>NC_056728.1:1195044705-1195142205 GCF_019279795.1 Protopterus annectens
GAAAAAAACGATACACTCCACAGTCCAAAGATACTGAGCGCTTTCACCCACTAACATGGGGGCATCATCCTGAGTACATATGCTTTGGCCAAACATCATAAGGATTTGGGTTCTAGGCATACTTTAAATTCAGTGTTTTACAAAGGGCTAGATTTTAATCCCAGAGGGGGGGACCTTATCAACTATACTTTAGAATGCGAATTGAGATGGATTATTAGGTGGAGAGCTGACCATACACCAGGGTTGAATGATGAAGCACAGATTAAGCCTCTTTTGAAAAGCGGGAGGCTTAAACCCAAATAACAGGAATGTAGTTTAGGTACAGCTCTACATTTAACACCTATTAGTCCACTCTTTCAGTTGTTTACCACTGTTTTACATTGATATAATATACATATTTTTTATATATATTGTTACATTTATAATTGATGAAAATTAGGCATAGTACAATATAATATAATACATGTTTTAATAAGATGTTTTTAAAGATGTTAATATATGTGTGAGTATTTAACATTGAGTTTGCGCTTTATATGCTGGGGTTAATTGTTCATTGTTTGATTGGAAATTGACCAATGAAAATGTAAGGAGGGATATTTAAATCCTGAATGCTTTTATGTTATGTATAAGTCTGAAGGAGCCTATGGGTGAAAGCGCTTACTTGTGTATAAAGGAACCTTTTTATACCATTTGACCACTGTCCTGGACTATTTCTACGTTGACTGTTTCATCTACCTATGTGTTTTTTGATTGTCTGCCATAAGGTGCCAGTGGTTATTTTATGTTGATTAGGTGTAATCCATGGTCAATTGACATTAATCATATTAATTCATTAAAGGATCTTCTTTATAAGTGGGAACGGCATAGTTTAACCATCCTATGACCTTCCTAGTTGAAGTTGTTAGTGAGCCATTAGTATGTGTTCCACAGGTCGCCCATTTGTTCCGCATTATGGAAGCGAGTGATCCCCATTTTGGTGATGGCAGATTGAGAGCTGTAACAAAACAGGACAGGAATAGCAGAAATCTGCCAGTAGCCAAAAAACGTTACCAAAGTTGCACCAAGCACTTCAAGACTCAGCCAATGATAAAAACACAGCTTTAATTCCTCATAAATCCACGATACAAGTTTACAGGTTAAGCGCTTTCATCTACTGCAGGTTGACTTCTTCAGAACCAATTAACACAAATTACATCAGCTTATTTAAAGCAGTTTTGGCGCCAACATCATATGATGCATTGAAATATTTAAAGGTGTATGTGGATATGTAAAAATACAATACAAAATAAAATAATAAAATTCATAAACTAACTGCTTCTCCCTACAGAGTTAGAATATTGAACAATAGTGTATTAAGAGACAGACAGTAGTTCAAAACCACTAATCTATCTAGTAAACATATGAGTACACTATAGCTACTATGAATAAATGTATTAAATATACAAGTGTGGATATGGTATAAAAAATGTGAGTATACTGTAAGAAGCTTATCAACCACAACAGAAGCTTACCAACCACAAAGAACCTTGCCAGCCACAAAGGAGGGAGGGGAGAGAGAGAGAGAGAGAGGGGGGTATGTAGGATCTTAGCCACGGTCCAAAAGTAAAAAAGGTTTAATACTGATGCTATCATTTAGACCTGGCCAAGAAGTTGCATCACATAAAATCTGCCATTTGGTCTCAAGGCATGACAATCCTACCTTCCAATCACCTCCATAAGCACTCACCCCTATCTGATCAATAATAGAAAATGTGAAACTGTGGTGGGGACCTTTTCACTAATGTGTTTGCTTAGGCATTGTTCATATCAACCTTTTTTTATTTTGTATAGGTGTTCATAAATGGTTTTGAGTTTCCTTTCTGTCTTCCCAATATAATATCCTTGACAGCTGGAACAAACAGCCAAATAAACCACCGCATAGAATTACAATTTCCTTCTTGCCATAACATATAGTTCTATTTTTGTTCCTTAGTTTGATAATTTTACTCTCATTAATATATTGACAATATCTACAGCTACCACATTTGTGAGTGTGCTCATCTTTGGATATTTTCAAATCCTTTTTCTTTCCCCCCTCGACAATCCTCTTAATGTTGACCGAAGTTTTATACACACTGGTGGGAAATATTCCCAATACTGAGGAAATATCCTCAGAACTCAAAAAAATATCCCAATGCCTGTTTAAAATCTCCTTAACTAAATTTGAAAAGGGATTAAACATAATAACACACACATTCTTCCTCTCTCCTACCATTTGCTTTTGGGTGTTCTTCCCTATGAATGTTCCTCCTAACAAGGGGATGTATTTGTTTCCCCATGATCTAATGACATATTGGGTCACGTCTGCTACCATCTCCATAGGATATCCTCTAGCTAGAAACATTTTGGCAACAACATCCATCTGTTCCTCCATATCCTGTCTCATTGAGCACATTCTGGCTACCCGAATGCATTGTCCCTTAAGAACATTGTAAAATATGTGGAGGGTGACAACTACCGTATTGTATATAATCATTGGAGAAGGTAGATTTCCTAAAAATTTTGGACTGAAAACCATCGCTAGTGGTGCTGATGTACGTGTCCAGATAAGGAATACCAACCTTCTCCACCTTGTGTCTAAATCTTAGAAAATTGGTCGTACTGTTAATGTATGCTATAAAGTTAGGTATATCTTCTGCAGGCCCCTTCCAGATGATAAACAGGTCATCCAAAAAACGTGTGTAAAGGGCAATGTGTTTGATAAATTCACTAGATTTAACATAAACCTCCTCCCACTCAAGCATAACAAGATTTGCAAAAATGGGGGCACAAGATGCCCCCATAGCAACTCCTCGAATTTGTTTGAAATACTCTCCTTGAAACTGGATGTAATCCAGGATGTAACCCTACCCCCCCCCCCCGCTCTCTCTCTCTCTCTCTCCCCCCCTCCTTTGTGGCTGGCAAGGTTCTTTTGTGGTTGGTAAGCTTCTGTTGTGGTTGATAAGCTTCTTACAGTATACTCACATTTTTTATACCATATCCACACTTGTATATTTAATACATTTATTCATAGTAGCTATAGTGTACTCATATGTTTACTAGATAGATTAGTGGTTTTGAACTACTGTCTGTCTCTTAATACACTATTGTTCAATATTCTAACTCTGTAGGGAGAAGCAGTTAGTTTATGAATTTTATTATTTTATTTTGTATTGTATTTTTACATATCCACATACACCTTTAAATATTTCAATGCATCATATGATGTTACGCCAAAACTGCTTTAAATAAGCTGATGTAATTTGTGTTAATTGGTTCTGAAGAAGTCTACCTGCAGTAGATGAAAGCGCTTAACCTGTAAACTTGTATCGTGGATTTATGAAGAATTAAAGCTGTGTTTTTATCATTGGCTGAGTCTTGAAGTGCTTGGTGCAACTTTGGTAACGTTTTTTGGCTACTGGCAGATTTCTGCTATTCCTGTCCTGTTTTGTTCGAGCCTTTGGGATCCGGTTGGCAAGTTTGTGCTGTTGGTTGGCCTTTTAAACTGTTCTTGAGTTGTCTATATGGCTGAATCGGGTTCCTTGTGTGCTTCATTGAGCAGAACGGAGTTTCAGGAGTTGCGAGCGGAGGTTACGTCGCTCCAGGATGACGTCAGCAAGCTGCTGCGGTTGGTTTCCTCCCTTACCAGACCAGCGGTTGAGGCCGTGGACATGCAACCGGCTCTGCCGGGTCTGGACATCCATCCGACTGTTACTTCACCTGCCATTTCTGTTATTTTGACACCACCGGCTGTGGAAAGAGGCGACAGTTTTAACAGCATACCAAATGGACAAGTCATTACGAATACGGCGAACACGCCGCAGGTACATCTAAATGTGGACAACAAAGAAGCTGATTTTCAGCTTTTGGATGAAGGAGATTTTACATTTGATTTTAGTCTCTTCCACTCTCGTGAAGAGACGCTACGTATGGGCGCCAAGCCAAAACAAAAGGAAAAAATGAAGACATATTCATCTATAGCAAACAGAAGGGGCATTCAACACAAAGGTACTGTAACAAATGACAATCTTTTTAGCCCCTCTGTAAGGACTAAGACTCAAAACAAAAAGGGCAACAACTTGCCTAATAGCCACACTAGCCATGGCAATAACAATAATAAAAATTGTGGACTATATGTTAATGATGTCATGAAGAATTTTTTGTGTGATGACTTTGATTTTTGTCACAATAGTGATACCAGAGCCAAATGTGATGATAGAAATGTGAAGCCAAATAATGACTCTTTAAAATCTAAAATTTACTTATTAGGTAAAAAACGTCTTCAGATTAAAGGTGCCAAAATTGACAATGGTTATTTGGAGAAATGTTTGTTTTTAAAAATTGTGCCCAAAGGGCTGAGATTTTTTAAACTTCCATTGGGGATATTGTATAGTGAGACAGTAATGTTTGAATTTAACAATTTATTTGATTTTTTCGGACTAGAATATATTAAGCTGCTTATGAAATTTAATGATGAAAAAATAGGAGGCTTACTTACGGAAATTGAACAACTTCACATAGAAATTATTCAGGACCCTGATTTTGATTACTGGCAAGAACTGTTTGACAAACAGTTCAGAGTGGCAAAAGCTAAGGCATACGACATATACAACAGAAAGCTGGACAAATTGGAGAGGGACCTTAAGGCTTATAAGGCTCACAGGGCATACATTTGGCCACATTCCACACAGAATAGGATGGGAATGAGTGAACCTAATTACAGATGGGAAAGAGGTGGAAATAGAAGAATGGAGGAAGATGAAAATTTTCAGGGGGGGAGGTTCCATCAGGCCCCCATACACCGCAAAAGGAGATAACAAGTCAAAAAAATTTTCATGAAGGTAGGGATATATGTGGTCCATCGCCTACTTCATCTCTTTTCCCATCACATGGAGATAGTGAAAGAATTCCAAGTAATGAATACACATCTAGTGAGGTGGTAGGTAATACCAATAAAGTTTTTATTTACACTTTTAAAGGTTTTAAGGTGTACAATTTCACCGATTTGTACATTTCCCAAGATTTTTTTAGTTTGTTCAGTAAGGGAATGAAGTTTATTCCCTCTGCTAAGTTTAATTTAGTTGACACTATTAAAGAAGTCAAGTTGTATTGCCAGAGACTTCAACTAGCACTACAGTTTAAAGACACTGTTAGGGTTGATGCACCCAAAACACTAGTGAGAAAAAGTACTTATATTCCTATAAATAATATACAAATTAGTAAGTACGAACGTATGGTATGTAAGGATATTTACCATTTATACGGAAACATCCGGAAAGATGTTAGTCATTTTTCACGTTTTTGTGACAATTTAACCAAGGGTGAAAGGGAATGCTTGGACCAGATTGTTGCTAATAGTGACATTAGAATTATGAAACCGGACAAGGGGGGTGGCTTAGTGGTATATGACACAATTGTGTACAACAAAGCCATTCAAGATCTTTTATTCAGTTCTGGCAACTATGAACAGACATCTCTTAACCAGATTAATATTGGTTATCATAGAATAGATTTAGCAATAGAGGAATACCTCTTAGACAACCGTATTACAAATGAGGAATATGGATTTATCAGAACTGAACACCCCATAATGGCCAGAATAGTTGGGATACCTAAAATCCACAAATGTGTTGAAAACCCCCCTTTTAGACCTATCATCTCTGGTTCCAGGTCAAAAACATTCAACTTAGGGGTAGCTATTGACTTTTGGTGCAAACACATCTACAATAAAGTCCCCCATTTAACTAAGGACTCTTGGGATTTCTTGAGTACATTAAAACAAGACATATGGTCATGTGATTTAACATTTCTCACGATAGATGTTCAGGATTTATTCTCCTGTATTCCCTACACGACAGGTCTGGAATATTTTGAAAATAGTTTAAGGAAACATTCTGACCTTACGTGGGATAAGATTTGTTTGATACTGGACATGATGGGACTCGTCCTCTCACACAATTACATCCAGTTTCAAGGAGAGTATTTCAAACAAATTCGAGGAGTTGCTATGGGGGCGTCTTGTGCCCCCATTTTTGCAAATCTTGTTATGCTTGAGTGGGAGGAGGTTTATGTTAAATCTAGTGAATTTATCAAACACATTGCCCTTTACACACGTTTTTTGGATGACCTGTTTATCATCTGGAAGGGGCCTGCAGAAGATATACCTAACTTTATAGCATACATTAACAGTACGACCAATTTTCTAAGATTTACACACAAGGTGGAGAAGGTTGGTATTCCTTATCTGGACACGTACATCAGCACCACTAGCGATGGTTTTCAGTCCAAAATTTTTAGGAAATCTACCTTCTCCAATGATTATATACAATACGGTAGTTGTCACCCTCCACATATTTTTCGCAATGTTCTTAAGGGACAATGCATTCGGGTAGCCAGAATGTGCTCAATGAGACAGGATATGGAGGAACAGATGGATGTTGTTGCCAAAATGTTTCTAGCTAGAGGATATCCTATGGAGATGGTAGCAGACGTGACCCAATATGTCATTAGATCATGGGGAAACAAATACATCCCGTTGTTAGGAGGAACATTCATAGGGACAACACCCAAAAGCAAATGGTAGGAGAGAGGAAGAATGTGTGCGTTATTATGTTTAATCCCTTTTCAAATTTAGTTAAGGAGATTTTAAACAGGCATTGGGATATTTTTTTGAGTTCTGAGGATATTTCCTCAGTATTGGGAATATTTCCCACCAGTGTGTATAAAACTTCGGTCAACATTAAGAGGATTGTCGAGGGGGAAAAGAAAAAGGATTTGAAAATATCCAAAGATGAGCACACTCACAAATGTGGTAGCTGTAGATATTGTCAATATATTAATGAGAGTAAAATTATCAAACTAAGGAACAAAAATAGAACTATATGTTATGGCAAGAAGGGAAATTGTAATTCTATGCGAGTGGTTTATTTGGCTGTTTGTTCCAGCTGTCAAGGATATTATATTGGGAAGACAGAAAGGAAACTCAAAACCCGCATTTATGAACACCTATACAAAATAAAAAAGGTTGATATGAACAATGCCCTAAGCAAACACATTAGTGAAAAAGGTCCCCACCACAGTTTCACATTTTCTATTATTGATCAGATAGGGGTGAGTGCTTATGGAGGTGATTGGAAGGTAGGATTGTCATGCCTTGAGACCAAATGGCAGATTTTATGTGATGCAACTTCTTGGCCAGGTCTAAATGATAGCATCAGTATTAAACCTTTTTTACTTTTGGACCGTGGCTAAGATCCTACATACCCCCCCCCTCTCTCTCTCTCTCTCTCTCTCCCCCCTCCCCTCCTTTGTGGCTGGCAAGGTTCTTTTGTGGTTGGTAAGCTTCTGTTGTGGTTGATAAGCTTCTTACAGTATACTCACATTTTTTATACCATATCCACACTTGTATATTTAATACATTTATTCATAGTAGCTATAGTGTACTCATATGTTTACTAGATAGATTAGTGGTTTTGAACTACTGTCTGTCTCTTAATACACTATTGTTCAATATTCTAACTCTGTAGGGAGAAGCAGTTAGTTTATGAATTTTATTATTTTATTTTGTATTGTATTTTTACATATCCACATACACCTTTAAATATTTCAATGCATCATATGATGTTGGCGCCAAAACTGCTTTAAATAAGCTGATGTAATTTGTGTTAATTGGTTCTGAAGAAGTCTACCTGCAGTAGATGAAAGCGCTTAACCTGTAAACTTGTATCGTGGATTTATGAGGAATTAAAGCTGTGTTTTTATCATTGGCTGAGTCTTGAAGTGCTTGGTGCAACTTTGGTAACGTTTTTTGGCTACTGGCAGATTTCTGCTATTCCTGTCCTGTTTTGTTCGAGCCTTTGGGATCCAGTTGGCAAGTTTGTGCTGTTGGTTGGCCTTTTAAACTGTTCTTGAGATTGAGAGCTGTGTACGCCGGTATTCGCACGACGGTCTGACTTTGTATGGGGAATTTCTAATGTAGTCCCTATCTGTATTTCCTGTGCTATGCCTTACTGCAGCTGTGTAATTCCGCCAGGTTTCCAGTTATGTGTGCCATCTTGGTCGTACGCATGTCCATCCATGGGAATCGCCTGCTGGACACTGATATAGGGCTGTACACATTTCACACCTGCTTTCAGCATTATCCGGTGGATGCTTTGCATCATTAGTGGGGAGTAAGGCATGTGCTATACCCACATCCCTCCCACGGGGCAGGCCAACGGATTATCTGCCAAACAACACCGAGCCCCATTTCTGCATACCCAGGATCCCATGGCTGCAACCCTCGACGGTACACATTACACATCCTTCATGTGTGCGGGACTGGGATGTGGACGCACTTCTATGGACTTGACAATCTGGGGATTTCTGTTCATATGTCCTGCATTTCATGGACACTTGTCATCAACCTTAAACACGCTGGTAGTGCATATGTCTAGCTGTGCCGTAGTCACGGCTGTCACTTCTTTTGCGTCGCTCGCAGCTGGTATTGCGAACAGAGTAATTTTTGAAGTCCTACAATGGACACCAGTGTGCATATGTAAAGTGTAGAACTTGTTGGACTGTCACCATCTGGCCAGTGGTTTTGACTGATGCTGTATGTTCCCCATTCGCGGATGTCTGTTTGACTACCCATATTATGTATTACTTGGCATATCTATATCCATGTACCAGTAAGCAGAAATACAGCAAACCTTGAGTCCTGGCCATCTTCATAAAAGACATTAATGAACATAGACCAGACCAAAACAGACGATGACAAAAACGATACACTCCACAGTCCAATGATACTAAGCGCTTTCACACACTAACATGGGGCATCATCAAAGTACAAAATACATTAGATAGTCATCCCTTATATACTTCCTTCAGAGTCAGTTTAAAGACAATTAATCAATAAACTTGCTCATAGTTAAGTAGCCAGTGCTCCAAGTCTTAATGATAAAGTGACATATAAAAATCAGTGTTGCATACATTACTTAATGGAAACATTAATACAACAACAATGTGTTAATATAAATACAATATTGGTCAATACAATCAGTAAATTGAAACATAATTGATAATTGTTGTGAGTAAACCTTAGAATGTAGTGTGTTGATAATGATATTATGTATATTAATGTGTATAATTATTGTATTAAGATTCCAAATCATTGAATAAGTAAGTACAATTAAATACATATTTTGTATAAATATAAATGTAAATAAGAGTCACAATGTTAAATATAAATATGACTGTATATAACTATATAAATATGATATGAAATAAACTGTAGTTGTTTACATATTTTTTCGAGTGACATATCTATGTCCATGTGTCATATATACGGGCCGTCGGACTGTTGTGTGTAGATATATACATGTGAACCCCTCGTTTCATACCTTGCTTTGTTACTGTCTGTGGATTACCTGTGTACACACATCTATTACCATACCATACCTTTCCACTGTACAGGTTCTGGCAGGGTTTACGGCTGGTTGGCCCTTAATGTTGCTGTGTGTTACATTGACCTGTGTCTATCTGGCAATTCGCTGGCGTATCATGTGAGACCTTCTTGATTCTATAGGGACCTGATCCCATAATTGTGACGTGCTTCCACTGGCCATATATTTCTCTGTTGTCTGGGATCTGTATGTAACCAGTCCTTTCGGGACACTTTCTATTGTTGTTCTTTTTTGGTTACATATATGAGTACTTTGGTATGTTGTGCTATTATTGTGTGTGGAGCATTTCTCCACGGGCCTCTGCTGACACTGGACATATATCCATCTAGCCTAGCCCAGTCAACAAGTGTGAGCCAACTAAACACAATTCGTACGGTGGCACCTTCTGACAAGTGGGTCGGGTTACAGATGCATAACCATCATCAATCCCTACTACTAACACACACGTTATTCTATCCACATTCTATGTTTGTCTTATCACATAGCATGTGTTTCTCACTATTTCTACCAGTACTTTACATAGCATTGTCCGATTCCATACTTTCAGAGGCTGACAGTTTTGAGATATGTATAACTAACGTGGAGGACACAGCATTAACTTTCCCTGCTGTGAGCGGATCACACACGCACACGTGCACTTGCATTTCCTAATTGTGGGTTACGCGCAGGCGCACGTGCATATCCGTATTCTGGTTACATATGTTTACTGGGTCTGTGTGGTTACGTGGTCTGTATTAGTTGTGACTGTTCTGGTAACATATCTCTGATCCGGTTGACGGACATGTGCGGAACACACTTTCACCTTTACACATGTAACTGTCTTTGCGGCATGGACGCATTACATACATGTTCACATTTATATGTTCTATAGTTGTAATTCAAACGGGACTGCATTCACGTTTGCCGGTTGCTGTGACCACTACACGTTACCTGTTCTGTCTCATTTATATGCATACCCATGGTACTTAGCTAAATTTACATATCCCCCCCCCGCACTCACGTACGTCACAGGCATCCATTCTCCTGCTGGGAAAAGTGCAGTACTACATGTTACACATTCCTTATTCCCTACCGCTCATGGCCCAGGATGCATATGTCGTGACCGCAGGGATATTCAGATCACAGGGGCTTATAGCCCCTACACATACAGGCCTTCGATTGTCAGGGTGTTCCTGTGGTGCTTTGGGTTTGGTCTTGTCCGCCTAGTGTACGGAACTGCCCTGACCGTGTACGAATGTCAGACGAGTCACATGGGCACGGTTTGTCCATGTCTATGATACCATATCCCCCCCATTATTCCTAACCGTGCGTGCTGATTGGCCGGCGTGCCCGTTGTAGATCGTGTTATAGTAATTGCACACAGTCTGGTCGACCGGACCTATTTCCATTACTATACCTCGGTATTTATAACCTGTCTCGGTATGTTCCATGGGTTTAACATTGCGTGACAACTTTCACTGAGCCACAGACATGTCCGTTGCTTACTTTGGGGCAGTCCCGCTCTGCTACACACATTTAACATGGCGGAACAGGTTGAACAGCACAGCAACGGGGACATCGGGCTCTCCGTCGCTGTTTTGTATTGAATCGCTATGTTGACTTTGTTTCACATAGTGAGACAGTGTCGACATTGGCAACGGACATCTCGCGCAGTACATCTGCACTACCGCGGGTGCCGTATGTCTGCGGATGGGCGGCAGACAGGCATTATGCTGTGCCATTATGTCTGGGAATATATGGTTTCTTTCCCTAGATGATATGGCATACTAGCAATGACCCGCGTCTGGGTGTGGGTACTGCTGTATTTACCCACAGTTGCCTTTGTGTGGTCCTCGGCATCGCCTCGGACCGCACCACGCCTACCGTGGGTATATCTAGCATTACCCACATCCGGCGTGGGTTATTGCTATGATATTCCGTGTGTACGGACACGTGTGTTTGGACAACCTACAATAGCTTCTGCTATTGGCATACAATGCTGTGGGTGGTGCCGGTTACCATACATATGCCTTTCTCAAAAGCCGACTTCACACTTCTAAAAACTAGTGTGGTCTCCTTTAAGTCCCCTGAGCCGGTGGTAAACATTACTCAAACCGCTGAATCACTTACATATGCCTTCTACCAGCACCTACAGGACTGCATGGATCAGGCAATCCCAAACAAAACTAAGACTCTTTGTACCAAAGGCAAGCGTCCAGTCTGGAGGACCCCAGCCATAAACAAGCTCTACAACAAAAGGAGGAAGCTACTACAAGATAGAGCAAAATCCTTGAAAGGTAAGACACCCTTGCTCATTATAAGTAAAGAACTAAGAGCTCTCATAAAATCATCCAAGGCAAATTCTGAGAGATAAATCACCAAGGACTCAAAAGACAATCATAAGGCCTTCTTTAGCTATGTTAGAAACCTAGGAGGAAACTCCCAGATATGCTCAGAATTTGTTCAAAATGATGTGAAGATTACTGAACCTAGACACATTGCCAACATACTGGCTGACAGGTTCAGTGCAAACTCCCCCCCTCCCCTCCAAAAGGAGAGATATCTATACCAGAGGATTGTAGCCCCCAAAACATCTCTAATGCCCAGGTGAGAACTGCTCTCTCCAAGGCAGAAAACACAGCATCCATGGGACTGGATGGTGTCCCCAGCTGTGTACTCCACGAACTCAATGAGGAATTAAACCCGCAGTTAGGACAGCTGTTTAATCTTAGCCTCACCTCAGGATACGTACCCAAGGAGTGGCGCAAGGCGACTGTGGTCCCACTTCACAAGGGTGGTGCCTCCACTGACCCTGGAAATTACCGTCCCATTAGCTTGACAAGCCTTATCTGCAAAGCCATGGAGAGGATCATAATGGAACTCATAAATAAAGACATAGGGAACTTGCAGACTTTGGATCCAACCCAGTTTGGCTTTGTCAAAGGCAGATCATGCCTTTTAAACTTGGTTGACTTTTTCGAAACAGTCACCAAGGCCATTGATGAGGGTAAGGCAGTCCATACAGCCTACCTCGACCTGGCAAAGGCCTTCGACAAAATACCCCACTCAGGTATCATTGAAAAACTCATCAGCTTGAATGTAAACCCATACATCACAAGATGGGTTGCAAACTGGCTAAGTGACAGAACCCACAGGGTCAGAGTTGCTGGCGCCATGTCAGACTCAAAGCTGGTCACAAGTGGTGTCCCACAGGGCTCAGTCCTGGGTCCACTCTTGTTCGGCATCTACTTTTCCGAAGTACAAGCAAACACAGGAGGGTTATGGCTGACAAAGTTTGCAGATGACTGCGAACTGGGCGCCATAGTCGAAAACACATCTGACACAGATATCCTTCAGAAGGGCCTCACAGAAACGGATAACTGGTGCCAGAGACATGGCCTAAAGCTAAACGCCAAGAAATGCATAGTCATACCCTTCGGGAAAAACAAGGTTACCCCTAGATACCATATAGGTGGCAATCCACTGAGCACAGAAGAAGTTATCAGGGATCTGGGGACCCAAGTTGACAGTAACCTTTCGTTTGACACTCACATTGCTAAAGTAGTTAGGAAGACCTTCTACATTGCCCACCTGATCATGAAGGGATTCACATCTAGATCAAGGGAGGTCATCATCCCCCTGTACTCATCACTCATTAGACCTATGATTGAGTATAATGCCCCATTCGGAATGTATCTGACCCGACACCTGCAGCAGCTGGAAAGGCCCCAAAAGTTCCTCACCAAAAGGATAAAGGGTCTCAAAAATATGTCTTATGCTGCCCGACTGAAAGAACTCCAGCTCTATACAGTTGCATACCGCTTGCTCAGAGGTGACCTGTGCCTGACATACAAGGCCATGTCAAACCCAGATTTTATGAATATGCTTCACCTAAAAAAATCTAGATCCCTCAGAAACACAAGGGTGGGAGACTTAAACCTTGACACGGTCATTAATAGAACATGCTGGAGGGACAGATTCATCACCCAGAGACTCACTATGCTGTAGAACAAAATCCCAGTACATGTGAGGCAGAGCACCTTGCTGGCCTTGTTCAAGAGGAATCTTGACCAATGGATGGGAGATCGCAGATATACCCCAGGGATTACTTCAGTGTCACTGCTTGACAGAGGTACAGCAATATAATAGGCATAGTTTTCTTCAAACTAAAGGGGTGGCGAAGGCCACATAACTATGGGCTAGGCTTATAAATACCCTTGGGCAGATAGCCTAGTATGAACCTATGAACCTATGAACCAATGTTCATAGTTTGTCCCATTCACACTTGTCTATCCCCTGTCCTTATTCGTACGTGGATATTTCTGTGGCACATGATTGAACTATGTATTACCTGCAGGTATGCTGTGTACAGTGCACATATGTCACGGTTGATTACAGTGTATCTGTGTACCTACCTCTGTGATACTGAGGACTATCACACATCCTTCACAGCATTACATGCGTATGTCCATACTATTATTCGGTGGCCTGTGGGGGGTTGTCAGAGCGACGGTTACATGTGTCCCTGTTTGTGCACGCATCATGGTGGTCTTTGACCAGCCTCCGTTGCTATTGTGGGATGGACGGTGGTGTTGGTGTGTGTTTGGGTTGTGTTTCCACTGCCGATACGTCAGTGGCGGGTGGGGTTGGCACGTGTTCCTCTTTGCAGGGGGCCCCATCCTGGACATTTGTGTCATGCGTCGACACTTGGCACGTGCCATATGTCCTGTGATATTCCCACAGTCGTGTATGCCTTCCTGCATTACTACTGCGTGTTACTGGCAGTTTGTATCTGGTACGCATGGCTATTATGTTGGATAGCTTAGGCTATTCCCATGATATGACATACCCATTCACCCGGGCATATACGTGTTATTCAATCCTTTGCATTGGCCGTGGGTGTTTGGCCATCCGGCACCACTATTATCTACGTGTGATGTCCCACCTTCACCTTCTGTGCATGTGGCAGCCTGTTGGGGTGTCCTGCTTGGTGGGCGGATGTTCCACCCTATGTGTTGTGTTTGGCATGTCTGCATAGCTAATCATCGGTACAGTGGCTGCACACACTGCTTTGTCCAGATGTGTACAGTTATGGACACCATGGCGTGTGAACGCCTATGGGGTTTCGACAGGTCTGTACCACATGCGGGATGTACGCATTCTGCCAACACATTCACATGCGGCCATTTGGATATCAGTACCTGAGGTGGGATGTTGACATGTGGGGTACATATTTGCACGCGTGGCACTGCCTAGGACAATACTTCATACTACATTTGAGGTATACCCACTGTGTGTAGGTGTGCAGCTGCGCAAGGCTGCTAGCTGGATTGGGTGGATGGTCGTACATGGGTGCGGGTTACGTGCTATGACGGGGCTGTTGTGTATTACATTTGCATGCATGGGTTCTGCTTCTGGATATTCCGCGTCGCCATTCTATGTGTATGCGACGGGTACGTTGCTGGGTCTAGTACATGTTGCTATGCACATGTTTGTCTGTGTTTAGGGTATCTGGTTTCTTTCTGGTTGTTATATAGACATGGCTGCCCGGCTGTGTACTCTCACTATCACTGTGGAACTGCTGGTGACCATGCCCATGGGGCTACTCGTGTGTAGGTGCGGCGCGCTGACATGCTGCGGTACACCTTCTCTGGGTATGCCCACTGACAGTGCATTGCGTGACAGACACGGTATTACGCGTATCCTTTGTTCCTTGGACGGGTACAATTTGGACTTCGTGGGTTAATGTTTGGTTCTCCGTTTTGTGTAGACTGGTACTATGTTGCATACTCTGCGTACGTTTCATTATCCACGGACACTGGTTGGTGCGGTTACTATTGCAGGCGGCCTGTGACAGTCAGCACTTTAGGTTGCTCCTCGCCTGCCGGCTTGGCCACGCCAACGGGCGCATCCTACTTGGGCTCGCGCACGTGCCCTCTGTACGTGGTTGTGGTTGCGGCACGCACTCATTACTATGCATGTGGCACTGCTACGCCGGTTATACGCTGCACTGCCGGCGCAAGCCTTACACCGGCCTTGCGCCGAGCTTCATGAATCTGGGGGTATGTCTTTGAAAATTATAATCTAGGACCAGTTAAGAAAGTCTGATAAAATACACAGGTTAGCCTTACTGGAAGCTAATATCTTTGAGTTACTTGACAAAACCAAAATGAAATCAGACATAGCTATTACCACCTTTTGCTTTAAATCTACCAAGTCATTATATAATGGACTAGCCTTATTTACAAACTTACCTAGATGGAGATTAATCTGTTATAAATTGTAATGTAATGTCTTATGACTGACAGTATGCACCTGTGTGACTTCAGGCATAAATATTTACTTCCTGTACAATGTTCTTGCCATTTTCTGTCTCACTGACATAGGTTAGAATTTTGATATTAAATATGTTCTATTCCTGCATTAATAATGTGTGCAACACAATAACATTAAATAACAGCAATTTATGAACAGAGGATATGTCAGATAAAGGTAATCTTGTTAAACTTGAAAACGTGATATATGGAGGAAAATTATATTATCCACTCCATTGACACTCAGATAACATTTAATTAGCAGTGATTTTTCTTTCTTATTCAAACACAAAATTTTCAACCAGTTTATGGCCTTAACAAAAATAGTTCAAGACTAATTATAGTGGTAGCTTACTAAAATGTTATCATTCTGAATTATATTAATATTATTAAAGTTGAAGACTAATTCAGTATATAAGAAGAAGCAGAACAGGACAGGAGACAGAAGGAGGTGGGGCATTTAGGAAAATGCAGTGCACTTTATTTTATAAGAAGAGCTATGGAATGCAAGCAAACAACTATAACTTTGCTTACAAAGTAATACATCCTTTAGGTTTCTTTCTTCTAAACGGCCAAATGTTAGCTAAACAAAATATATCCAAAAACTACTTCAGAACAAAAATGACTCTTGTTAACATTACAAGATTTCTTAAAGGAATCACTTAAGTGGCCAGTTAAATTTGAAAGGAAACAAAGGTTATTAATTGATTAATTAAATCTTGCAAAATCTGATATCTTTCCTCTCCATTTGCATGCCTCCCAGACAGTCAGCTGCAAGCGATCCTGGTACTTTCCCCCAGAGCTAGAGCCAGAGCATTGGTGGGTTGGCAAGGGGTAATTAGTATTCGCAGGTTCTGCTTACCAGGCAAATTTTGGCAATGTCTTAACTGAGCAGAGCTAGTGAAATCACTCACATCCCTGCATTTAACATCAAATCTCCATCCCCTCAAATGACAAAGTTAACATCAGACTTTCAGGTGATTATGGCACAATCGCCATCACTGAGAAAGTTACAAATTACAGGCAGAAACCTCTCCCTCCCTCCCTCCCTCCCTCCCTCTTATCCTATGTCTTTGAGTGTGCGACACAAAAAGACACTTCTTCCCATCTTTCCTTCCCAGAATCCCGCTGCCCCCAAGCTGCTAGTCAGTCTCAGGTCATCAGAGTCATAATTAAGCTCCACCCCTCTATTGTACACCACAAAGCCAGGACTTGGACAGTAAGATGTTTGCAACTTAATTTGTTTACCTCTTCCTATGTTTTCTATGTCATATCCCTGCATTTCACTTTCTCACTGTAACATGCTGTGCATATGTGGATCACCCAGGTGATAATACTAACCAGAGAGGGATTCAGTGAACTAATTTTTTCCACTGTATGGCTAACAATGACAAAAGTAAGAAGGAAAGAGAGAGAGAGAGGAAGAAGAGAAAAATGTGGGAGGGAAAGGAAGAAGTACAGTAAAAATGGCACTGAGAGAGCTTATAATTAAGTATTATATTAATAGTTTCAACAAAAAACAGATCTGAGTTGTCTCAAAGAATGATGCACCCAGTGTGCCCTCACCCCTTCTCTGATACTCTTATAAGAGACATAGGTAAATTATTATGGGGAATTGGTATGAAGGAAATGCATTCCAAAATCTACATAGTAGAGGAGAGGAGTAAAACAAGTGTATGATAACATGAAACTTTCAGAAAATTGGTTTAAATAACTTCCAAATGTTGTCAAAACTAATCAAACTAACAGGATACCTAACTAAACTTTTCCAATTAAAAGTTAGAATTAAATGATCAAATGTTCTCAACACATTATATATATATATATATATATATATATATATATATATATATATATATATATATAACCTCATCACAGGTTTTCAAACCATTTTTAGACATAATATGGAATATTATTCGACCTATTCAGAATGGTTACTATGAGGTGTTGAGATAAACACAAGATGGATACAGCACAGTAACCATGTCCTATTCAGAGACATCCCTACCATGGTGATTTAACAGGAAGATTTACAGCAATGTGATCGGCTGTCTCTGCAACCATACTCAATGCTAATGAAGCATCCTGGGGAGGGGCAAATGCTAGTTAACTATGTGCTGCCCCCAGAAATGCTTGGTGTCAGGCATTTACAGAGCATAAATTAACATGGTCACTCATATTAATGAGCACAGCTAAAAGTTTGTGCTCTTCAATCATGTGTCCATGACAAAAACATCTTGACACATGTACCCTCACGTTTAAGTTCTATGAAGTTTAGAATTGGGCACTGATGAGGTTTGTGCATCAGGTTCCTATTACAAGACCAAAGACGCATTCTTTCGAATGCATCTTGGTCGAACATAAAAGACTGAAAAGGCAAAACATCGAAGTGGCTTTTAAGAGAATTCTTTCCCTGGGAAAGAATTTGCTTGGTTGCTTCATTATTTTACCATTTTTGGCACTGTAGTGCAGTCTCGGAGTTGGTATATTTAAGTAGGAGGGCACAGCCCCCCATCTAATGTCATGTTTTAAAGAGTTTTTTTTTTTTTTTTTTTGGAACAGGGATTTTTTTTTCCCTTGGAAAAAAAATCGCTGTTCTGACAGTTCAACATTGTAAGCTTTCACTTACATAGGGTCGATTAATCACCGTTCGCTTTTTTAAGCATTCAGTGATGTAATATAGACCCTGTGCATCAGGGGTGTAGGTAGAGAATATAACTTTGTACTTGTGTGCTCTTATTACTACCTCAGAAACCACCTATCATTTGAAAAATGGAAATGCCCACCCCATTAAATGTTTGCATCACTTTCCCTCTAAAAACATAAAATAGATATTTTCAATTGTGTGTGTGTGTGTGTGTGTGTGTGTGTGTGTGTGTGTGTGTGTGTGTGTGTGTGTGTGTGTGTGTGTGTGTGAGTATGTGTGTCTGTTTGCTTGGAGGTTGCAGCAGGGATTGTATAGTTAGGACTTAGGTAGGGTAGATGGGTGTGTAAGCCACATAAAAACTGACTACAAAGTACATCTCCTTAATAACAACATTATTGAACTGGCCTCCCACACTAAACTATTAGGCATGGTGATAGATGAGAACATGTATGTTGTTATCTGATCATATCTATGTATCTCTGAAGTACAGGCCAACACTAAGGGACTTTGGCGAACAAAGTTCACAGATGACTGCAAACTGGGAGCCATTATTGAATCCCCAAATGATGTGGATATTCTACAAAAGGGCCTTACCAAAACAGATGCTTGGTGCCAGAGCCATGGGCTCGAGCTCAATGCCAAGAAATGTATAGTTATCCCCTTTGGGAAAAAGACATGTACCCGTGAATTACCATATAGGTGGCAGTACACTAAACATCGAAAGTGTGATAAGAGACTTAGGGACACAGGTGGACAGTGGTCTCGCCTTTGATAACCACATCACCACTACAGTCAGGAAATCCTTCTATGTGGCACACCTTATCACTAAGGGCTTTTATCCAGAAAAAAGGAAGTCATTGTCCCACTGTACTCATCCCTCAATAGATCCATTATAGAATACAATGCCCCGTTTGGTATGTACTTCTCAAGACATCTGCAACAACTGGAAAGGCCGACAAAATACCTCACTAGAAGAATCACAGGCCTGAAGCAGATATCCTGTGCTGACCGTCTAAAAAAACTCCACCTATACTCTGTTGCATATCATCTACATAGAGGCAATCTCTGCTTAACATACAAGGCCATGTCAAACCCAGAGCTGTTGGACATGATACATTTCAAAAAATCCCAATCCCTCAGAGACACACGCTCCAGGGATCCAAACCTTGTCATCACAATGAACAAAACATGCTGGAGGGATAGATTCCTGACCCAGAGACTCCCCAGACTCTGGAATAGAATGCCCATACATGTCAAGCAGAGCGCCTCTTTGGCCCTCTAAAAAAGGAACCTTGATGATTGGATGGGAGATAAGAACTTCATCCCGGAGATTACGTCAGTCACCCTGCTACACAGGGGTCCAGGGAAGTAAATACTGTGGGAAGAAATAGCCAGGGAATTGTTATGGCTAGGCTTGTATAGGTCGTAGGGCCAATAGCCTAGTACCAACCTATGAACCTATATACTTCATAAAAATGTTATCTGGAGTTTTTCTCACTGGGCCTCCACAGCAGCAAGCCATTTGGTCTATCCTGGAACACAAATGTCAAATAATAAATAAAAAAATAATATAATAAAAAGTAAAGATGAATGGATGAGAGTTTCTGTGAGTGAGATCAGGTGTGTGGTGTGTGTGTGTGTGTGTGTGTGTGTGTGTGTGTGTGTGTGTGTGTGTGTGTGTGTGTGTGTGTGTGTGTGTGTGTGTGTGTGTGTTTGTATGACCCAGACATATTGAATAAATGTACTTAATGGTACCATAACACATTTAACATAGCATAATATTGTTATCAACACAAGTACCAAGTTATTTTCCATTAAAGCTTTTAAAGCTTATATACTGAGAAAGAAACACCAATGATATAGATATATTCTGAGAAATGGTGACAGCAATTATGAAGTACAACTGAGAAGGAGAACAAAGACAATAGATTAGTACAGCAATAAAGGAAGTCAAACTTTTTTGAGTTTTTAATCCATGTGCAACTCCGTAGCTCTTAGCCATACATTAGTATACAGTAAGCAGTCATTTACCAGACCTCTGTGTTGCAATTTGTTGCACTCATGTTGCTATGTGGATCAACACAGAAGGGCATGGAAAGCTATTTGGATTTAGTGATAGTTAACTATTGTCTACAAAGCTTTCTTGTCAACAGCCTTAAGAAAAGTGACTTTCTAAAGAGCACCATATTCTACCATGTGAGACTCATTTGTCAGCATCCACTGTATATCCTCAGATGATACCTAGGAATCCTGCAGTAACTCATCATTTTTGAATAATGAACAAAACTGCATGACTATTAGGCTTTTTGAATCATATTTCCACCAATTTGCACTTAAATATATGCAAACAGCCATCAGTGGTCATGCTCTGTCATGAATTATGCAGCATTGCAATTTTGAGGTTAACAGGAGCTATGATATGTCCCAGTGAAGGAAAAATATGCATGTAAATCAGACTTCATCAAATTACAAGAGGCCCATCTAACACACATGACCTACACCTGTTAAATGAAAAAGAGCCTAATGAGTACAGCCAGTGCCATGCAGTCATATCACTTGTGTGCAGAATAACAAAACCGTGTTTTAAGGTAAGACTATAGTGAAAGCATTCAGTGTCATATGGTGTGTAGCTCATTTACATAAAGCATTTATATAAGGCAATTTGCTTCTCATTCTTCTCTGCTTAGAAGATGAGCCATACCTCGTATCATTAAAACAGGATAGTTCCCACTCAAGCTGCCCTAAAGTATACCATCAGCACTGACACATACATTAGCAGTTGTACTGTATTGTTTATATGCATATTGATCTACATTTGGAAGCTGTACTAAACCTGCCTAAACCTCTCCCCTACCCAATTTATGCCCTGTCTCCCCTTTTTTTCTTATAATTAATTCTTCTGTCATTTCCTTTTTTACAATATATGACCTCTATGCTCTGTATCACATTATTTTTCCTTCTCTCTCTCACTTATCTGTGAGAAAAAAAATGTTAGTAAAACTATTTAATTATTAATTTTTTTCTTTGAAACTTGTTACTATTACTGATCATTAAGCAGCCTCTTTTTTTGTGTAATGTACGGTATTTGGCATCAGACTGTATTACCTCCTTGTTTACTTTTTTCTTTGCCATTAAGAGATTTACTTTACCTGTAAATTGAACTAGCCTGTATGCCTCCTTTTGCATTTATGGAATATACCTCCATGTCTTTTTTGAAATTCCAGTTTTCATTGTATTTGTTACCTCTTCTTCAAATGGTTTCCTATTAACCATATTTTGTCAGTGTATATATTACTATAATTTCATTCTTGTTATATATTCTTTTTGTAATTTTTTATGTTAACAGTTTTGTCGTGGAGCTTATCTCCCTGGGCCTCTACTGAAAATGGATATATATCCAGTTAGACTAGCCCGGTCAACGAATGTAAAATAATAAATAATAAAAAACTGACCTACCAGTTAATGCACTGGGATTGTAATGTGTAAAATACTAAAACACTCAACACACGGGAATAAAACAATGAGAACAATGGGGGACTGGCACTAATGTCATAAAAAAATAACACTATCTGCATTATTGTGGGTACAGTTAATCATTGCTAATAAATTAACAATTATGCAAGCTTTATAAACATGAAGATCAATTACCTTCCCAAAAATAAAGAAATACATTTTCTTATTTTGACATACTACCACTTTAACAGAACAGCAGAAAACCAATGGCTCAAAAGCCTTAGAACCTAAATTATTAACTATTATACTCTTTCAGTTGATGGTATCTTCTATTGTATTGACTCATGTAGGCGAAGGGATGGCCAATTTAACTCAGAAGTATCAGGCATGACAGCTGACCATATATAATATTATTCAGTATAAAGATTAATAATACAGCCTGAAGTAGTTTTAAAGCATCTTTGTTATATCACACTTTCCAAAATGACATAGATGCACATACATCAATAAAAAAGGAAAGAAACCACAGTGACATTTTTATTATTTTTATGCAGTATACATGTTTTCTTTTTCACAACTAGTATTCATGCCAATATTCCTCAAATCCTTTCTTCCCTTAAACTTCACTCTTCCTTCTGACCATTATTCTACATGCATTGTTCATACAAATTATTTTCAGCAAAAAATTAAGGTGCAAGCTCAGTGGGGAAGAATGTACTGTATCTAGGCAATGCATATCATGTGTCTCAGCTCAGAAAAATCACTTACTTAGTTGCACGTTTGTTCCTCCAACATTTGAGAAAGCACTTTGTAAGGAATTTTTAAAATCTGCCAGACATTTACATAAAAAAACATGTTCTAATTTATCTTTCTCTCTTTCCCATGTCACTTCCAGCATTTGCTCTGTACCTGTGGAAACATTTTCTAAGGTCTGCTTAGGGTATAGAAATACATATGCCAATACTTCCAAGCAAAAAACTCAAACCATCTGGACTCTGTTTCATACTTGGGAACCATGTAAATGTCATCCCTGACAGAACTGGCCTACATTCACTTAGCATTCCCTCTTCCTGTTCCTCTTTGAATATACTGTCATAGCTGTCGCTGGTAGGGAAGGCAATCCCTCACCATCTGTGGTCCAAGCTTCTGTTAGAAATGATTCCTCTCTATTATCTTTCCCTCTCTACTTATTTGCCAGTACTACTACTTTGGCTCATTTGCCATTTCTCTCAAATAAATTCTGTCTCTTCCTTGTCTATTTTTTATTCCCCTATTCTCAGATACCCCCTTTGGAAAATCTCAGTTCTTCATTCCTATTTTGACTTAGTTCTTAGAATACTGTCTGTATATTTTGAATATAATATTACTGTATGGCTGCTGTCACTCTCGTTAAGGAGCTGCATCCAAAACCCTACTGTCTCCTTACTTCTTGAACTTCCCCATTGTTTTACAATTATCCCTTTTTACTTTCATTTATATTCTTATGCCTAAACTACATATATGAGCCTTAACTAGGTAGCTGTAAAACATGCTTTTAAATCAGGCAATTCAAATCCACTTTGTTCTATGGGGAGGGCTAATTTATCTTATTTTACTTTTTTTTTTAAATTTATTTAACATTTCTTTATCGGGAAAGTCGACTTGAAATGAAGCCAATTTTCAGTGGATGCCTGGAGAGGAAGTCTCCAGACACATGTCTTTGCAACATTGGAGGAAACTGGAACACCCAGAGGAAACTCACACGAATGCAGGGAGGACATGCAGACTCCACATAGAAGGCACCCCATCTGAGAATCAAACTAGAGAACTTCTTGCTGTAAGACGACAATACTACCACTGCAGTACTGCGCCATCGTATATATGTGTGTGTGTGTGTGTGTGTGTGTGTGTGTGTGTGTGTGTGTGTGTGTATATATATATATATATATATATATATATATATATTTATACACACACACACACACACACATATATATATATATATATATATATATATATATATATATATATACACACACACACACACATATATATATATATATATATATATATATATATATATATATATATCTATATATATATATATATATATAAATATAAATATATATATTTATATATATATATATATATTTTTATCTATATAGATATATATATATATATATATATATATATATATATATATATAATATGTTTTATATACATGCATATACACACACAAACATATACATATATGTAATATATATAATGTATGTATATGTATATATGACTAAAAGAACTAAAATCAATTTCTCTCCTTGTTACTACCAGTGTCCATTATCAAGAGCATCCATATTGTCAGGTTTTGTATTGTCTTTTTTTAGTCTTTTCCCATATATCCTTAGCAGCTATAACAGAGTCTTTTTTTAATCAACATACAGAAATATGTCAGCTTATCATGTCCCCTCCACATACACACACACACACATATATATATATATATATATATATATATATATATATATGTATATATATATATATATATATATATATATATATATATATATACATACATACATAAAAATTGCTGAAACAGTTCAAAAATATTCCTATCCTAGAGCAATTCCTTTCTTGGCTTTCTGATAACATCCCCTATGAAAACATTATCTTGGAAGATGTTAATATTGAATGGACAACTATTGACTCCTCCTCTCTGCATAGTTCCATAAACCTCTATGGCTTTTCTCTTCTCCTACTTGATATGACAAGCATACCAACTCTGGTACAATTCTCAACTGGATTCTTACTTCCAATCCAAACCTCTGTCACAATCCCTGTACTCGAGTCCACCTACAATGAAATTGCTAGATTTGCTGCAAATCTTCCCTATCAATTCCACCACTGCACTGCCCTACACAATCTTCTATGTCCTGAGGTCCACAACCAACTCTTATTTCCACAACTCTGCCTTACTCACTCAGCTCTAACTAATCCCTCCTGCAGCCTTGCTCTCTCTCCCTGTACTCCCAAATGCTGCCTCCATAGTGCCAACCAACATCTCTTGGAAGTATATAAGCCCCTGAAACAAATAGGTAAACTTCTGTATAGTCATTCACTTGCTAATTCCTGGAATAAACTACCACCAGACCTAACAGCTGCCACTAATGGTTTGCAATTCAAAAAAAATGCTAAAAGATTATATGCACAAAACATGCCCCAGGATTCATGAAGCTTGCGCCAGGTGCAGGCATAGCATAGGTGGTCCAAAGCCAAATATGGCCACCGAGCGATTCAGGTATGATCCGATTCCACGTGCACTACCAGCGTACGCCAGAGCTGCGCAGCTCTTGGTGCATGTATGCTAATCACCCCATGCGCAGTAGTGCAGCATGCAAATGAAGGTACATAGCGATTCATGAAGTGGTGCATATGCAGATTAAGCATACAGAAATGTAAGCCAAAAAAACGCTTTACATTTTTTCAAACAACATTGGAGCCATGAAAGTGGACCAAACTTCCGTATTACAAAGTTAACATATGCCACTGGCTAAATATACAGCCAATAGCATAAAAAAACATGCACAACACATAAAAAATAACATTTAATGTCATGGCCACACTAACGCAAAGTATAACTGCAGGGCATGTGTGCGCAATTGGGAACACAATGAAAATATATATAGATGTCATAAAACTGCAATGTAACACAAATCATGATTTTGCCATAATAGTCAATGGTATGCATGCTACACCACAACCAAGGCGCAAGGGTGGCTAAGGGTCTGTGACAGTGTTCGGCACGGTAACTATGAATTAGTAGTTAATGCCATGCAAATGAGGCAAGTAATACTGAATCGCAAATGCCTTGCCGGCGTAAGGCTGTACCACACAGTGTAGCAGTATAATACCGAGGAGTGGCCTGGAGGTATACATGACATCAGCAGAGGGGTGTGCCACCGTAGCTGTAAGCACATTGGAGCATTGCTAATCCAGGTTGCCCATTGCTAACAAAGCCGCAGGATAGGGGTGTGGATGTAGCCATAGCTTTGCTTAGCTGAGAGCACACAAGGTGACTGAAATCACATGTGTACGTGGATGACAACACGCTCTAAACCTGGTAAACAGCTGCTCGTGCCATGCACCACAGCTGAAACAGGAAGGTTATGGGAAGGTTACATTCAGTAGATTTATTTTATATGATGGTTTCCACATATATATATATTTCCACACATTTATATATATTTCTCCTTTGTATGTATAGTTTTTTACTTTGTAGCATGAATGTTTTTGCTTTTATGCACTATTTTTTTTTTTATTGTATATATTTTGATTTCCTATTGGGTACATTGCTCTGTGGTTGTACCTCCTACTACAAAACACATCTTACTACAAAACACAGTGCTATATTTCAGTGTATATATTTCATAGTTAGATATGTTTTGCATTTTTAGAGATGTTTTATCATTTATTTATATTTTTATTTTATTTATATATGTTTATATTGTTTATATATTTTTGTTTATATATTATTATATTTACATTTATTTTTTTTATATTTTTTATTTTTTTATTTTTTAATATTTATTTAAGGAAGCATTTAGTATTATATGGAAGGGGATTATTTTTTATTTTTATATGATGAACTAATGCCTTGTTTATTATTGATAATTGAGTTAATTGCAGCATTGATGGGAATTTGAGAAAAATTATCAATATGAATAATATGAAAGAATAGCTTTAGGTACTAGGACTTATCTTTCTTTTATCTTCTTTAAATATATTTCTCGTGACTCTCGAGCTACCTCTTTTCCTGGATATATTATATATTATATATATTATATTTAAACTTATATGTAATACCCATAACCGGAATTTGTTTAAATGGTTTAAAAATATGGCTTAAAGTAGCTACAGTATGTGTCTGTATGTATGTTTATTCATGGATACTCAGCGTCGTTTTTTTTTTTTAATAATTAATCAGCAATGTCAATGAGTGGTGAGTCACTCTAGTCAGTTTTGCCATGCCACCAGATCTAATGGATGCTGCTTTTGAAGAGAGTGAAGGTTTACAACACAAGATTAAAAAGTAAAGGCTTTAGGATCTTTCTTTTTCTTTTCTTTTTAGGTTACTACTGTTGTGAAGTGATATGATTATACGATCTTAATGATTACACTGCTGTGCATATAATTCAATGTATTGTTTAGGTTGATGTATTTTTATTGCTTTTTAAATTTTTTTGTTTCGTGTTTTGCTTGACGATTAAGTGGTGGATGCTTTCACATTTTTACAACTAAGACAATAAGGAAATGCTGCAGTAGGATAATTAGAGTACAGCTGAGTAACTAACACCTATTAACTCACAGTGGGCCATTGACAGTAGCTAACAAGGCTGCTAGCAGCAACCTGCAGAACAGGAAAGAAAAGAGAACTGTCACAGCAGAGCAAAGCAAACCTGCAGTAGATCAGCTATAGAACACATTTTGCAACACGATCCTGGGTTGGGAAAGTACAAAACAAGAAAGCAGGCTGCTGGATGCATGCCTGACAATGGGAGGGTAATCAGTTTGAAAAGTGAAGACAAGGGCAAGAGGTGATCCACAGCAGCCAAGTGTAATTCAACACCAAAGGCCCCACAATAGCAGTATCTGTGGTAAAACACATAAGCAAGACACCCTGCAGCTCAGATTGTAAATACACGCCCTATGACATCATCAGCTTCCAAAGCACAATAGTATAAAGTGTGAAGGCACCTCACACACACTTGTGTATTCCCAAACACTGCACCATCGGTGTAAACAGATGGGGAACTTTCACAGTGTACATGTTGGGAGCTGCCATAGCTGTGATTCATCAGCATGTGTTGGAGACTGAAGGTGGTGTGGAGGATGATGCTGACAACCACCTCAGCACCGGAGGAGGAGAAGAGTGTCCAGACAAAGGGTAACCTACCAGGGGCTAGATGATCTGGAGATAGTAGAGCATTACAAGGTGGACAGGGACATCATACAGCAAATCGTTAAGCTGTGCTGGCCACGCCTCAGAGCCAGAAACAACAGAGGGGAACCCATCCCAGTGGACACGAAGGTGTGTGTAAGCTTGAGAATACTAGCCACAGGTACCTTTCAAAGGCCAACTGGAGGTATCATGGGGATCTCAAAGGCATCAGCATCCAGGGTACTCCACCAGTTCCTGGATGCCATGTTACCACATGTCAATGAGCATATATACTTTCCGCGAACTCAGGAGGAGTTGGCCAGCAATATGCACCTCTTCCACAGTGTGTCAGACTACCTGGAGGTACTGGGTGCAATAGACTGCATGCACATACATACCAAGTCACCACCTGGTGAGCATGGTAGGCACTACATAAACCACAAGGGATTCCACTCCATCAACTGCCAGGTCATGTGCAATGCCCAGAGCATTATCATTGATGTGTGTGCTGGCAGCCCTAGAAGATACCACGACTCTCACATCTGGCATGCCTCACAGCTGTACCAGGTATTTGTCAGGGGGGACATCCCATATGGCCACCTTGTGGGGGATGCTGGCTATGCGCTGGAGCCGTGGATGATGACTCCCATCAGAAATGCACACACACCCATGCAAGAATGCCATAATGAGGCACACGCACAAACCAGAATCATCATAGAGCGTGTATTTGGGATGCTGAAATCACAGTTCTATTGCTTGGACATATCTGGTGGAGTCTTACAGTACTCTCCAGGCACATGTGCCCACATCTTCATAGCATGTGCCATGCTACATATGATTCTGCAGAAACAGCTGCAGCAGGGACATAATGGTGAAGGCCCTCACAGCCCACCGCAATTGCCGAGGGCACCACAGGCACAGAGGGAGTCAGACCACAGACATCCTGTGCCAGCCCCAGTAGGCAGACGGAGGCGTGCCCAGTATGCCCACGCCTTGGCAAAGAGGGAACGTATAGCACATACACTGACAGTGTAGGCCCCTATGGACTAACACACTTCTCCACCTGCACACACAGTAAAAGGGATGACACACACACATGACCACCTGTAAATTGTCATGTATAGGTGGTCTACTGTGTGCATCCTACATAGGCAGCCCTCAACTATTGCACACACAACTGCTATTGGCACATGGTAAGTCAATACCTGAACAGTAAATTAAGCTAACAGCATGTGTTGATACTGTATGTATAGGTTACTAGGTACATCAGTAGGTACATGCCTACCTGTCAGAGGCCATTCATAAGCCTAGCCAAAATGTGTCTGCTTTCATCACCCCATTGATTAACTAACTGTCCCTCTGTGGAGCAGAGTCAATAGCGGGATCTCTGGGGTGTAACCACTGTTCCTCACCCATTCTGCAAGGATTCCCTGGTGTGTTAATGAGGGGCTTCATATAATGTAATCAGGGATGTAGTTCCAAAGCATGAGGAGTACCCATGACAGGTATCTGTCACCCCAGCATTCTCCAGTTATGGTTGTGGCAAGGTGTAGCACATTACAGTGTGTGGCTCACTGTGACATGGATTCCCATAGCTGGAGCACATCCATTAAGCATCACTTGGACATACCATTAATAGGTATCATCCATATGTACACCAACTGAGTTACACATTTGTTTGCAGTATGGAGGAACAGCCGTAGTACACTCTACATACTAAACACCATAACACTTGTACATATCCCAGAAGCCTCAGTGGTAAAGCCACTGACCGTCTCGTGCATGATCCCATTTCCACGACTTGCAAGGGCTGTTACGTAATTCTGATGTCCTGAATAATGGATGTTGGATGGAGGTCATTAGAGCACGTTGAAGCACAGGTTAGCAGGTTTTTGTGCCGGTAAGTGCTGGTAAGCATCGTTTAAACATGACTACCCAGATATTCGCAACACATGTCTAACCTTTGCTGAATGTCATGCAGATCACGGGCAACGCTGACCAGAACTGCTGAAATGTGCATTATGTACCCTTCTACTAATAGTGCCTGCTCTGAGAGGTAAAACGACCACTGCCAGGAGTAGAACACGCAACCATGTACTCAATATTCACAATAACCTACCACTAAGCTACCTGAGATATACCAACGCCAGGTGTGTATTGTGACAGGTTAAAACACAAAAGGGCGGAGTTCATGAAATAGTATACACCGCCATGTACTAAACTAAAGGTGTAATCTCACTCTCTCTCTCTCTCTCTCTCTATATATATATATATATATATATATATATATAGAGAGAGAGAAAGGGTGATAGAGAGATATATGTCAATATATATGGATATACATATATATGCAAATATATAGATAGGTTAACTACATCTACACAACCATGGAGGTACATATAAATAGAATACTACCAAATGACGAATGCTTTACATACAGACGTGTGTAATCAGGAGGCTTAAAGACCGAAAGACCACAGTACCGGAACACCAGAACCGCGAGTACTATTATCACAATGTTGAGGGACATTTAGTTAGTGCTTCTGGTGCTGCGGTTCAGGTAGGTACTGTGTGTAAGTGTGTTTCTGATTGCTGTAGTGTGTGTTCTGAGTGTGGTGTGTGTTTCCTGGGGACTGTAATGTGTATGTGTTGGTTTGCTTCATGTGTCTGTTTGTGCTATCTCGGAGGTAGATTATTAAAGTAGGTGTGGTGTGGGGGGTGCAGCCACCCACATGGGGGGTGTATGGGGGCATGGCCACCTGGCCATACGTAGTGTAAGGTAATTTGTTTGGATGTGATGGGTAGCAGTGTGTGTGTGTGTGTGTGTGTGTGTGTGTGTGTGTGTGTGTGTGTGTGTGTGTGTGTGTGTGTGTGTGTGTGTGTTCGGTGTTTGTGTTCGTTCCGGGAGTTTGATTGTCACAAGTTTGAGTGTTCAGTATTGTGGGGTTGGGAGTCTGGAAATGGTAATGTGGTCATTTGGAAGTGTGTGCGTTCCTGAATCATGGGTATGCCGTATACTGCAGTTGAAGTCTTCAACTATGTGCATAACATGGACCATAGCAATCACACATTCCACCACGACCGAACGTTATGAACAAAGGATATGGAGAGTATATATGTCTATACACTATTACAAATATGTGCTATGGACATGAGCCAAAGATAGGATTACTACCTGTCCCACCTTGCAAGGGGCAGTCCCTCTATGTGCGGTAGTGTCCTGACCAAAATAAGTACAAATACTAATGTCCTACAATCTCAAGACATTTGGCATGTTCCATATTTAATGTAATTGTTGCATAACATAGTCATCTGAATCTAAAATACCTACACAGAACAAGAAACAGGATAAGGAAGTAAACCGCTACAAGAATATAAGCTTTTATATAGGCATATATGTAAAGTTCTATACTTTGTACTGACCCTGGGTATGTGTTGGCCTCTAAAATCCAATGTGTGTCCTGCAAATGTCCCACTATTGCCATTTGAAAAGGTGGTAACCCAAGCCAAAGAGGTTCAGTCACCAACACATCTCCAATGAGTGTAAATATCTGTGACAGAAATACACGAGACAGCTTTCATGTAGCAACATTTCATTACATACCGATGTATTTCCGAAGGGACTGAAGGACTAACATCACCTGCATGCTATACAGGAACCAATTAACAATGGCTTAATGAATAAGCCTGCAATTACTATAGTATTAGTCTACTAAAGGATAGGTCTTCAAATAGGGAAGGAGCCCTCACACACATATCGAATATGCATAAATGCCATTCCTACACACCTCTATCTCTTATGTACACCCACCTATATCTCCCCCACACCCGAAACAATTGCAATACAGACTGTAATAACATCACAAACATCCACTCACTCTATGACATTTGCAGAATCCTTAACATACCTTGTCAGAGACACACTATAATGGCCCTATGTGAAATCGTTGCTGTTGTACAATGGAACAGACGCTGATGTTACAGGGTTTGGTTGCAATAATCCCGTATCAGATGGCTGATATAACAGCTACACTCAAATGTAGAACTACATCCTCTAGCTGTTACACACAATCCACAGGGGTCATGAAGTTAATATATCTCTGTGTGTCTCCATATAGCTGTTGCAATTCATCACAAACAACACATTCAGGCTGTCTTCCTCGAAGGTAGGGCAAAGGGACAACACCTAAGTGGAGTATTCAATTATACCCCACTGTTACCATGTCATTGGCCAATGGTGTAGCTGCACAGCTGATGTGCATGTAATCATCTACTCTGGAACACCAATTGTTGGCAGAATACCACATGTTACTGATATCTGAGTATAAAAGGATGGCTTGTCATACATTCAAACCATATGTACATACCAGAAAAACGTTACAACAGAAAATGAATAGGACTTATATTACCATCAACTCGGGATACTAATAAGGTATGTAGAACACTCAGTATGTTAGTGTATGTAGTACCTGTTTTGTATTAATTAAAGTGTACGCAATGCATATAGTGGGAAAAGGTATTATGTAGTGATGTATTGTTGAGCATAGTAATGCTCATAGCAATTGTGTGTACTGCTGTGGGCCACAAGTTAAACACCTCATACACCACAAGGGATGCTATATAAGGACTTTAAACACAACAATTCCACTCCAGCCGCTGTCATTGGCAGGGTTGGTCCAACAAGTACATGCCATAACAGGGGATAGTATATGTTGATATACTGTAACAGTAGGCATATGTATGGGCGTATAACTGAGAATAACATGTCTAAGGTAGTCCTGCTGTGCAATTATGAATTGCATTGTGGGATATTGTGTCAAAAATGTGAAATGTACAGTATTCTAGGTAGATATGTCTAACATTTTACATAGTATTACTGTTATGTTATGCAAACATCAGGTATGTCTATTGGCATGTGCAATACACAATAACAAGATACATATGAGTTGTAGTCACCAGACAGTGTATCAGCACGATAGCTAATTGAAATGGAAGAACTAGTCAATTATCCATGCACAAAGGACATGTAATAGCTTCATAGGTTCATAGTTAGGTACTATGCTGTCTGGCCAAAGCCGTTCGTAAGCCTAACTACAGTGTTTTAACTTGCGGCACCACCCTAGGTTAGTGTCCTGTGCCTGTGAATAGCAGAGCCATTTGTTTCCTCCACCTCTGTGCAGCAGAGCCACTGCTGTGATCCTGGGTCTACATGTCTGACTCCCATCCACCCATCGAGGTATCTCTTGAAGAGTGCTAATGAGGTATCCCTGCCTGATGTACATAGGAATCATGTTCCAAAGCATGGTGAGTGTCTGGGTCAGGAATGTATCCCTTCAGCAAATCCTAGTCATCGTTGCATTTAGGTACATATCCCAGAGTATGTGGATCTCAGGGGCATTTGCTTATGTGGAGCATATCCATCAATATTGTTTTTGACATGGGCCATGTATGTTCAGCAGAGATCACCTCTGAGTATACGGTATGCAAATGAGTACAGTTGGGGTTTCTGTAGTTGGGCTGCATATATCATCCTTTGGAGGTCAGTATTCCTCTTGGTGTGGTAATGTTGTGGTATTTAAAGCCATTGCTGTTGTCTCATAAGGTAATTCCCAAATGTGGTGTTGTACCCTTTAATGTGTTTCATAAGTCATGAGTAGAGAGGCACAATGGCTGCCTTTGTTCTAGCTACAAACCCATTTGAGATTGGGGGGGGTACGTAGAAGGATATCCACACCACCTTGGCAATATGGTTATCAAAGGAGTGAATGCTATCCACTTTGGTTCTAAGATCCCTTATTATGTCTTATGTATGTAGGGGATTACCACGTATGTGATAGTCCATGAGTGACTGGTGTAATCCAAAGGGGATGTCTATGCACCTTGTGGCATGCAGCTTGAGGCCATGTTATTAACACCAGGTATCCATTCCAGTGACACCCCTATGGAGGGTGTCTCCATCATCTGGGGAATCAGTTATGGCCCCTAGTTTGCAGTCGTCTGTAAACTGATTCAGGGTAAGTCCTCCTGTGCTAGCCTGCACCTCAGAGAACACGAGGGGCCCTATGACTGAGGACTGGGGAATGCCAATTGTAACTGATTTACAGTAGGAACTTGGGTATGCTACCCTCACTGTGTGGGTTCTGTCCATGAGCCACTTTGCATAACACCTCATGACGTAGGGGTTAAAGTGTAGGTGGATGTGTATGTTGACAATACCAGAATGGAGAATGGTGTTGAAAGCCTTTGAGAGGTCAAGGTAGGCTGTGTGGATCTCCTTACCCTCATCTACTGCCTTGGTAACTGTCTCAAAGGACTCCACCAGCTTTAGAAGGCATGGTCTGGCCCTAACAAATCCAAACTGGGTGGGATCAAAGGTTTGGAGGCCACCAATGTCTCTGTGAATGAGATCCATGATGATGTACTCCATAGCCTTGCAAAACAGTCTAGTCAGGAGCATAAAGCAATAGTTCCCCCGGTCCATTGTGGCACCACCTTTGTGGAGTGCGATAACTATTGCTGTGCACCATTCAGGGGCCACAATGCCTGATGCAAGGCTATTAGTGAATATGGTGCCCACGTGGGGAGTCATTTCATTCTGAAGTTCGTGGAAATCGTAGCCTGGGTTGTTGTACGGTCACATGGATGCTGTGTTTCTGGCTTTAGAGAGTGCAGCTTTGAACTGTGTAGTTGTGATTGCAGGGACTCTGCATCATTCCTGTATAGATATGGGACCTTTAGGGTGTGAGAGGGGTGTAAAGTTAGCACTGAACTTATCTGCCAGTATGTTGCCAATATCAGTCAGTTCTGTAATGTTCGTACCTTACTGCTGTATGTCAGAGCAGATGTGGGTATCACCATCGAGAGTAGTGACATACCTCTAGAATGCTTTGTGGTAGTCCTTGGAATTAGTCATGGTTATGTTTACGTAGCTAGCTTTGGAGGATGTGATAAGGGATCTCAGAATCTTACTGAGGCTGACCAGGGAGCTCCTCCACTCATGGGATTGTACTCTACTTTGCAACAGTCTCCTCCTTCTGTTGTACATTATGTCCATGGCAGTGGACCACCAGAGTGGTGTCCATTTTCTGGTGGGTACCATCATGGTTCTGTTTGGGATAGCATGATCCATGCAGTCGTGTAAGTGCTAATTAAGTGCAGTTGTGTATGATTCAGCGGTTGCAACTGTATTGTCCATCTGCACAGGTGGCATGACTTTTACTACTGCTGTCATAAGAAGCCTGAAGTTGGCTTTGTAGAAATATTGTAGTGTGTTTTCCGTAAAGGGTGTGGTGCCGGGATGTGGATAACAAGGGTGATTAGCGCACGTTCAGATCTGACCAACGAGGAAATAACCCCAGGTATGGAACACCAGTCACACATGTTGGTAATGACCAGGTCTAGGATACTGCTGGTCCTGGTGGTGGCGTGGATAGGTTAATCCAGGTGATTGGAGGTTATGAATGCCAGAAAGCATTGGCCGAATGTGTCGGTACATGAGTAGGTATCCCAGTTAATGGTGGGGTAGTGTCAGTCACACATCAGTAGTGTCTGTTTGAACCCTACTTTCCAGTACACCAAGAAGTGAGGACCGTTAACCATGGGGTATGGTATGGGATCTGTAGCAAGCTACAATTTGTATAGCAGTTATGGCCAGAATTAGTTGCACTTGGATTACCTCTGATGCATTGTGCTAAGCAACCAGCCTGGAGGTGTGGATATCCTTGGGAAATATGGATACACCTCCGCCGTGGGTGTTCCGGTCCTGGTTACATGACTGAAAGGTGTGGTATGAGTAATAGCCTGGTAGTGCAGGGATGCCCTCAGGAGCCTAGAATCAGGTCCCAGTCATTGCACAGATATCAAAGTGGTCCATTACAAGGAGTGCCTCGGGTCAGTGCATTTGAGATGAAGACGTCAAGCATTGAGTAGCATTACCCTCAGGTTTTATTTGCCTGTTCCTGTTATGGTGGTGAATATGTTATTTGAACCATGCCTAAAACAGGCACTATAGGTGTAGCAAGAGCCTTAGCCATTATCCAGAATCCCAGGGCTGACAGGTGCAGGCCATCTGTGCCAAAGTATCATGTTCTGTCGACCATGTCATTCAAAGCAGACAGATACTGGATACCTTTGGAATGACACCAGAAGCATAGCCAATTGTTGAAGTAAATCATTTTGTCCTTGTACTGTGTTATCAGTCTAGACAATGGCAGAATTCTACTGAGGGCTAGGGTGATACCTGCCTGGGCTACAAGATCAGAGAGCTATTCCATGTCTCTTTACATGTAGTCCAGGAAGGTACATCTCAGGGAATTCACACTAACATGGAGAATGACACAGTCATATTGTACCTGTTGAGGAGTAACCTGAGTGCATAGGTTATGTTGCAGATCCTGTTACCCGACAGGCAGCTGACAGTAACTATCACCTTGTGTAGCCTGCTGAGTGGGACATCAGTGTGACCGCCTATAGAGTCACCTATGACTAGTGTGTTGGGTATGTTATATCGCTCTATTGGCTGTGGTTGATGGGCACACTGAGTCTGTGGGCCATAAGTTATTGGTGTTATGTTGGGGGATGGGGCTGCCTGCGTTTCTGCTTTGGAGTTCTCTGTTGCCTAGACAGAGTAGTATTGAGAGGCTCTGCAAATGTTGTACTCTTACTATGTGTGGCCTGTGGTGGTGGAGCTCTAGTGAGACTATGTGATGAGTGTGGTGCAAACGTTTAACATCCCCACATGATTGTCAGGTTCAGTCTGGGTTGGAGAGAGCTTTACCTCCAGCATGGCTAGATATGTGCATCTCCCACAGATTGTAGTATTGTATGTTAGGAGGGGAGTATTGACTGTGTACATGAGACAGTTTCTATATTGCCTCATGATGCCCATATTCATAATATAGACAGGTGATAACACTGGGAATTGACACTTGAACATGCCTGAATATTTAACTATTTCCCACTAGGTATGTGAGGAAAGTGTATACAAGAGCTGTTTTACTCTAAGCAAGCGGGAAATGTAAGTACGAACAGTGATATGGCTGTCGGTCGGGGTTAAAGTTCTGTCCGAGTGGCCGAATACCAAAGTATCGCTGACGTCCAAAGTTGCGGGATAGACGCTAGCGCGTCGATGACGTCAGGGTTTTCGCGTCATTTGTTGGATGTCATATCCAGTGAAAGCTAGAGTTTTTCTTGCCGATGCAGGGCTACGAGTGCCGATTAATTTTCTGCGAGTTTTTCTTGCTGAAAGTTTTAACGGCATGGTTGAAAGTGAATAACTTTATTTCTTAAGAAACAGATTTGCTTCCATTTTTCTTGCATAGCCTGTGTATATACCTTGTTGTTTAGAATAAAGATATTTCTTGTGTTGGATGCGAAAGTTGTGCTAGTGGATTACCATACTTTGTGTTAAGGCAGTTGTTAGAGCTGAAACAGTTGGTTGTTGGGAAGCGTTCGGCAGCTGGAATAAATTTAGAAGCTCGGCGCCAAGAGAAGGTGAAAAGGTGGCAGTAAAAAGTAGTCTCGTTGAAATGAGTCGCCGACAGTGGGGTCCTCCGGTTCCGGCTTCAAACTCGGCAGTGCCAAGAGGTTTGCAGCGAGCTTCTTTGGAGTCTCAGTTAGAGTGGCGTGATTTACAGGGCACTAGGTCTCAGGAAGTAGTTCACCAGCAGAGCTTTCTTTACTGCCAGAGGGAGTTCTCTCTCTGTTAAGAGATCTCAGCCTAAGAGCTTTGCGGGCTGTTCTTTCCTTGAGGGGTGGTTCTTAGAGGGCTCTGTTCTGGGCCTTTCTCCCTAGTAGGCCAGGGTGGAGGCCAGGCTGAGGGTGCTTAAATCCTCAGTCTTCCTGATTACTTCATTAGTACTTCAGGGTGAAATAGGCTTAGAAACTAAGAGGATTTGATTGAAGGAGAGTTTTTGGCGATCTATAGCTTCCCTTTAGCTGGGGAGTCTTGACTGAAGAGGAGGAGAGTTCCCACTCCTTATTCTTTCTGATTCCTGAGTGAAAGATTTCCTTTGAGTTCCCCTTCTGATGAGAATTTCTTTTAGACCTTTTATTTCTCTTCTGAGGCTTATTTGATTTTTATCATTCAAGATTTCTCCTGAGGCATTTTTTTTTAGAAATTCTGCATTCCATCCACTTTTTTCAGGAAAAGAGCTTCACTGTTTGTTTATTGGTGGAAGCCCCAGCATTTTGCTTCAGCTTTTCCCGGTCCTTTTTGCCTCCTGCCTGGGTTAAACCCGGATAAGAAAGGATAGGGTGCCTGAAGCTCTCAATCCAGTCTTTATTATAGGGTGCTGGCAGACGGCTTTCCTCTATCAGGGGGCCTAATGGTGTGAGGCCTCAGTTTTAAAAAAATCCTAGGCCTGTGATAGAGAGGCAAGGGCTAAAAGATAGATGGGGAAGAAAGTTTATACTTCTTCACTTTAGAGGTGATAAAAGGTGTAGTATCCATTTAGCCATGAAATATAAAATTATCTTCTTTCACAGTTGAAATTGTTTAAGGTGGTTCAAGAACATGGTATTGAGTGTAAAGAGTTGCAGGATTTAGTTCATGTGTCTGAACAAGAGTGTAAACATTCAGAATGTGTGGTTTTGATGAGTTGCAGGCCTCCTCAGGGTGGCTTTTTGGCTGTTCTGGCCTTAGTAGGCACGCCTGGGCAGCCTGGTGTCTGACTTAGCTTGAAGTGCGCCTGTGGGAATTTTGTTCAGAGAAACACACTTGGATGAGTTGTTTGGGACGCCTGTGGGTTAGATTAAAGTTTTAAGTGGAGATCAAGGCTTTAGTAGTCTGATGAGCTTTAACAGGATTTTGTATGGACAGTTTTCGAAGTTTAGGAAAGTGTAGGTCTAAGGGATGCACTTATCCTGTGGCCTGCTAAGGGATTGCCTTAGCCTGCTTATGAGTCAGTTCAGAGGGGGATGGACTGCAGCTGCTGGTGAGGGGCAGTTCACAGGAGCCAGACAGCCGGTGGAGGGCAGGGGGGTCAGGGCAGAGGGCTTAGAGACAGAGGTTGGCAGAGGCTGGGGGCAGTACCTGAGCAGGGGGCGAATTTTAAATGCAGAGGAACCTCTGGGCTTTTGGCTGAATCACCACTGCAAGATTAGCCTGTTTTTAAGAAAGGAAGACTGTCTCTTTACCCAAGGTTATTGGTTCGGTACAACCATTTACAAATGAACCTTCAAAGGTTTTTTCCATGTTACTCCTCTTATTTCATACCTTGCCTCCTTTCAAAGAAAAACAAGAGGGCACTCCAAATAGGCTAGCAAAGCCCTGGTATTGCAGCCAGCCAGAAAGGGCCATTTTGGGCCATTCAGCCGGTAGTAGGGCCAGAAATTTCCTAAATTTTTTTTCTATTATTTCTAAGAACAACGAGGAACTGAACATTCCCAATATCAAATTTCAAAATTATCAGCAGCTTTTACCTTTCCCTCAACCAAATCTTTGGATGGTTTTGCCTACTGCAGAAGGAAGGGAACCTTGGATGGATGGCTTTACTCTCACTTAGCTCTTATTCTCGTTTCCGATAATTTGAGGAAATTCTAAGTATCATCTGCATTCTGGAAGCTTCATTCTATCAGCGCTCTCTGCATTGCCCTTTGGCTTCTACTGCGCCCAAATATTTCACAACGGTTGCTTCCCAGTGATAGCTTACTTCAGGCTAAAGAAAATTTATCTATCTCATACTTGCGATGATTGCCTGATTCTGGCTCTCCAGAAGGAAGACCTTCTACAGCATTTGGAATATCTGTCAGCAATAATAAGCAGTCTAATACCCTCTCAGAAGCGAAATAAAGTTCAGTCTTTTTCTCCTACAAAGAAGTGTGCTTCTTTTTAACCCCACTGAATACAGCAGCTTGATCCAGTTTGAAACATCGGACAAACAAAAGAATCTTCTGACTATCTCTTCAACTATCTCTTCAGTCCGGACTGACTGCAAGGACAGTCCTTCAAACCCTTCTGCCAAATGGCATCTGATTGTTGGTGCTTCCCAATGCCAAACTGCATGATACAGCACTCAAGGAATTGGACAACTCAATATTTGGACACTTTTTCAGGATTTGGACACTGTCATTCAAAAATAGGAATGAAACATAAACAAGGGACTCTGTGAGATCCGACTCCCTCAGGAATCAAATCTCTGTCATTCCATGCCGACAGAGAGTCGGAGACATCTCATGGGAGCTCATCTAACATGCAAAGTGGATACATCATCTACATACAGCACATATATCAACGCCAGAAGGTCCAGTTAGCAGTCAGTTTGCATTGCATTCAAGGAAGGAGTTGGTTCAGGTTTTGCAGGTGGCTTCAACAAGTTACTTCTTCCAGGTGTGTTGTGGTACACACACAACACAACTGTCACATCATTACCCACAACACAGGAGGAATGGGATTTTTTGGCTAACTGCAGCAGCTAAGCTCATTAACTCTTCAGGCAAGGTTTTGCTTTGCGAACTAACTCTCAGGCAGATGTGTTAACCAAGACAACTCCTTAGCGGAGGATGTGGACGTAGAATCTTCAATGGATCCAAAGTTTGAAACTGGATCTTCATGTATTTCAATATTTCTGTCTGTCCCTGAACTCAAACCACCAGCTGCCAAAGTTTTGCACAAAAGGTTTCATCACACAGCTTGGAAAAGAGGGATGGTCTTTCAGCTTGGAAAAAAAAAAATGTGTATCGTTGCGCCTTTCCCTCTTCTCCTTTTCTTCAAAGGTGCTTCTGCAGACAAGACAAGACAATTCAAGCCAAGGATGATTTTAAGCAAGCAGGCCTCGCACTGGCTGGTATTTACCCATTACTGACTGGAGTCTGGTAAAGCCTCCCTTTACCCTTGTACCCTGGCCTCCACCCTCTGTTCCACAAGAAGGGTCCCTGCTCCCTGTCAATCAAGCTACTCTCCTTCTTCTCTCTATCTGCATATTCTCTTTTTGAAGACAGCAGCAGTCAGCAGAGTCTCTTCCTCAACAAGTTGATTATGGAAGCCAGAGAAGCCAGAAGACCTAAGGAAAGTGTCATGAAAAATGGAAAGAATTTTTTTTTTTTTATTTTTGGACTGCAATTTGGAGATGGAATTTGCCCCTAATTTGAGTGTGGCTCTTCATATCTTACTGAGTTTATTGGACAAGGTTTGTCTTTCTCTTCCATGCTCACCCTGATTGTTTTCACATTCTTTTTTCATGTTTTTTTCCATTAATTTCTTAATATAAGAAGAAAGTAGAGCACCTACTATAGCAGGACTACTCCTGCTTGGGATCTCAACTTTGTGTTTGGAGAAACCAGAGCTACTACTTAGAAACTTACTCTACAACTGACTGTGACTCTTGTCACTTTGTACTACTTCTACTTGCATTGTTTCGTTAAAGAGGTTGGCTGAGGCTGCAAGGCCTTACCCTTTTTACAGGCTTTAGATTTTTTTGGATTCATAAGGATTTATCATTACTATAGGGTCCTTTAGTGTGTGGTAGTAAAAGTGGTTTCCTGTTGTGGTTTAAAGTGTTTATTCAGATCCCACTAAACGTTTGGAAAAGATTTTTTAAATTTTTAGATGTTTACACACAATTTTTGTTGTTACACAGGCAATTCGTTCAAGTTTTAGGCAGTATCAGCAGTTTTTTGTTCTTTTGCTTTTGAGTTCTCATTTCTTTTTGTGTCAAAACAAACTATTTCTCAGGGCAAGCCATTTCTTCTTTTCATTTTGGATTGCAGTTGGCTTTGCATTTTCCCCCATCCATCATGGCAGATTCCATTAGGGCTGGGATTGGCCACTTCCACTGCTTTTGCTGGGGTGGCAACTAAGGATATTTTGGAACTAAGGATTTTGGAGGCAGCTACTTGGGAGCCAGTGCATTACCACCTTCCTCTCTACTCTAGAGTCTAGGGCTTGCCACAGCTATGCTATTTTGCAAGGCATGTTATCAGGCATATCTATGATTTTGGCTCCTCACACTGCCACAGCCTCCCTTACCTCTGCTTTGGGATTCTGCAATGTACTGCAGGAATGGAATGTAGAGGAATGAAGAGTTTGAACATAATGTGTATTGTAGAGGGATGTATGTGTTCTTGCTGAACCCACATACCCTCCCTCCCCTCTGTGTTTAAAGGGGTGTTTGTGGTTGTGTGGTGGAGGTGTTATATAGGTTATATTTATTATTTATATATATATATTTATATATATATATATATGTTGAGTTTTTTTGGTTGTTCTTTTTTTTTTCATCCTTCAGGTCTTCACAGGGCAAGAAAAAGAGAGGATATGATCGTGTCGTCGCGCGTAGTACCCTGGGTACTGGGACGCAGTCTAATGCGCCCTGACCCTGACTCAATATAATATTGGTATATTCGGGCCGACTGGACAGCGGACTACCCAATAGTTAGGACTGCAGCAATGTGGATCCTCGAACATCTACATTTATGGTAGGTACAAAACTGTACTTTTACCTGTAGGTAATGAGGAGTATTGAGTGCTATAGTAATTAGTAGCTCATGAAGTGCTTGCATGTTCTGAACAAGTGCTGAGCATGAATAAGCAATACAGATAGGGTGTTGGATAACAAACACAAATCACATATCCATGAACACAACAGAGCCCTGTTACCATAACTATGATGGTACAAGGTGCACTCAGGCTGCATGGGACCTGTCCACATTCCTGGTTATATCATACACATATGGCAAAATAGTTTGCTCTACACAGACACATCATGTAAAACATAGCTTCATGTCAGTCTGTAAAAACACTGAATGGTGCACACCAACAGTTATCACAACCCACAAAATGGATACACCACTCATAATGGGAGGCACTACACTACTACCCTGCTTAGTCTGGTCTGAAAGTCCATGAGGCTTAATCAACATATATGTTGTTAGCAGTACAGATGTAAATGACAGTACAGTTGATTTCACACTGCATATCATACCTGCGACAGATCATAGGACATCATCACCCATACTGTGTTCCACCTACACTCAGTATACTAGATGTACCTTTGTATGCCACAGGAGTGTTCTGCCAGTGGACTGTTGACAGAACCAACACTACAAAAGGTGTCTGAGTAATATGTGCAAATCACACCAGTGGCAGCTACAGTAAAACAGGGTTAATTCTTTGTACTCCCCCTCATTGTAGCCCATGCCACACAGACAAATGGGAGGCATCTGGATATGTAAGTATGTGAATGGCTCTGACCTAGGAGCAATAGCTGACTCAGTGTTGTGGACAACATACAGAAGGGGCTTTGTGGGTGAGGTGTGTAACATATGTCCACAATCTGACAGCTGCATATTGCATTGTCACCGCTAAGTTAATAACCCTGTACCCATGAACTACTACCTAGACAGCGGTCAACATAATGGACACTGTGTAAGGGATGCTGCTGTGCAGTTTACCTCCCTGAGCTAGTGACATCACCAAGCCTATTAGGTAGTCATAAGAGGCAACCCTAGTCATGACAGGGTGCCATCCATGGACATGGAGATCATTGTGCAGCAATATTCATCACTCAAGTGACCAATATCGGATCACATATAACCTTTAAGGGGTATTGGCCATGTTTGGATGGCTGACATCAGCCTTCAAAATCCTCATCTCCACTATGTAGCATGATGCCTACCCTGCATAAAGACATGTCCAACACTGTGATGTTGGACATGCTACATGTACATATCCTGATCTGAAATACATACGTCATGGACATCCACTTTCCTAGTACAAGGATCACCACATGCTGGACAGATCCTTGTGCCATACACGTTGCATACTCCTGCCATGCTATACAACCCTGTCCAGCAAAGCTGCACATTTCACCTCTGTCAGACATGGTGTGATGACCGCATGGTAGATATATCATTAACCGTGTGGATCAGTTATGTGGCACTGCTTCTCCTGGTGCCGGAAACACGGCTGTCGGCTACAGCTAGGTAACTTTACATCCTAGGCTCATACATGGCCCAGGGCATGCAGCCTACAAGATGACCTTGGCCGTACATGCTATAGTTGATAACCATCCCTGCAACTACCATCAGGCTAGCCAGTGTCCCATGTGTATCACATGTGCAACACAGTCGATACGTGGCAGGATGTTGAACTGCTGTACAGTGCCGTGTAGATGTATATGGAAAAACACATGTATGTAAAGGCTTCCATGTGCATGTCTGCATTGTCACAGGTCATGTCCGTTAAGGCAGTGTATGTGTTTATATGTGACATATACACAGCATCAAGTTCAACAGAATTAATGTGGACACATCCAGGCATGTGCTGATAGGTAAGACCACCAGTACAGGCAAACAGATATGCCCACATCAAGACAGCATCCACATGGAGTATGAGCAATGTAATCAGGTGACACACATATATGGTGATAATATCCAATCCCCATTGGGTGTCACATGTGTGTGACACAAACATGTCAGTGGTATCAGTGTCATGAAGATTTTAAAAGACAGCTATTTATATGTAATAAATGTGATACACATGTATGTGCAGCTGTATCTATGTGCATCTCTGAGATACTGTGACCTGTCTCCATTATTATGTCTTCCAGATATGTCACAAGCAAGACTCCCAGCCTATAACCGCTTGGAGGATAAGGCCCTTATACCTTACCTCCAAGACAACTATGATGCCCTGTTTAACCATGTGCCACAGGATGCACAGCAGCGGGATGACCTGTGGCAGGAACTTCACAGGAGGGTTAATGATGTGGGTGGCCATAACCGCACATACCAGCAGGTGCACAGACACTGCACAGACCTGATCATATGTGCGAAACAGCATGCAAATGAAATTGCCAGGGAACAAGGTGCAACAGGTGGTGGGCCACCAACCTAGCCCCCACTCACATGTACCGAGGAGCTACTGACAACCTGGGCACACCATCAGAATAGCATCCACAAGTCTTAGCTGACATTGTGGAGGTGGGTGTCTCTCAACCACCATGCCTGGAGTTGCCCGGTAAGTCACTACTGCACATATAACTATTATATCCCATATAGTTGCATGTGTCACTGTACAATATGTAATATAACATCATATGCAAGGCATGTATACACACATGCCGCATACTATAGTATGCTACTCTGTGTATGCACACATGTGCATACTCCATAGTATATCCTATTGTACTGGTGAATGTGTTAACATGCACATTGCACCCTGTAGCTGTCATACAGGCGTGGATAATGATCATATTGCTGTGTCACCCCTATATATGTACCTCTGATGTTCTGCTAAGACAGCAGGCCATTGCAGGTGAGACAGTTATAAGTATCAGGCATGTTAATGCACAGATCTATTCACCATGTGGCCAGTTAACACATACACATAATGTATGGTCCAGTCACAATATACAGGTCACATCTGCAATCCATCACACTGGCTACCCATCTGCAATACTTACAAACTAAGTGAAACACCGACATGAAACCTCAGAAACTGTCATTGCTAGATGTGTGGACAGCTGTGCATACAATGGTGGACATGTTGTTCAATGTAGAAACATGTACTACACATCAGAACTACACATGTGGGGTACAGAAACAGTACTACACAGTGAGCTGGATTATGGGCAGCCCACAGGATTCACCATTGTGGATTATGCCCCTGCTATGAGTGCACACATTGTGATGTGCCATCTGACATGTCCATGACATGTAGTGGGCTGGCTGCAACATTGTCTCACTATCCCATAAAACATACCCCACATACCAAACATACAACCATTTGTCTGCATAACCCTGTGGACAGTGGAGTATATGACATCTATGGTATGATGTCCTGCTTCCCTCCTTCAGGTCTAATTGCATGTGCCATTGAGTGCCAGTGTATGTAGTTTCCCATGTGTAAATGTGGACTACTCACAGGTATGTATGGCAATGCCAGCATGCTATTCGTAGCTTCAACCTCACTGTTAGAAAGGCTGACATTCCAAAGATGTCTACACATCTACTGATCCAGGAGCATGGGAGCTGTGTACTAAGCTACAGTGGCTACAGACGTGACATCCATACCAGGTGACATCACAGGTACAGTTACATGGGCTGGGGAGTTTACATAGTGGTCTAGCTGATGACAAGAGTAGAGGCCAGTTGATAGCTTAAGGCCTCACTGTGTAGTAGCAATACACATTCACATTACAGGATGAGAACACACAACTACACACACACACACACACACACACACACACACACACACACACACACACACACACACACACACACACACACACACACACAGGTATTCACACACATGTATTCAGACACACAGTAACACGCCCACACTCACGGGGTCAACGACACTGTAACACACACACACAGGCACTTGATAGTGTTGAGGAGAGGAACCTTGCCAATGTGGTAATCACCATTACAGTACTGTGCACCCACATGATGTGACACAGAGAATACACATGTACAGGTAGTCAATAATGCCTAAGATCGACGGCATCAACAGGATAGTACATTGCATCACCTGGAGGGGTTAGGGGTCCTATCTGTTCACTATGGTAACATACATCCTCACTCCATGGACCAGACAGCCATACATACATACACACACACACACTGTGGAGTCCACAATTGAATGCACCTATGTCATGCACATACAGATAGCTCACATGTGTATGATACACACCCAACCTCTGCCTATGTATTGCTTTCTACACTGCAGTATGTACAGATCTCTACAACAGTGTACAGGAGTGTGATTAACAATTGGGATGTATTCCCCACCATACGTGGCATATATGAACATACAAGCAAACACACATGGCAGTACTGTGAATCAAACGACTGCTATCTTATGATACATATGACAGACATGCAGCAGTATTGCCCACATTACAATGTGGACCAATGCTACCTTTGGCAAGTGTGCTGATATATGCACATGGAAGGTCGTAAGTGTTACAGGTGTCAAGTGATTTACAGTCAGTGACACCCTTACCACTGTGTAGGTTGTATGTCTTCCCCTTCAGTTAACAGAAACATAGCTTAGTGTTTGCACATGTTATAGTAGGCTGGCTTGTGACACACCTGTGAGCTGTCTTCAGCAAACATCCATCTGCAAAGATGGCCCACCACTTAGTTATGTCCACACATCCGTCCATACCTGATGTACTTCTTACCGTACTGTCAGTATATCACCATATACAGTTGGCAATGATGGGGCTGCATTGCAACTGCATGTTGTAGTAAGACACATGTCACCTGCAAACATCAACTACTGCACATGCATGATAGCTGAATGCACACCACTACATGTGCATGTGTGTAGGTCCTACATTCCTGTCATTTAGCCATGTTTGTAGGCATTGCAATTGGTGGACATGTGTGATGACATACATGACACATGGATCATTGTATGATATGATAGTTGTTATAGGTAACCAGTACAGAGGGAATGTTAACTCAGCCAACATTGATATCACACCTTATGTACTGTTAGCATTCAACAGCCATGGACCTACCTTCCATGTGCATGTGTGTAATTGCTTTAGCCATCTGTCTACATGAAGGACAGCAACAGCTATGCCATGTACATATGTATTGTGTGTGGCATGTACATATCCATGGCAGGTACATGTATGTCATATCCAAACATGAAGGTGTTTACTGGTGTACAGTAACAGTCATCCGTTACTGCTGTATATGACCCAGGGCCCCTGTTATGTGTACAGCCAACCTGGTTATGAACAGTGGTATCATTGCATTGCATAACACATGATGCAACTGTGTCAGTACATGGGTAGTCTGCACAGCTGATGTAGAGCTAGGTACAGTCCACTGGTTATGGGTCACATGGTGTTATACTATATGTTCTACCACATGTATGGATGGGTGTTGCTGGTCCAAGAACATGATGATGGCTGAGGGCTACATCCTGGAATGCGGCTTTTGACACTGTGATCTGCACCTGACACATCTGTGATGCTTTTTGAGGGTGTACTGGTCAGTACATGTGAGTGGCCTTCATGTACGTGGGGACACCACCACCTGGAGCGGTTCGTACCGGTGTTATGGCTCACATGTCTGTATCCGAGGTATACGGTGGTAGTGCTTTTGTGCACAAATGAGCCTTCAGCCAGGTGTTCCTCACAGCACAGATGTCAGTATTCCCCATTGTTTGATCTACATTGGGCAGCTGTGATTACGAACGCTACACATCTAGCACTGTTTAGCATACACATACAAGGCAGTTGTCCTTTAGGTGTCAGGGTGTTAACCTGGTCTCAGGACATTCTTCTATGAATATCACTATATGGGCGAAGTAGCCACTCGTAGCAGGACATCACCACGGGTGTTATTAGTGTGCCAGGTTTAGACTGGTACATCTAAGGTGATGGACAGCAGCAGACGTTGTGTAGAAGACCAGTGTCAGATATATGTAGTGCAGCGTTCCTGCTAACAATGACAACTATTGACACCGGAGTCCATTACAATATGTTGTTCACATCTAACTTTAATAGCATGGCCACTGTGCCCTTTCGTGTTTAGAATCAGCGTGCATACAAAACAGCCCTGTGCTACTAAGTGTGTGAGAATGCCCAGTATAACGTTGTGTAGATTGACACATAGTGCATTCCAAATGGCCGTGTGCTACTAAGTGTATAAGCATGCCCAGAGACACCTTGTGTAGGTTATGTGCCGCTATGTGTATGGGCATGGCCATTGTAACCCTGTATAGTGATAGTAGTCGTCCAGTCAACAGATGGCCATACCCCACTTCAGGATGGATTCCTACATTGAACACACTGGTTCACAGGTATGTACATCATAACTGCCAGCATCCATGTCAATGTCCGCATTCCTAGAAGGTCATGTTGACAGTCTTGAAAGGTGTAGTTTCTGTGGCGTGTCTCATATCTATGTAGTATTGTAATAGTGGTCCGTAGATAGGCAGTTGTCCTGATCACACCACTGGCGTGTGTTTGTCTCCGACTGCCTGTGGACAGAAATATGCTTTTAGACTGCTCACACTCCATACAATCCCTATCACCGTCTTTTCCATTGCTGATGATGTCACCCACCAAGAAGTACACCTCTGGGAGTGCTGTGTCCCAGTAATCTTGGTAGCATGTTCTATAACTGCATAATGCTGTAGTGTGATAAGATAGTTAGGTCTGTGTTCTAGTCCCCGCCATGCCAACTGTGTGTGTGTCTCCATCTGCCAGGGGATAGAAATATTCTTTTAGACTGCTCACACTCCATGCAATCCCTATCGCCTTCTTTTCCATTGCTGATGATGTCACCCATCTAGAAGTACGCCTCTGAGAGTGCTGTGTCTCAGTAATCTCAGTAGCGTGTACTGTAACTGCATAATGCTGTAGTATGGTAAAGTAGTTAGGTCTGTGTTCTAATCCCAGCTATGTGTGTGTGTCTCCGTCTGCCTGGGGACAAAAATATGCTTTTAGACTGCTCATACTCCATACAATCCCTATCGCCATCTTTTCCATTGCTGATGAAGTCACCCACCTAGAAGTACACCTCTGGGAGTGCTGTGTCCCAATAATCTCAGTAGCGTGTTCTGTAACTGCGTAATGCTGTAGTGTGATAAGGTAGTTAGGTGTGTGCTCTTATCCCAGCCATGCCAACTGTGTTTGTGTGTGTGCGTGTCTCTGCCTGCCTGGGGACAGAAAAATGCTTTTAGACTGCTCACACTCCATACAATCCCTATTGCCATATTTTCCATTGCTGATGATGTCACCCACCTAGAGGTACACCTCTGGGAGTGCTGTGTCCCAATAATCTCAGTAGTGTGTTCTGTATGTTCTAATCCCAGCCATGCCAACTGTGTGACTTTTCCATTGCTGATGATGTCTCCCACCTAGAAGTACACCTCTGGGAGTATTGTGTCTCAGTAATCTCGGTAGTGCATTCTGTAACTGCGTAATGCTAAAGTGTGATAGAATAGACAGGTAGGTGTTCTATTCCAAGGCGTGACAGGGGTGTGTGTTTGGCAGTCATACCCTATGTGTTGGTGTCTGTGAGTGGCTAGTTCCAGGATGTGTTGAAAGTGTGTTTTGTTGTTTTCCTATATAGTGTCCATAAATGTCACAATCAGCCAAGAGACTGGGTTGGCAAGACATACACATACATATACACATACATTTGGCAATAGGTCTGTTGAGTAATGTCAGCAGCCTTAATCTTACCCTTAATACAGTCTGAACCTGTGTGACACACAGAAACACACTTGCCTTGATATTAACACCAGTACATATTGCAGGAGGTGCATGTGGTTTCCTTTTCATTCTTGTCTAATCCTTTGGTGTCACATGGTCCGCTGTTGAGATATATATTCTATATCTACGTATTATATATATATATGTGGACATTAGCACACATAAATCTACATGATGGAATACATGTCCTATACTGTTGAATGCCTGTGCTGAATGATCTGTATGTGATAACCTCAGATTTATGTATATCTGCCTTGGCTTAGTGGTAAAGCACATCGTCTGTGGTGTGCAGGGTCCTGGGTTTGAGCCGTGCAGAGACTGGTTGTTTTGTTGCTGGGAAGAACAAGGGACATTGAATACGGTGATAGTAAGGCACTTTTAACTAGTTGTGTGTGGATCTGCATGATAGAAAGCAGTGATTATTTTTGGGGAGGCCCAGTATGGGTCATGTAACTATGCATTAGATGACAATACTATGCAAACGAGGTAGAAAACAGTGAATCCCAATTATCCCCACGGTGTGATGCAGATCCCAAGAGTGTATGTGTAGAGATAGCCTGGTGCAGGACTCGAATATAGGTGAAAGCATGGGGGGGGGGTTTCAGGCATACTGCACATACATTGGAGCCCTGTGTCTCGGGATTGCTCCTGCCTTAGCACGCCTAAGCTAGGGGTGTGTCTATACCTGCCTAGTGCAATTGGGAGGGACAACAGCAGTAGGAGAGTAGTCAAGGTGAACAAGCTGGGCAAAGAGGTGATAATTATCACAATCAGCAGATTACAGGCCCAACCCACCCCATAACACTACGATAAAGTAAGCAAGCACCATACCCTCTGGTTTTTCCACACTCTACACCACCGGTGTATACATGCGGGGAAAGTTTACAAAACAATCCAACTTAATGAGAAGGGCTGCATCAGGCAATATAGTCCAACATGTGCAGGAGGCTGAGGGTGGTGAGGATGTGAATGCTGCCGAACAACCCTCAGTGAGGAGACAGAGAAGACTGTACAGATCCAGGGTAGCCTACCAGAGGCTACATGAGCTGGAGATAGTGGAGCACTATGGGGTGGACAGAGACCTCCTACAGCAGATTGATGAGCTGTGCCGGCTACACCTGACACATCGAACAGGCAGAGGGAAACCCATTCCAGTGGATACCAAGGTATGTGTAGGCCTAGGTATACTAGCCACAGGTACCTCCCAAAGCACAACTAAGGATATCATGGGGATCTTACAGGCATCTGCATCCAGAGTATTTCACCAGTTCCTGGATGCCATGTCACCACATGCCAGTGAGCACGTACATTTCCTCAACACACGTGAGGTGTTGACCAGCAATATGCGTCTCTTCCACTAAATGGCAGACTACCCTGGGGTAGTGGGTGCTATAGTCTGCATGCACATATGCATCAAAGCACCACCCAGTGAGTGGGGTTGGGCCTACATTAATCACAGGGGCATCCCCTCCATCAACTGCCAGGTCGTATGTGATGCCCAGGGCATTATACTGAATGTGTGTGCTGGCTGTCCTGGAAGCTATGACGATTCCGATATATGGCATCTGACGCAGCTGTACCACAGCTTTGCCAATATGGACATCCCCTACAGTCACCTAGTGGGGCATGCTGGGTACCCACTGGAGTCATGGCTGATGACACCCATCAGAAATGCACACACACCTGAAGAACTACACCATAATGAGGCACACGCACAGGCAAGACATATAATTGAGCGTGTGTTTGGGATGCTCATGTCACAGTTCTGTTGTCTGGACACATCCGGTGGTGCCTTGCAGTATTCATCAGCTAAATGCACCCAGATTGTTATGGTATGTGCTATGCTACACAATATGATCCTGTGGAAACAGCTGCAGCAGGAACAGCATGGGGCAGGGCCACACAGACCCCCACCAATGCCAAGGCCTGTACAGGCACAGAGTGACTCAGAGGAGGAACTACCTGAGACGGTCTCAGTAGGCAGAAGGAGGCATGCTCAGTATGACCTGGCCTTGGCAAAGAGGCAACACATAGCATATGCACTGACACAGTAGGTACCCAGGGAATGTCACCCTCTCTGACTCTCACAGACAGTAAAAGGGATGCCAAACATGACACTACCTGTGCTCAGCCATGTATAGGAAGTGCACTGTCTGCATCCAACATAGGCAGCCCTCCAGCACCATCCACAGGTCTGGCACACCCTCAAGGTAAGTCAATCAACCTACCAAATGGCAGTTGTATTAGAATGTGTTAAGTGTAGCTATGGTATGGATGTGAGAATGCAAGGGAATTTGGTGGCCGAATGTTAAGGCAGCGGACAGTAGACGTCCATAGTGGCATCATGAAATCTGTAGCACATACCGGGGTCACCATAGTAGCCAGTAGTACACAGGGTATTCTAACCCACTGCAGGTAATGGGCTGAGCATCATGTGTCCATACAGCCCACACAAGTCTCAACCAGCTGGACAGGTGGATACCAACACAGACATATGCTGTACTTCTCTACTTGCAATCTAAACAGTCTATTCTCTATCTCAAAAGCTCAGCACTTGCTCCTAAAGCATTTTTATATAGGTAAAGTACTTGTATACTAAACAAAGTACTACATTAGCCTAGAATCCCCTTGAGTACCCATTTCCCTATAGGTCCCTTCTGACTCAGTTACACAGCAAACTTTTTCACTTTTTCTAGCATGTCGAAGGGTCAGTTGCTAGCGTCCTCTCCTGTTCAGCTGGTGAATCTGGGCATCTTGAGGCAATGTTACAATTGCCTCATGTACACAGACAACACACTCCTTCTCCCACAAAACACAAATACATGTGAGAGATGCAACTATATAGCCAAACTGGAGGCTGAGCTCTCAACTCAGGACTGGCAAGACCAGACAGGAGGAGAAGGAAACCACGCACACCACAAACCCAGTTTCACATAGAACTATCACAACTGCAAAACAAACACATAAACACACAAAGACATACTCAGAGGCACTGATCAAAAATCTACCAAAACTACAGAGGCCTCCAAAGAAGACACCCAAGCAACTGCCACCTCAAGACATAAGACATGCAACACATAGTTCTCAAAGTCAGTGTGCTAAACAGTCACAGCCCTTAAGGCCAAACACAATGCCAGACACACTTGTTATAGGTGACTCCATAGTCAGACACACTGACGTCCCACTCACCAGACTGAACAAGGAAAAGATCACATTAAGCTGCCTGTCAGGCTAGAATCTGCCACATAACACAAGCACTCATGTCACTCCACAGCAAGTACAAGTATGACTCAGTCATTGTCCATGCCGGTGTGAACGACCTGAGGCATACCTCCCTGGACTACATGAAAAGAGACATAGAGGAGCTCTCAGATTATGTAGCCCAGGCCGGTATGACCCTGACCCTGAGCAGTATCCTACCCTCACCAAGAATGATGCCATAATACAGAGACAAAATGATCAGCTTTAATAATTGGCTTAATTACTGGTGTCATTCTAAGGGGATCCAATGTCTGTCTGCCTGGGATGACATGCTTGACAAGCCACGCTGCTTCACAAGGGACGGCTTGCACCTGTCACCCTGGGCTTCCGGATATTGGCAAAGGCTCTTGCCACCCCCATAGTGCCTTTTTTAGGCAAGGCTCAAATGATAAACCTACCGCCCTAGAAAAAAAAAATGGAGAAAAACTAAGGGTAATACTGCTCAATGCCAGAAGTCTAAACCTCAAGATGCATGCCCTCGAAGCCCTCCTCAGTATGGAGAACATCGATGTCTGTGCTGTGACTGAAACCTGGTTCAAGGCTCCTGAGAGCACCCCAGCACTATCAGGTTATACCTCATATCATGCGTTCCGGCCCCAAAATCCGGACCGAACCACAAAAGGAGGGGAGTATCCATATTCATAAAGGATACCCACACCTCCAGGTTAGTGGCAACGCACGAAGCATCGGAGACCATCCAGGTGCAATTAACCATAGGTAAACTGCCCTACAGTTTGTAACATGCTACAGACCACCTTCTCAAATGCAGGAAACCCACACAGCCTTCCTGAAGACACTGGAGAGTATGAATGTCTCTCCAAACACCATCATATTGGGTGACTTCAACTACCCAAATATAGACTGGGAACATTACTCAAGCCCCAACACCCTAGCCCAAAGGTTCCTTGAGTTCATAAACTCAAATGCTATGGAACAACTAGTCACCATTCCCACAAGAGGAGAAAATATACTAGACCTGATCATCACAAACATGGGGACAAAATGCTCCACACCGAAGTATATCCCTCATTGGAGAGATCAGACCATAAATTAATCTCACTGGAGATCCACATCCCGCCCCCAACCCCAGCAAAAAAGACCACAGTGAAGAACTTCTCAAAAGCAAACTTCACACTTCTTAAGACTGGAGTGGTATCCTTCAAGGCCCCCGAGCCAGTGGAAACCACAACCCACGCTGCTGAAACCCTTACAAATGCCTTCTACGAGCACCTCCAGGAATGTATGGATCAAGCAATCCCTAATAAAATCAAGACCCTTTCCACCAAAAGCAGGCGCCCGGTCTGGTGAACTCCAGCCATAAACAAACTCTACAACAAGAGGAGAAAGCTACTAGATGACAGAGCAAAATCCCTAAATGGGAAGGCATCTCTGATCAATACTAGCAAAAAACTACGATCACTCATAAAATCATCCAAGGCCAACTTTGAGAGAAAAATCGCTAATGACACAAAAGACAATCATAAAGCCTTCTTTAGCTATGTTAGAAACCTGGATGGAAACTCCCAGATATGCTCAGAATTAGTCCAAAATGATAAAAAAATCACTGAACCCACAGACATTGCCAACATACTGGCAGACAGGTTCAGTGCAAATTTCTCCCAAACCACTCCCCCAAAAGGAGAAATATCTATCCCACCAGAGTCTAGCCTCCCAAACATCTCAGATGCCCAGGTGAGAGCTGCTCTCTCTAAAGCAAAAAACACAGCATCAATGGGACCGGACGGTGTCCCCGGCTGTGTGCTACACGAACTCAATGGGGAACTAAACCCACACATAAGGCTGCTGTTTAATCTTAGCCTTACTACAGGATACGCACTCCAAAGAATGGCGTGACGGCAACTGTGGTCCCACTCCACAAAGGCAGTGCTTCTACGGACCCTGAAATTACCACCCCATAAGTTTGACGAGCCTTGTCTGCAAAGCTATGGAGAGGATCATAATGGAACTCATAAATAAAGACATTGGGGACCTACAGACACTGGATCCTACCCAATTTGGCTTTGTCAAGGGCAGATCCTGCCTCTTGAACTTGGTCGACTTTTGAAACAGTCACTAAGGCCATTGATGAGGGTAAGGCAGTTCACACAGCCTACCTTGACCTAGCAAAAGCGTCGACACAATACCCCACTCGGGCATCATAGAAAAGCTCACCAGCTTAGATGTAAACCCATATGTCACAAGATGGGTTGCAAACTGGCTCAAGGACAGAACACACAGGGTTAGAGTTGCTGGTGCCATGTCAGACTCTAAGCCGGTCACGAGCGGTGTCCCACAGGGCTCAGTCCTGGGCCCCCTCTTGTTCGGCATTTATTTTTCTGAAGTGCAGGCAAACATAGGGGATTGTGGCTGACAAAATTTGCAGATGACTGCAAACTGGGCACCATAATTGACACTCCATCAGACACAGACATCCTCCAGAAAGGTCTCATAGAAATGGATAACTGGTGCCAGAGCCATGGCCTTAAGCTAAATGCCAAAAAATGTATAGTCATACCCTTTGGGAAAAACAAAGTAACCCCTAATTACCACATAGGTGGTAATCCATTAAACACGGAAGAAGTTATCAGGGACCTGGGGACCCAAGTTGACAGTAACCTCTCTTTTGACACTCACATTGCCAGAGTGGTTAGGAAGACCTTCTACATTGCCCACCTAATCATGAAGGGATTCACATCCAGATCAGGAGAGATCATTGTACCCCTGTACTCTTCACTTATCAGACCAATGATTGAGTACAACGTCCCATTCGGAATGTACCTTACCCGACACCTGCAGCAGTTGGAAAGACCCCAAAAGTTCCTCACCAAAAGGATAAAGGGGCTCAAACATATGTCATACGATGCCCGACTGAAGAAACTCCAGCTCTATTCAGTCGCATACCGTCTGCTCAAAGGTGATCTGTGCCTGACATACAAGGCCATGTCCAACCCGGAATTAATGGACATGCTCCACCTCAAAAAATCCAAATCCACCAGAGCCACGAGAGCAAGAGACTTAAACCTCAACACGGATATAAATAGGACGTGGTGGAGGGACAGATTCATCACCCAGAGACTCCCTACACTATGGAACAGAATCCCAGTCCATGTGAGGCAGAGCCCCTCACTGACTCTGTTCAAGAGAAATCTTGACGAGTGGATGGGAGATCGTAGGTTTACCCCGGGAATCATCTCTGTATCACTGCTGGACAGAGGCACAGCAAACTAATGGGTATATTATTCTCATCCTAAGGGGTGGTGAAAGCCACACACACACTGGCTAGGCTTATAAATTCCCTAGGGCAGATAGCCTAGTATGAACCTATGAACCTATGAACCTATGAACCTATGGCCTTTGAATATGCCCAATGGATGACCCCCCCCCCCCACAGACACACACAGACAGACTACAACAGGCCAGGCGGTTGGATGTAGGTTGTGAAGGCTAGGGCGTCTGAAACTAATATTTTGGTAATTAGAGCTAGGATCTGGAGTACATTGGCATGCCTCTAGCCAGCACAATAGGTAGGTCTACACACTGAAATGGAGTACCTGACATACCAGTACAGTAGTAGCAAAAGTGTACAAGTGTCAGCTGTGCCTCCCTTCCAATGTACACATGTAACAGTCAGGTGCACCCCTCAGGTGCTGTGTAGGAATGTGGATACAGTCGGATGTCCCACCACACTGTGCATAAATGTAGCAACAGTCAATGCCACATGACTGATGGATACCCTGCAGACACAGCATGCCACCTGTCAATGTACAATGCAGAGGTCGGCACCACAGTACCGACTACCTGGACATGTAACACATGCAATACAGTTGACCATACAGGGCATGCTCAAACACATGAAGGTATGAAGGCAATGTTAGTCGACAACATGCGGAATGGTCATACTGTGCATGCTCACACACAGACACAAGACAGCCAGGTCTGCAAACACCAGTGGTCCGGACATATCTGCTGGTATATTGCTACACTGTTGGATGACTGTGCTGTATGGTATGTGTGTGGTACTGTCTATTGTCTGTATATTTGACATGGTGTATTGGTAATTCACATTAGCTGTATGTGCAGGTTGTTGCTACCAACACTTGCAAAGGATGGTTATTTGTTTGCGGCCAGAACAAGGCCATTGGGTACAGAGTGTGTAAGGCACATTGAAGCAGTTGGGAGTGGTTGTGCGTGTGTTTGCATGGTGTTAAGGACTGCTGACCTCTGGTTACAGCTTCGTACACTTGTTTAGACTCCACATTTCTTTAACAGTGCAATACTCACATACTGGTAGCCAAACACGCTTACACCCGCTCGCTCCCTCACTTGCACATGCACTGACATTGGTGCTTGCATTTGTCACTCACAATGGGTGGGCGCGATCCCTTGTGATGCCTATTACATCAGACTACATGACTACAGTATCGGGTATGGCTGACCATTAGGCGACAGCATGGCCTTCGACAGTATGGAATCGGCAGTCTGTCCAGTGAGTTAATCATATTTTATGCGTGTTCCTCATACAATCTGCTCCCATCAGACTGATACATGGGAACCGATACTCTGCAATGCAGACAAGTAAATGTGTTTTGGGACCCACATCTGTCTGCCGGGTCATGCTACCGAAAAACTATTGTAGGTTTGCCACCTTTTAAATTGGCTGAGGTGAGACTTTAGGATTAACACCTGTCCCACATTGCGTGGGACAGTCCCTCCTTAGGTGCATGTGTCATGCGAAAATAATCTAGACCATGCAAATGTCCTGATTACAGGACAATATTATATTCTACGTTTCTCTACTAGTTGCATGTAACAGTTATTGTATATATGACACTTCTATATGTTATGTGAAGTAGCATAAGCAACTTGACTGCTGCTAGACTAAGCTTTTATTTGTGCTAATACGCAGAGTTCTGTACTATGCATTACTGTAGGTATGTTCTCACCTGGTATGTCTGACATTTCTATGGAGCAGGTCCCACTTTGGCCATTTGGAAAGGTGGCAGCCCTATAGGACCTGTATGTAGAGATGTCATATTTGGCAAGGCAACACATATCCACAGCCAGTAGAAAATAGATTACTTCTCCAGTTTGCATAAGTAAAGGTTATTCTTGTAGCATTATAGTTGCTAATATTGTTTCCTATAACATCTAGGTGTATCAGATACAATATAATTGTTTTATGCAACCACTACAGACAATATATGGATTCTTTGCCCTCAATCACAGGCCATGTGCCATAACAACATTTATTTTGCAGAACACAACTGCCCAAAGGGGAGTGCCCCTTGCAAAGGTGAACAGGTGCTAACCCCAACCTGTTATGCTATCATCTACCTAAGGTAGTTGTCAGAATATTCACTTTCCATCACTAGCAGACCATACATACGAATAGGGGAGAATGAACACCGAATCAGGGACACTGTAAAACACCCTCAGGGACACATTTAGATGATTGGTGCTATTAACTTGACACACTGACAGTCCCAGAGCATATGTATTCATATACATTTGTCGAAGTACATGCTGTTTATGACTCATACATCTTGTCATTAGTCATTACGTATATTCCGCCACCTGTCCACCTAATATCACTAGTTTTGGAAGGGTTTAGTTGGGACTATGATAGATTCTGATTCATAATCACGGACATCCATAATAATCGGGTACAGTTCATGATATAGTCCCTATGTGTTCCCCCAATGGTTTATAGACTATCCAGTAGATGTGATCTAAAAGTTTGGGATGTATGGGCATCTGCAATACCCACATAGGAACATTAATTACTTCCACGGGGCGGGTCTAATACATCTCTGCCAACCAACACCTGCACACTTAGGCTCATTATTGCATTCCCATGATTCCCCTATCTGAAACCCCTCTACAGCATTCATCCTTACTGTGAGCGCAGCTGGGGTATGAACACACCCCTACACACTGCCCACTCTCCCCATGTCGGGACACATGTCGTATGTTTTGTCAACCCATGTGCTATCACACTTGCAAAACCTACTGTTCTGAGTACAGCTACATCCTGGTTACATCGATCATTATAGCGTTGCCTAAAAGGGAAATTTCTGGTGTCTCACAAGGGACCCTGTGATCCATATTTAAAGTGTAGACCTTTCAGATCTCTCCCACTGGTAGTTTCCTGCTGGTGGTCTGGAAAGCAGTGGTGTATTTACCTTTTTTGCATGTCTGTATGTCTCACCGGCCTAGCTGGGGGGTGTGGGAGGTAGACGCTAGTTTACAGAACCTCCCACTAACATATGCTTGGTCTTAACATATGTTACCCCGTAATTGCTGTAACATAACCTAGGTATGTATATGTGTATATCTACAGTAACATATATCATATATATATATATATATATATATATATATATATATATATATAAATATATATATTATATGTGTGTGTGTGTGTACACACACACACACATATATATATATATATATGTATATATATATATATATATATATATATATATATATATATATAAACATGTTGTCATTAGTCATTACGTGTATTCCACCACCTGTCAACCTAATATCATTAGTTCTGGAAGGGTTTAGTTAGGACTGTGTTAGATTCTGATTCGTAATCACAGACGTCCATGATAATCGGGTACAGTTCACTGATATAGTCCCTATGTGTTCCCCCAACGGTTGACGCACTATCCAGTAGATGTGCTCTTATGGTTTGAGAGGTATGGGCGTCTGCTATGACCACATAGGAATATTAATTATTTCCATGGGATGGGCCTAATACATCTCTATCATCCAACACCTGCACACTTAGGCCCATTATAGCATACCCATGATTCCCTTACCTGACACCCCTCTACAGCACTCATGCTTACTGTGAGCGCAGCTGGGGTATGAACACACCCCTACACACTGCCCACTCTCCCCGTCTCAGGACACGTCATACATTTTGGCAACCAATGCGTTATCAGACTTGCACAACCTACTGTTCTGTGTACAGCTACATCCTGGTCGCATGAATAATTAATGGTTCGCCTACAAGGCAAATTGTTGGTGTCCCACAAGGGACCCCGTGATCTATGTTTAAAGTGTAGACCTTGCAGTTCTCTCCCACTAGTAGTTTCCTGCCGGTGGTCTGGAAAGCAGCGGTATATTTACCTTTATTGCATGTCTGTATGTCTTAGCGGCCTAGCTGGGGAGGTGTGGGAGGTAGATGTTTGTTTATTGGACCTCCCACTAACATATGCCTAGTCTGAACATATGTTACCCGTAACTGTTGTAACATAACCTAGGTAGTATGTACATGTGTATATCTACAGTAACATATGCAAATATATATATATATATATATATGTGTGTGTATATGTGTATATATATATATATATATATATATATATATATATATTTTTTTTTTTTTTTTGTGTATGTATGCATGTATATATATATATATATATATATATATATATATATATACATATACATATATATATATATATATATATATATATATATATACATGTTGTGTGTCTGTTGACACACTTACACATGCGTATTGGGTTTTATATATGCTTCACCAGCATACTATTGCCTTAGTTATTATGACACCGACACTTCACTCCGGTTATCTTGTAATCGGTATTTAGCACGTTCTACAGTGGACAGATGTCGCAATATGTTCATGTATGGATTACTGATGGTAATTGGGATTTAATGCAGTGTCATTGGACCTGTTCCTCATCTGCGCAGCCTAATATTCCAGCTACTGTATTTGTTTGTGCACATTCATATTTATGTCAATAAATGGAGTGCATGTGTTACAGAGAATGTACTTCAATAGCTTGTTGTCTGCATGTGCGCATGCATATATAACTATTATGTACTAGCTGACCTACACGGGGTGGTCCATTGAAACTGGCGCAACCAACCCTGGCACTCATGGATCCATAATCGCATAACCATAGTTCCTCCACCCCACCCGTGTTGAGTTTCCACGCGTAATAGCCATTATCCACCTGATATCGCAGCCATGACACACCTTTACACATTGCCCTCTCCAGAGCGTTTGGGGCCATACACACATTTTGTACCACCTCGTGTATTCACAGAGTCTCCCGTCATTTATATTTGCACATACATGCCTTTCCTGGTGTTATGGAATACGGCCATTTGTGGTTTACACATGTAGGTGATCACAATATGAACTACATTCCATCTGTGTGTAATGTAGACATAGCATTTCAATGATGTTATGCCCACTGGTAGAACCCTGCCTCTGGTGTGAATATGTGAATAGTGGTGCTCTGCTCACTCTTGGGCAGTTTATCTGACATACGCTGCAAGCACTATTTAATACCTTAGTTGCTCTAGATTCCCTTTACAACCCGTGTGTATGCTTTATTCTTACGGTGTTCATTCTTCAACTATATATATATTTCATGTCTGTGGATGTATATTTATACATACACATATATATATATATCTATATATATATATATATATATATATATATATATATATATATATATATATATATATATAATGTGCTTGTGTGTGTGTGTGTGTATATATATATATATATATATATATATATATATATATATATTTATATATATATATATATATATATATATATATATATATATATATATATATGTATATATAAATTACATCTGTACATAAAAACATACATTTGCTATGCTGGGAGCTGCTTACACAGCAGGTGCACTCGCATATGCTTACTGTGAGTTACATATGTTTACTGCCGCTTCTTTGTGCTTACGTGTGCCTTATTCATTATGACAGTACCAATTTGATTGAAGGAATCCGGTTAATGGCCCCATGTGAAACACACATTCACCTTTACATGTTTAAATGTTGGCTTTACAGCACAGTGACATTTATTCCACAAGAAAATGATGTGTGCTATAGTCGAACTTTATCCGGGAATGCCTTTATGTTAGGCAGATGCACTAACCACTGCACTATTGGTGTTCTGCTTCATTTATATGTATACTCATGGTTCATAGTTACCCGAACACATGCCTCAATGCATCACTTACACAGCAGCCATTCATTCTCCTGCTGGGAAAATCACAGTACTACACATGCGTCATTCCCTATTCCCTACTTCTGTATACCCGTGCTGCATGTTTACTCACTCCAAGGATATTCAGAACTCCAAAGTTTATAGTCACGGCACATATGTGTGTTTGATTGTCAGGGTGTTCATGTGGTCATCCGAGTTTAGGCTTGTCCAACTGGAGACTGGAACAGCCCTGTACCCATTTGAAAGTCAGAATTAGCATGTGGACATAGTTAGTCCCAATGTTATCATTCTACCTGTGTTTACACACGCAGATATTTGCCCACCTCTGACTGGCTTGATATGTCGGCCCTACATGATACGTGGTGGGGGGGGGTTTTGCTGGTGTTTCCCTTCACATTCATTATGACTGCTTTATTGTGACCTTGTTCTATATATATATATATATATATGTATATATATGTATATATATATATATATATATATATATATATATATATATATATATATATATGTATATATATGTATATATATATATATATATATATATATATATATATATATATATATATATATATATATATATCATCTTCTTTCGGTTGTACCCATTAGGGGTCGCCCCAATGGATCACCTGTTTCCATTTCTTCCTGTCCCCTGCATCTTGCTCTGTCACACCAACCACCTGCCTGTCCTCTCTCACCACATCCATAAACCTTATCTTAGGCCTTCCTCTTTTCCTGTTACCTGGTAGCTTCATCCTTAGCATCTTTTTCCCAATATGCTCCGCATCCCTTCTCAGCACATGTCCAAACGATTGTAATCTTGCCTCTCTGGCTTTGTCTCAAAACCTTCCAACCTGGGCTGACCCTCAGATACATTTATTCCTAATCCTGTCCACCCTCGTCACACCCAGTGCAAATCTTAACATCTTTAACTCTCCTACATCCAGCTCAAACTCCTGCCTTTTTGTCAATGCCACTGTCTCCAACCCATATAACATAGCTGGTCTCACTACCCTCTTGTTGACCTTGTAGACCTTCCCTTTCACTCTTACAGGTACTCGTCTGTCACAAATCACTCCTGACACTCTTCTCCACCCACTCCATCCTGCCTGTACTCTCTTCTTCACCTCTCTCCCACACTCACCGTTACTCTGAAGTACTGACCCCAAGTATTTAAACTCATCCACCTTCGCCACCTCTACTCCTTGCATCCTCACCATTCCTCTATCCTCCCTCTCATTCACACACATATATTCTGTCTTAGTCCTGCTGACCTTCATTCCTCTTCTCTCTAGAGCATATCTCCCTATCTCCATATCTCCAGGGTCTCCTCCACCTGTTCCCTACTCTCACTACAGATCACAATGTCATCTGCCAACATCATAGTCCATGGGGACTCCTGTTTGATCTTGTTTGTCAACCTGTCCATCACCATTGCAAATAAGAAAGGGCTCAGAGCTGATCCTTGATGTAACCCCACCTCCACCTTAAATGTATCCATCACTCCCACCGCAGACCTCACCGCTGTCACATTACCCTCGTACATATCCTGTACCACTCCTACATACTTCTCTGACACCCCTGACTTCCTCATACAATACCACAACTCCTCTCTAGGCACCCTGGCATATGCTTTCTCCAAGTCTACAAAAACACAATGCAACTCCATCTGACATTCTCTGTACTTCTCCATCAACACTCTCAGAGCAAACATAGCATCTGTAGTGCTCTTTACTGGCATGAAACCATACTGCTGTTCACTAATCATCACATCCCTTCTTAACCTAGCTTCCACTACTCTTTCCCATAACTTCATGCTGTGACTGATCAATTTAATCCCTCTGTAGTTACTACAGCTCTGCACATCACCCTTATTCTTAAAAATCAGTACCAAAACATTTTTTTTTTGCATTCCTCAGGCATCCTCTCACTTTCCAAGATTTCATTAAACAATCTGGTTAAAAACTCCACTGCTATTTCACCTAAACACCTCCATGCTTCCACAGGTATGTCATCTGGGCCAACAGCGTTTCCATTCTTCATGCTCTTCATAGCTATCCTTACTTCCTCCTTGCTAATCCATTGTACTTCATGATTCACTATCCCTACATCATCCAACCTTCTCTCCCTCTCATTCTCTTCATTCATCAACCCCTCAAAGTGCTCTTTCCATCTCAACACACTCTCCTCACTTGTGAGTATGTTTCCCTCATTATCCTTTATCACCTTTACCTGCTGCACATCTTTCCTAGCTCGGTCCCTCTGTCTAGCCAATCAGTAGAGGTCCTTTTCTCCCTCCTTAGTGTCCAACCTTTCATACAACTCTTTATATGCCTTATCCTTAGCCTTCACCACCTCTCTCTTTGCCATGCACCTCATCTCCTTATACTCCTGTTTACTGTCTTCATCTCTCTGACAATCCCACTTCTTCTTTGCCAACCACTTTGCCTGTATTCTCTTCTATACTTCCTCATTCCACCACCATGTGTCCTTGTCATCCTCCCTCTGTCCCGATGTGATACCAAGCACCTTTCTAGCCATCTCCCTTACTAGCTCTGCTGTAGTTACCCAGCTATTTGGTAACTCTTCACTGCCACCCAGTGCCTGTCTTAACTCATCCCTGAACTCAATCTCACAATTACCCTTTTTCAGTTTCCACCATTTTATCCTTGGTGGTGCCCTCACACTCCTCTTCCTCTTCTTGATAACCAACGTCATCCTACAAACCACTATCCTATGCTGCCTAATGACACTTTCTCCCGTCACCACTTTACAGTCTCCAATCTCCTTCAAACTGGCCCTCCTACATAAGATATAATCCATCTGTGTGCATCTTCCTCCACTCTTGTATGTCAACCTATGCTCCTCCCTCTTGTTAAAGTACGTATTCACCACAACCATATCCATCCTTTTCGCAAGATCCACTGCCATCTGACCATCTGCATTCATTTGTTTAACACCATACCTACCCATCACTTCCTCATCCCCACTGTTCCCTTCACCAACATGCCCATTTAAATCTGCTCCAATCACCACTCTCTCACCCTTGGGTACAGTCATCACAACTTCATCCATTTCACTCCAAAATATTTCTTTCTCATCCATTGCACAACCAACTTGTGGAGCATATGCACTAACAGCATTAATCATTACACCATCACTTTCCAGCTTCATAAACATCACTCTATCCGACACCCTTTTCACCTCCAAAACACTCTTCACATACTGTTTCTTCAGAATAACTCCTACGCCATTTCTCCTCCCATCCACACCATGATAAAACAATTTTAACCCACCTCCGATACACCTAGCCTTACTCTCCTTCCATCTGGTCTCTTGCACGCACAATATACCAACCTTCCTTCTGTCCATCATATCAGCTAGCTCTCTCCCTATACCAGTCATACTGTCAACATTCAAAGTTCCGACCCTCACTACCACAGTCCTAGCCTTTCTCCTCTCTTCCTGCCTTTGGCCATGCCTTCAGCCTCTTCTCCTCCTTCGGCCAACAGTAGCCCAATTTCCATCAGCACCCTGTTGGCTAACAGTACTGGTGGCGGTTGTTGTTAACATCTGTCTGTACATACACATGCATATACACCTACATACCTATTTACATTTCCCATACTGTTTAATGTCCACCGCGCATCCCCACTGGCTTTACCTCCCTATATCCGATGGACATTATTCTGGCCATCACATAAAATTAGCGGACCTTGCATGGCTTAGACCCAGAAACAGACACACCTTAGTTACCAGTTTGACAACTACATCATCCGTGGTACATTCCGCATGGATGGTAGCTAGGATATATGACTTCACTACAGGTATTCAACAGTACTGGCAACAAATGTGACAGCTGGTTGGTGTACATATGTGTACGGACCTCTCAGCCACTCAGGGACTAATTTCAACAGTAACAGGGACAAGGCAAGGACAAATCAGGGACAATCATGGACACTTTTACAATATTAGTGCTATTAACTTGAAACGTTGACAGATTCAGAGCACATGTATTAATACTTATTTTCTGTAGTAAAATATGTCTATTACTCTTAATTATTGTCATTATTCATTCAGTGTAATTCAACACCTTTCCTCCAAAGGTCACTGGTTTTAGGGGGGATTAAGAGGCTGGCCAGTTACTGTGCGAATGCTCTGACCATTGGTGGGGTTGCCACATTTTCATATGGCCAGGATGGGATATATTCTGGACCCACCAGATTTTTCAGGCCAACACATACCCACGGTCAGTACAGGGTTTAGAACTTTACTTATTTTTTCTAGATGAGAGCTTATTCTAGTAGCAGTTTAGTTGCTTATTCTGTTTCTTGTAATATTTACATATTTTACATACAGAAATAACTGTTTTAGGCAACTGCTACATGAAATATGGTACATAATTATTTCCTACAATCACAGGACATTTGCCATTGTATTATTTTTGGCCAGGACACACCTACCCAAACAGGGACTATCCCTCACAAAGTAGGACAGGAGGTACTCTGCTTACATCAGTGCTTTAATCATCCTATATCCAACTGCCACTATGCGAATGTGTAAAGTATATATTCTTGATAATTCATGTGGGGAGCCATGCATCATGGTCAGGTGTTTAATCCCAGGTAGTAGGTTCTACATGGCCGGCTGGAGGCTGAGCAGTCTCTTGAACCACTACTGCATATACAGCTTGTGTCCAGATGTCTACAGGACTGGACATTGTGTTGTGATAAAAAGTCTGATGTTTACACAGGATATTTATTAATTGAACAAGACAATAACCTTTGATCTTTTTAGATTTACGAAAATGTGATAGGGTTTTACATGCAAGGGATACATAGTTTGCAATCCTGACACTGCCTAGGGTGAGACTGCCTACTAGATATGAGTAGTGGTCACTATGTGCAGATATGGCTGCGCCAAGCTAGCAGCCCGAGTATGGCTGGATTTGGTGGACGTTCAGGAATGGGGGAGGTGTTGTGTGCTGTAGAGGGGATGATGGGTATTCAATTATGCATCCAGGTGTGTTGTAGTTGGATGGCTCAGTTCAGTCCAGACCATTATGTGGGTATGTGCCGGTGACGTTTCTGTACATGTGTATCGCACATTTTAATATTCATGTGTTTGTGGGATTGTGTTCTACAGTATGGCCTGTCAGGTTGTATTGCAGATGTATATGCTTGTTCTTTGTGTTTCTTTCTGATTCACCCACTGCTCCCTCATGCACCTCCAGTTCACCTATTGTGCATCCAACACTGCCTCCCCTTTGCGAATTATTACATTACCCATCTCCCCCACACCCATATTCCACACACTCCATCCATCCCTCCTGTGGTTGATGGTCCATGGCACGGTCAAGGGAACACATTGCTTACACTACATATCTCTCGTACCTGTATGGTTGTGAGGACTACCCTAGCATTTTTCACCTTCCACATGCTGTACATCACTCACATAGGTACACAGAAATACATATTTTTCATGACATGGTAGGTAGACCTGGGTAATACCCATTCATCTTTGGCACATCCTGACAAGGACGCCTTGGACCGCAAATGGGCAGATTTTGGGTGAATGCTCTGACCATTGGTAGGGTTGCCACCTTTTCATATGGCCAGGATGGGATATATTCGGGACACACATCAGATTTTACAGGCCAATATATACCAATGGTCAGTACAACGCATAGTACTTTTGTTTTATGCCTAAATGTAAGCTTATTGCTGTAGCAGTCTAGCTGCTTCTTCTGTTTCGTTTACTTGCTTATTGTATTTCTTGTAACATGTAGGTATGTTACATACGGAACTAACTATTGTATGTGACTATTAGATAAGATGTGGGACATAATTATGTCCTACGGTCGCAGGATATTTTACATTTATAATGGTTTTGGTATGGACACAACTGCCCAGAGGGGGACTGTCCCTCACAATGTGGGACAGGTGGTAACCCTGACCATTTGCCTAGACTTGGCTATTGGCGGCACACTAACATGATGCATTTCACTTCCACTTGGTATAACTATCAACACTGCAATAGAATACAGGCTCAGGGTTTTAAATGTCATTTGTTCGAGGGATGGGTACTCAATATTCAGCTACGTGCATTTGTGTTTGCTTCTAATTTTTGTGTTCGCAAAATTGTCTTGCATGCTTTGCATATGTTTCAGTATCCATGGACACTGAGAGGTGTGATTACCATTGGAGGAAGGCTGTAATATTCAGCATTTTAGGTTGCACATAAACAGCCGACATGTCCACGCCTCCGTGCGGCACTTCGACACGCCCCATGCACTCGCATACGTTTCCTATGCACATTGATGTGAGGCAGCGCACCTTCATTAATATGCATATGGCACTACTACGCCATCTCTATGCCACATGGTCAGCTCAAGCCTAACACCATCCTTGCGCCGAGCTTCATGAATCCCAGGGATGTTGTTGCCCTTGTTCTACTCCAACCTGACATATCTTCTATGCAGCCTTTCTCTCCACCTCTATTTTGTTACTAATACTCTGACATGGTCCCCATCTTTCTGCCTTCCTTTCTGCAGGCAGATTTTATCAAAATGTAGATATCAGTTACATGTCATATTTTAACCTTTCTTTTATTGCCTACTGTTTAAATATGCTGTTACTCACTGTATGTAGCAGTTTTAACATTTCTGATCAGAATTCTGTTTTACTGTCGGTATAGCATAGATCTACCATGTTTTTACTAATAATTATGCTCTATATTCATATTCATATTATATTTTCTTTTGTTTATATAATTGTTGTACTGTTTCAAGCTTTTTGTATTGTTTATACTTTTTATAATTAGAGGTTTTCTCCTTGAGCCGCTGCTGAAAAAGGGCCTTCCTGCCCAGTCAGACTTACCCGGTTAACAAATGTCAAATAAATAAATAAAATAAATATGCTGGTATATACAGTAGATTTCCAGTATAACTATAGCCTTTGTTTTATCTTAATTAATTCTAGAACTTGTAAAAAAATAAAAAAAACTGTCTCAAAATGTTCCACAATGCTGAAATGTCTTTTTCTGGATTTTTCTAGTACACTATAATATAATCTGTAAATAACGCTAACATTTCTTCATTGCCATATGATTTATATCCTTGAAGTTGAGCATTATTTTCCTTACCAATGGCTCTAAATATCAAACAAATAAAAAAGGAAACAGATCACACACCTTGTTCCTCTATTCTAACACAGCTTGTCAAAGAGGAACCCTCCCACATTAATTCTTGCCTCTAATTCTTCATATATTCTGCGCTTTATCCATATTATTCTACCAGGGAATGCAAATGCTAGCATTGTGTTGCATATTAAATCGCAGCTGAATATATTGAATGCTTTCACTGCATCAAAACCCATCAATAAAAGTGATTTTGAAGCATTCAGCTTATATAAACACTTAATGATTTCAAATAAAAATGACCATCTGAGAGCATGTGATCTTACAAGTTCTGTTTGCAAGACTCAGCATCATTTTCCTTGTTTTAATGCTTATCATTTTTCTGGCAGAAACAGGGATACCAGCCAATAACTTATTACATCCTGACGAAGAGTAAGAAGCTGTCACACTACAGCTGCTTTAAGCAGTGGATGTTTAATATTAAATAGCTGCAAATAAATTATTTCCCTTATTTTGTATATGACTGGCTGAAAAACAAAAATAATTTTCTCATGTTTGGTTATCAACTACCGCATTGTTATAAGTCCCTCTTTCAAAATTATATTTTCATGTTTACTTCCTAGTATCAAAAAAGTGTTTTCTAATAAGGCTCTGTAACAGTAATGGATTATTTCTGATAACCTACTTAGATTAACATGCCATCCTTATATTACCTCATTTTATTAATTATATAATTTTCCCTATGATAGAATTTTAATAGGAATGTTTTACCTATAGTAGAGCATATCAACACTCTAAGAAATAGAATCCACAATGTATGGTCAGGGAAATAAAAAAGATCGCCGGGAAGGCTGCTGAGCCGAGTCGCTAGAGTTTAGAGTACCGAAGGGTTTTTTTATCTTGTGCTGATTAAACTATTTTATTTCACTGACCATAGATTGCGGATAATATCTTTTCTCTTTTTCATGGTATTTTTAGTCTAAGAGATAGACTTTGTCAAGTAGAAATGTGTAATAAGTAATATATAACAAGTGCACACTCTTTAAAAATGTTGACATCAATACCCAACCGAAACATATCAAAACAGAAATTAGCCCATAAGCAATCTAGAAACAACCAGCTGTAAATATAGTAGCTAAATAAAAAGAGTGGGGAGTATCCAAAGAGGCACATGCAATCCAGTGTAATGCACATTTGAGATTCAAGTTCTCATTCAACCTCATATATATTTATAGACAGAGACAGAGACAAAGTGTGTGAGAGAGAGAGAGAGAGAGAGAGAGAGAAAGAAAGAAAGAAAGAATTAACATTTATCATCATAAAATATGTTGTGAAACTTCATCAGCGATCTCTTTCTTTGAAGCACAAAAAATACTGAACTAAGGTAATCACCAGTGAAACAAATAAGTTTCACTTGGAATTACCTAAAAGAAAAATAAACTTTGCTTTGATGTATGATGCTTCCCCACCACAACCCTGGAATTAAATATACTAACTCTGTGGTAGTATAATTGCAGAAAAAGAGGATAATTCCTAGAATTATATTACAGTCAAACTGAAGCATTTTGACTGTAGTATAAATCAATCACTATAAATGACATAGACAATATATATATATCCACACATAAGTATACACACACACACACTCACCTATACACATATATATATAGACCTATGTCAGATGATCAGGTTTTCAGAAACTTGAAATTCATATGGACAAGACCATATGATCAAGTTTCTGAAAACTGAAGCTTAAAAATTCCCCAAATCTGCTCTTTTTACATTTAAGTGGGGGCAAGCTCCCCTACACCCTCCATGTGCGGGGCTGTGCCCCACACTCCCTGCAGATTATATATACCAAATCCAAGATTGCAATGCAGTGAAGAAAATGGTAAATTTCCCAATCCTCGCTGTACCACGATATCCATTCAAAAGCTTGGAGTTTTCAAACACTTGATCATATGGTTTCGACCATATGAATTTTGAGTTTCTGAAATCTTGACCAACTGATAGTGATCCCAATATATATATATATATATATATATATATATATATATATATATATATATATATATGTGTGTGTGTGTGTGTGTGTGTGTGTGTGTGTGTGTGTGTGTGTGTGTGTGTGTGTATATTTATAGAGAGAGAGAGAGCTGCATGTATGTGTGTGTGTGTGTGTGTGTGTGTGTGTGTGTGTGTGTGTGTGTGTGTTTTTATATATATATATATATATATATATATATATATATATATATATATATATATATATATATTTCATTTCACTTTACAATCCCAAAATACTGAAATATCGAAATTCAGTATCCTGAGACTGTAAAGCCAAAAACTTAAAAACCCAAAACCCCAAAAGCACGAAATTTAATATCACGACGGCCCACATGCACATTCCACACACAAACAAGCACAGTTTACCTTTGAAACATTGAAAGTCAGCTTTAAGAACCACCACTTGGGCGAACCATAAAGCCAAATCCAGACTGTCGAATGTCTCAATTTCGAAACTCAGGAAATCAAAAAGCAGATTCACTGAGTTTCGAACTCAGATGTCGAACACACACTGTAATGCAGGGGGGCTGTGCCCCCCCACTTTAATATTCTAACTCAGAGGATGCACTACAGTGGGGAAGGGATCCATTTCTCGATCCACACTATAGTGCACTCCACACCCAAAATGCCAAATCTGCAAGGAGTGAATGTCAATGTACATTCGCTCATTGCACATTCCATGCATTTTATTTCAACCATCCGCAAACTTGAAAACGTACTTATGTACAACTGTCTTTTGACAAGTTGCATTTCAATGTTTCAAAGGTAAACCAACAAGCACTCATACACCTTCCTACCTACACTACAAACCAACACAACATACACAAGTACAACAAAAAAAAAAAAACACACGCTTGAACCCTACATCCCTGCTACTTATATATACTAACTCCAAGGTCGCACTAAATACACAAACACAGAAAAAACACCACTACACATTCTACACTCCCCTTGCACAAATACACAACACATACGTAGAAATACCACCACTCGTAACACTTACACACTCACAATCTTTCCTACCTACACTAACCCACACCTCAAAACTCCAAACACACTCACAGACACTAAAATCCCTATCCAAAACCCCTAGTTAAACATAACTTACCTGAATCTCCAGCTAAATCCATATACCAGACCGCACATCATGAACACAGGGAATCCCACATCACATACGCGCCTCCACAACCGCAGATTCGACATTTCTGCATTCGGCATTTACACATTCGGCATTCTGCACTATCGTGCAAGTGCAGTTTCAACACTTCGGTTTCAAGCTACTGAAGTTTGATATTTCAGTAGTTCGACATTCTGAAGTGAAACTATATATATATATATATATATATATATATATATATATATACATATATATATTATATATATATATATATATATATATATATATATATATATATATATATATATATATATGTAATATATATGCATGTATATATGTATGTAGGGATAAATGAAAAGTTTCACTGCACCTTGCTACAAGCTCATACAATTAAAATATATGCATTTTTAGCAAACCATGTTCAAATACACTCAGTGAAAAGCTATTTGATATAAGCACTCCTATCACAGTGTAGGGCAAACGACAAGCACTGACTTTCAAAATTATGCTGGGGGCAGGTGAGAATTATCTGCTCTTTTAATTTGAAAGATAATTGCTTGATGAAACTGTAGTACAGTAGGAATCCATCTACAAGAACTGCATCATACCTTTTCTTTCCTTCTGTAATTCCAATAATTCTGATATTGTATTTATTTCTGGAGTAGCTTTCAATATCACCTATTACTTTTTCTTGTAAGTTTTGATTCTGTTTCATTCAAACTTTTTAGTATCTTTCAAATCACTTAACTCTTCCACAATATCATTTAATACTTTTAATTTTAACAAAACCTTTGTTTGCCAAATTGTTAGTTAAGCTTTTGATTTGTCCATATTGTGGGAAACATACATTTTAAGTCACTAATTTCATTTTGGATATCATGAATTGCTAAAGTCACTCATTTACTTATTCATTTTAATAAATTCTTACTTTATGCAATTCATCATAATGAAACCAGACCTTAATTACAGAACTCAGTTGGTATAAGGAAGTTAACCAAATCCTGATATGATACCAGTCCATGATTGGATGGACACACAGACATACTCACGTAGACACACATGCACATGTACACACACACACACACACACACACACACACACACACACACACACACACACACACACACACACACACACACACATATATATAAACTGTGAGATTGTCATAGCTCAGAAAAACAGGAATATTCTGAGATATGGCATCTCAGACTTAATATATGTAAGTCTGATCTTTTGGCCATTCAAACTTATCTAGTAGCTGTCGACATTTCAAATTGTTACCAAAAATATATTATTTTACCTATCTATCTTTTTATTTATGTATATATCTTTCTTTCTATTTTTCTATCTGTCCATCTATCTGTCTCTCTATCTATCTGTCTGTCTATCTATATATCTGTCTATCTATCTATCTGTCTGTCTCTCTGCCTGTCTAGTTATTCTTTTCAGAATCTAGGATTAAATAATTCTGAATGAGTAGATTATTGTAAAAATTGCTTATACCTCATAAAATGATGGCCATTAACAAACATTTTGTTTTTTAGTATTTTTAAGGCTTTATGTGAAAGAATTGATTTAAGCCATTATTGCATTTTGCAGTAATTTTCCTTAAAAGTTCACTCTTGTTTATTTACTTTCTAATACTATAGCTACCTTTTATGAGACTTAATCTTATCTCAGATCTCTAGCTTACAACCTACAGTAAAAGACCTCATTAAGATATAGGAGAAGACCATCCATCCATGTTCATAAGTTACATCCAACTCTTAGAGTGACCCTGTTAACATGTATTACCACCACAGAGATGTCTATGTGAGTGTGGAATGGAAGAAAGTTCTCACATCCACTGCACATGTCTAGGTGCCATGTAGCTTCACTAATCTGCCTAATGCATGTCCTTTACATCTGACAACCTACATATGCACATGGAGAACATGTAGAGTTTGCACAGAAACCACCCAGCTGAGAATGGAACAGGATAACCTCTTGTTGTGAGACAGTGGTATTACAAATCATCCTTAAAAGAAACATAAATCAGCATAGTAGGAAACAATTTACAGAAAGCTGCATGGCTATTAGAAAAGTAATGTGATTCCACAGTTTAATCGTTGTCAATGTTTTTCTCATTCTGACATAATGATGAAGTTCAAAAAACACGTTTTTAACCTTTTGAGAGTATGTGCATTTATCATTTTTACTGTGAATTGCATGCTGCCATCTTAAAAAAGCATGTGCATTCAGCATGTTGGTATTTCCTTGCAAATTATGAGGTATACTTCCATATTCGTGAGCAGCACCTGCACCTCCTCAGTGGAAAGCTCTGCACTTCCATAAACATACTAAAAAGATCAGCCACCTATATTTCTTTTCACTTTTTGCCTGTGCTGCATGTTGCTCATTAGCCAATCAAGCGGCATGTTTTAGAGAGATGAGATGAAACTGGATTACCAGGAAAAACCTCACCAGACACAAGAAGAACAGACAACATCTACACAGATATCGACTAGCAGTCAGCATAGCACTTCAGACTCTGTAACTGTGAGGCAGAGATCTTATAACTAAGTTGCCATGCTGTATGGAGTAACAGTGGCAGTGACTATCCATTTTAAATGCTTTTGGAAAATACCTTCCTATTTAACATGCCAAACTTCAGATTTCAGTTCTGGTTAATGTGTATTCACTTTGCTTTTGTCTAATCTTTATGTTGTAGCATAGATCATAAATATGCTCCACTGTATAGTTAGTGCTTACCATTTCCTTTAATAGGGATTTTGGTCATGTATTTCCTGTAGTATGCAAAAATGAATTGCTCACTACCAAAATTACCTCATGAGGTCACTTCAATATGACATATTCTCTACTAAAGTTGCAGTGTGAAATAATGCCAAGGATGGGTGGGATGGGGGCAAGTACTGAAACATATACATAATTACTCTGTGAAGGCATAATTACAACTCAGACCCTCATTGCTAAAATCACTTTATCACTAAAGATGTCAGCATTGTCATAGTTATATTTTAAGCTACTTTGCATATCTGTCTTTAATTGTGTGACATTCATAGAAATCACAGGAATCAGAGAAAGTACAAAGTGACTAGGTTTTGTGATCATTTATATATTGGAAGTTCTCATCCTTAGACCATAATTTCCTTTTTGAAGAGGCAAGACTAGACAAGCAATGGGTGAATTTATGCATTTCCATGCAATCATCCAGTTCCCATCTGAAGTAAGATAATGTATCATATTGCTTGGGGATCTATTCCAAATGTAGGGAAGACACTGCAAAGTAAAGTGAATCTTTTTCTCCACCATTTTTTATTTATTGATTGATTTATTTATTGATGAAGATTTATATCCTTGGCCCTGCTATTTATTGGATTATTTGATTTGTGGAGGTACAAGAGATTCAGGACCACTGTGTCCAAAATAGCATGGAAGACAAGACAAAGAGCTCCCCACAGACATCTATTAAATACCGAATAAAAGGCCAGTGCTTCCAGTCTTTTCAGGAAGCTTAACATTTTTAATTCAGTGATGATCTTCTCTGGAAAACTCTAGGGTCTTTCTAGTTCTATGAAAGGTACATTGTTAAGGGGCTAGTGCATTCAATAATGTTCTAACCAATGCTGACTTTTATGAAGGGATTATGACCTGTTCAATTATTGATGAGATTGCCTTGATGATTATTTGAGCTAAGTGGAAGGATTTTCTGACAACTGCCATTACATAATTTTTTTATTTATCCTTTGTTGACTAAGTTGGAACCAGTAGGCTAGTGGCCTCTTTACATGGGTGACCCGAGGTGTATTTGCATTTATGCGACTAAAGAAAAGTTGGTCAGCAGCAAGTAACAGGCCTAAGTGAAGCAGCAGCATGGCGGAAGAGAGAAAAGCTATGGAGAGTTTGGAGGTGGAAAGTGAGAATCTCGAGAAAAATGTGTTCAATATGGAGCTTCAGAATGTAAACAAAGATTCTTGTGTGATGGATGTTACAAATGAGCAGCATTTAGCTCTTTTCATGGAGAAGGAATTAAGTGAGTCTGTTGAAGTGGTTAAGATAACAAAGCTGACATTAGGAGTATGTTCAGATGACGTTCTCTTAAAAATATTTGAGCAGGATTGTCCAGGTGACAGTTCTCCTGCTTCATGAGGTGCAATGGCATATAACTTTTTCAGAAGTCTGAGGATGGCAATGTGGAAAAGGAAGCAGGTGATGCAGTACAGAATGCAGCAGTTAAAACTTATGCAACAGTGGCAGAAAGTGAAAGAGGAAAGCATCAGACTGGGCAGGTGTCTAGTTTTGAGGCAGATAATACAGTAACTAAAACATATGCAACAGTGACAGTAGGCAAAAAAGAAGAGCAGCAAAAAAACTGCAAGGAAACTGTTTTTGTAAAGAAGAGAAGGCCAACTGTGAGAATAAGATGAAAAAAAATGGCACTATAATGGATATTAAATATTGGACAATTTGTAAACTGTTCTTGTTTTAAAGCTCAAGGAATATGGTATTTTATACATAGTGGGGGCAGGAACTTTTTCTAACATTTGAGACTGATAGACTGATGATGAAATTTCTGGAACTTATTTTTCTTACAAAAAGAAGGATTTTATCCATGAAACAGTTGTTTGTTTTCTATTAATAAATATTTAAAAAGTTATTTTGCAGTTTACAAGTGATGAAAGAGAAGAAAAAAGTGTTTGTTTTCAGGATCTGTGTGAAACTGTTGCTAATATTGTGAAAGTTAGAGATAAAAGAAACTTATGGAATGGAGGGTGGGGGTTGGAATCTGTTTTGAAATGTGAAAAAAAAACACAGTGAAACACTTGCCAATTGTTATTTTTGTGTCTGGTCATACAGGGAAATTAAGATAAGATTGCCAGCCTTAATCATGTTTCTTTTGTGGGGACTTTTCTCATTTAATTGATTGTGACAATGTACAATGCATCCAGCGTGGGCAGAAAGGGCGTAGAGTGCAAAGGTGTGTGCCAGAATACAGACTGTGTGAAAAAGGGTCACTTTTGGATCAGTTGTCAAGACCAAACAATAAATAATGAAAGAGAAAGGGGAAGGGAAGAAATCATACAAGAGGGAGAAAAATTGACAGTGGGATAAGGTGAACTAGGTGAAAAAGAAAATATAGACAGGAAAAATGAGGACAGAAAGTGCATGCAGGAAGAGAGGTCAGAAGAAAGGATTGATACTAATATTTTTTAATGTACAAAATAATTAATGGAAGTTAGACGTTTGTAAATGTACTGAATGAATGGTTGAAAGAATGGTGTGCTTATGAAGAGTTATATAGTGGAATATTAAAACTAATATGGAAGAAAGGTGAGAAGAATGAAATAAAAATGGAGATCTGCCACACTAAATAACAAAGAGAATAATACAGAGAAGAATGGTAGAAAGGACAAGGGATATTATGGAACAAAGTATATATGGTATAAAAGGAAAGGGATGTCAAGAATTATTATTGGTTGTGAGAGAAGTTATGAATGATATAAGTAAAATGGAGAATATAAAACTTATGGTAAGTAATGCTAACAAGGCATCTGATATAGTAGGACATGATGCTTTGTGGGATGTTCTGGTGAGGTATGGAATATGTGATAGAATCAGGCGAGTGTGTATGTCAGCATATCATAGCTGAGTAAAGAAATATGCATGAAGCATGGTATAAGACAAGGGCATCTCATGAGTAGAATACTGTTTGCATCGGTAATGAATGTGATAGTGAGGGAAATAGCTTATAAAAGGAAATATGCTATATATGTGATACAAAAGGAGGTAGTTATTCCAGATGTGACATAAACAGAAAATATAGTTCGTAGGTTCATAGGTAGGTACTAGGCTATCGACCCAAGGGCCTACATAAGCCTAGCCAACAAGGTTCCCTGGCTTACGCCACCCAAGATAGTTATTTCCCTGTGCCACTGTCAAGCAGAGACACAGAAGAGATCCCCAGGGTGTATTTCCTATTTCCCTTCCACTCATCAAGATTTTTCTTTAAGAGTGCTAATGAAGAACTCTGTTTGACATAGATTGGTAGCTTGTTCCAGAGTATGGGAATTCTCTGGGCAGGAATCTATCCCTCCAGCATGTCCTGTTTATTGTGGTGACAAGGTTTAGGTCCCTAGTGCATGTAGCATGGAGGGATTGGGATTTCTTTAGGTGTAGCATGTCCAACAGCTCTGAATTTGACATAGCTTTATATGTTAGGCAGAGATCACCTCAGAGTAGGCGATATGTTATGGAGTAAAGCTGGAATTTTTTCAGGCAGTCAGTGTAGGGCATTTGTTAGAAGCAAGTAATCCTCTTTGTGAGGTACTTCTGTGGCCTTTCCAGCTGCTGCAGATGTCTTGTGAGGTACATTCCAAAAGGGGCATTGTACTCTATAATGGGTCTAATGAGTGTCGAGTAGGGGGGAACAATGACCTCTTTTTTTCCTGGATGAGAACCCTTTTGTGATGAGGTGTGCCACGTAGAAGGACTTCCTGACTACTGTGGTGATGTGACTATCAAAGGAGAGACTACTGTCCACCTGGGTCCCAAGGTCTCATCACACATTTGGTGTTACATAGATTGCTGCCTATGTGGTAGTTCATGGGTATAGAGTTTATAGCAAAGGGGATGACACTGCACTTTTTGGCATTGAGCTTGAGGCATATGTCTCAGTGAGGCCCTTCTGTAGGATGTCCACATCATTTGGGGACATGACTATGGCACCTAGTTGTACTTGCTAAGAACAAAATATGGATGAGGGAAGCATTGGCTAGATTGAATAGATGTTTAAAAGACATGGATATTACTTTGAATGTAGACAAAAGTAAGGGCATGGGTGATGTGTTGGAAAATGTTGTGCATTTCTCAATGAATGAAGTGTGTTTACTAGAGATGAAAACTAGGGGAAATTATGTAGTCATGGTGCAATGACAGGCTTTGATAAAAGAAATGAAAAAAATATATATGTTCTTTGAATGAAGTATAGATTAGGATTCAGGAAAAAGATTCATCTTGTGAATTCTGCAGTAATGGGAAAATAGCATAAATGTCAAATGTTTATATGATCCCAGAGAAATATGAAAATGTTAATGTGCAATCATCATTTTCTTTCACTTTGGGTTCAAAATTAAACCTAATGAAACGAGGTGTCTTATATATGAACAAAAATGAAGTAGGATTGTCAAAGAGTGGTAAAGCTAGGAGCCTGAGACTCTGCAGGCTGCTAGGGAGCTATGCACACTACAAAATGGCTGTGTAAGACTTTGTCTGGCATAAATCCTTCTTCCAGTATCAGTGTATACATGTTTTACCTTTCCCTATGCATTTCCAGCATAGAGAAAAAAATGACCCCATGTCAAAACACCAGTTGCACAATATCCTTTTCATATTTTTCTGGGATCATATAAACATTTGACATATAAGCTATTTTCCCATTACAGCAGAATTCACAAAGAGGGAATTTTCAACCTCTGTTTCAAGGTCTTTAGCATCATTGTAATTTTAGAGTAGGGTGATGTCCATGTTGTATGCTGAGTTGAAGGATTGTTTACCAAATGTGACAATATTATACTTTTTAGCTGTATGCCATGAGAAGGGGTTGTCCACCAAGTGTGACAATATACTGCACTTTTTATCATTTGATTTGAGCCTGTTTTCACTCTATCAGGTATTTATGAGTGTAAGATCTAGCTTGTATACAATGAATCTCTGGAAGCACACTTTACAACAGGCTAGCATGCAGTAGTTTTCATTATGAGGGAGAGGTCCATACTGCCCCAGGCCTAAGAAAACATGATACAACTCTGCCAGTGTAGTGGGAAACAGCAAGACATCTCTTTGTGAAGGCTATAAGTTCCAGGTCAAGGAAGAAGAGAAATGCGAGTATTTAACATCTCCCCACATATAGGACATATTTTTTTTAAACAAAAACTTGAGTGAGCCATGAATCAACAAGGGGAAAGACAAACAGACAAGGCACAATAAATAATTTCATTATTTTTGGAGTACAGTGATCCTTTGCAGGATTTTCAGGGTGTTTGATGGTATCCATTTGTATTGGAAGGTATGCTTCATTTAAGGGGGTAGGGAAGTCACTAGCCTTATATGCACTAACTGCTATGGATTCTCATAGCCATAAATTCAATGATTCTGTCAAAGCATCATCTCACAGGACACTTATATTAAAGATGGATACCAGTCTTTAGCAACAAATGGTTGATCTCCATAACTTAACTGGAATTAAACTTGTTGTCAAATCATATTCTTAAGTTTCATGGTTGAGATTCCTTTCTGTTTGGGGTAAGGTTCTATAACAAAAAAATATTATTACATGCTGTTTTTCTACAAGTTCATGGGTTTGCACAAAAGTCTATAATCTAAGACTAACCTTGGGATTCATGAAGCTTGCGCCAGGTGCAGGCATAGCGTTGGTGTTCCAACACCAAATATGGCCGGCGAGCAATCCAGGTATGAGCTGTTTCCATGTGCACTACCTGTGTACCCTACGCCTGCACAGTTCCCAGCCCCTGTATGCTAATTACTCCATTTGCAGCAGTGTAGCATGCAGATGAAGGTATTTAGCAATCCAGGAAGTGGTGCAGGCATAGTGTAAGCATGTAGAAATGACCCTGGGATTCATGAATCTTGGCACAAGGACGGTTTTAGCCTTGCGCCGAGCATCCTCCTTGCAGATAGTGCAGCAGCGCCATATGTATATTTATGAGAGCGCGCTGACGCACCCTAGACATGCACAGGAAATGTGTGTGAGTGCAGGGGGCATATTTAAGTGCTCTATGGAGGTATAAACATGCCCCCACAGTTGCACAACCTACTAAGCTTACTATTGGAGCCCGCCTCTAACAGTAAGCAATTAAGTCAGTGTTCATGGATACTGAAATGTATGCTAAGCATACAAGAGTGTACATGAACACTGAAATAAAATCAAAGTAGTAAACACACAAGCACATAGTGGAATGTTGAGCCCCGTCCCTAGAACTATCACAATTAGATTCCCCTGTGTCCCTTTTTTACATTTGCATTGCTTCATTACTGAAAGTGTAAGCAAAGCGCAGCGTGTTTCCACGTTGCCACCCCCTGCTTAGCGTAGCTTACATATCAAAATCATCCAAATAGAAATTACCATGCAGAATCAACGTTAACATCAAAAGTGTAGTGGTTAGAGCATCCGCCTAATGAATAGGCATTCAAGTCTCACTTAAGCACATATCATTTTCCATGTGGAATGTGTATATGAACATATTTATTCATCATTTTCCTCTATAACCTACATAATAACATTTTTATTTGTTTAAAGTTTGATGACCGGGGTTGTCCACTGGGCCAGAGGAGTGCCCATTTTCAGTGAAGACCCAGGGAGAAAAGCTCCAAGTGTTACATTTTAATATAAATTTGAATGAGGTTAACAATTGACATATATGTGAACTGGAATACTTCATGAAATATTTAACTAATGTCATTCAATCAAAGTGGTAGTGTCATAATGAATAAGGCACTAGTAAGCAAGTGTAAGCACAAATAAACAGTAGTAAACATATATAAGTACCAGCAAACAAGTATGAGTGCTCTTGCGTGGGTGTAAGCAGTGCCCAGCATAGGAAATGTATATAATTATGTTGATGTATGTGCATGTGTATGTACAGATATATTAAACAATATATATCTATATATATATATATATATATATATATATATATATATATGAAGAATGAATGTTGTAACAATAAAGCATACAAAAAGAATGAGAAGGGAATCAACAACAACTCCAGTATTATTTAGTGCTGTCAGCGTATGTCATATCCAGCTAGGCAGGGGTGAGCAAAGCACTGCTACTCACACCACAGGCAGAATACTATCAGTGGGAGTAACATTGTTGATCTGCTAAGTCTACTTTACAAACAATCACAGGGTAGTCCCTGGTCGGTCTACCCAAAAATTGCTAGGATGGTTGGACCTCCGACCATTACACAAGCAGGGTCAGGTATGTTCAAGGACTAAATGGTGGGAGAGCCTGATGATACATGGGTTGAGACAACATACGTGTAGGGTCCCTAATGCTGAGGAGAGGGCAATGTGTAGAGGTGTGTCTTGGCTGTGATAGCAACCGGAGAATGGATGGTTTGTGTGTATGTTGAACTTGGGTGGGGTGGAGGAACCATGGGTATGAAATTATGGATCCAGGCATGTCAGGGTTGGATGGCCTGGTTCTAATTGGACCACCTCATGGAGGTCTGTGAGTTCATTATAAGTACATATGCATGCATACACACATGCATACATCTATATGTAGAAGTACATTCCCTGTAACACACTCATTCCTTTTGCAAACATAAATAACATGAAAGTGCCCTTACAAACCTCGACAGTAGATAGAATAATAGGCTGTGCATAAGAGGGAAGGGACAAATCTGCAAAAATGCAGAAGTGTGTACATTGTCCGAAGTCAGTGTTGTACTCAAAAAAATTAAATGTGAGGACTTTCTCACACATGGAATCATTCCTGTAATCTGCCCGCTATGGCAACGCCAATCACTAAACCAGTCCTATTTGTAATATAATTTCGCCAAACTCTTACATTATTAGCTCTCATGTGTAACGTGTGTGTTACCACATATTCATAGTTAGTAATTTATTGTAGTGTCATGTTAACAGGAGTAATGATATAATGAAGTATAGAGTCTAATCTTGTAATAAAGACATGTGTCAAAGGGGGGACAACCCACAATTGTGAATAGTGTCCTATTGGTCACTCATTTCACAATTGTGTGTGGACTTTTGGGATGTCTGAGGATACGTGGAGTGAGTCAACCCATGGGAAGGGTCTACAGGAGTAGGGAGTGGCCAATGTGTAGTGATGTGGATACACCATGTATCCAACTGGAGAATGGATGACTGCTGTGTCAGTGAAGTGTTGGGCTGGGTGTTTGTGGAACTAGGATCCATGGGTATATGGGTATATATGCAAATGAACAGCACAGCAATAGTGTAGTGGTTAGAACATCCGCCTAACGAACAGACATTCCTGTTCCAAATCCCACTGCAGAACATACCATTTTCCATTGGTAATCTGTATATGAACATATTTTGACATCTGTCTGCTGTATAACCTGCATAATAACAATTAAAAAAGTGAACTGGAGTGAAGTGTCAGTGTCATAATGAATAAGGCACTAGTAAGCAAGTTTAAGCATAAATAAGCAGTAGTAAGCATATATAAGCACCAGTAAGTGTGGTTAAGTTCGTTTGCATATATATATATATATATATATATATATATATATATATATATATATATATAGTTGCCGATATATATATATATATATATATATATATATATATATATACGTATATATGTGTGTGTGTGTGTGTGTGTGTGTGTGTGTGTGTGTGTGTCTGTAGATTATACACAGATATGCAGCTATGATAGGAAACAGCACACAAAAATGACATATGTTCACAGGCTGTGCCAATGGAAGTGAGGGGCCCCAAGCAAGAAACATGTAACATGTAGCATGACCTCCACCCAACCCCCCCCAGCTGGACAGAGGAAACATACACTCAAACCCACAACAATGTAAATAGTCCACTGATCCCCAGACCACAGTCAGGGTACAACCAGAGGGGGACAGAGTGTACCCATGAAATCTAATCTTGGAACTGACAGGAGCATCCCTTGCGGGACACCCCAAAAATTGACATATAACGAAAGGAAGCCGATATGATGACCATTCTGGCTGGGGTGTGTACATACCCAGAATATAAGGGAGGGAAAGCTTGATGACCAATGGGTCAAGACAAAGTATGACATGGGTCCTGTGAAGTGGAGTGTGGGCAGCGTGTAGTGGTGTGTTCAGACCAGACCTGCACCCAGAGTAAGGATGGGTGCAGTAGAGGAGGTGCGGGTGGGGGAGCTATGGGTAGCTAGTTATGGGTCTAGGTATGCAGGTGTAGGCTGACGTGGGTCTATACGGACACCCCCAGGGATGTGAGGAAAAGTATTCGTTGAGCAGAGGCATCGCCCAACAAGCAGCCACACCTGCTATGAGTCCCATTGCAGCAAAGTCTAATCTACATGGCAGACAATAGAATAACCAGATGCAGATGTATATATGTAGAGGAAAGTGTGTGCATATCTAGCTACATGGAGATATACTTCTCCCTCTCCATAGTACAAATGTATGCATACAGAGACAGAATACATATACATACCCACATATAGATATATACATAAGCAGACACACATACACCCACATGTTGTTAGATATATATAGACAGCAATATATAAATATATACATGTATGCATTCATATACAGATGTATCTGTATATAGTAATGTAGATATATTGTATATTATTTATTTATATAAATATATATATATATATATATATATATATATATATATATATACACACACACACACACACACACTTGTGTGTGTGTGTGTGTGTGTGTGTGTGTGTGTGTAAATATACACATGTAAATAGCTAAGATATGATACAGCAGTTACGAATTACATATGTTCACAGGTCGTGCAAATGGGGGTGAGGGGTCTAATCAACAAACGTGTAACACGTAGCATCAACAACCCCCACCTGGACAGGTGAAACATAAAAACACACGATACAAGTAAACACACCACTGCTTCCCAGACCACAGGCAGGATACTACCAGTGGGAGAGACCTGCCAGGTCTAATCTTGAAACAAAAACATCAATGTTCCTTGTGGGACACCCCAAAAATTACTGATCATCAGAGTCAGTCCCTGTAATGATTCATCAAACCAGGCTGTAGACGAACACGGACCAGTGTGACATGGATCCTGACACATGGACAGTGGGCAGTGTGTAGTGCTGTGGTTAGTCCCCACCCGCACCCACAGTAAGGATGAGTGCTGTAGAGGAGGGGCAGGTGGGGGAAATATGGGTATGCAATTATGGGCCTAGGCATGCAGGTGTTGACTGGTGCAGTTGTATTAGGACCGTCCCAGGGATGTAAGTAATATTCCGAAATGGGCAGAGGTTATGCCCATACCTCTCAACCCCTAAGAGCAAAACCATTGGACAGAACATGAACCACTGGGGGAACGAATAGGGACAGAAAGCACATATTCCACTTACAGCCTTAGAAAGCTGATAGAATAATAGGGTGCATTAGCATGACTCGGCTGAAGGATGTGGGTCCTAAACGCAATTACTTGTCAGTATTTAATGGTGTCAGTTCCCAGGTATTTGCCAGACAGGTGCAGATTGTAAGAGGAACACACCAATAGTATGAAGAAAACTCTGGACAGGCCAGGGATTCTGTACAGTCGACCAGCATGCTTACGCGTAATGGGCAGCCATTCCGATATGGGTCCCACCACAGCACAGTCCAGTTTAAATGGCTAAGTACGGTATGACCATATGTGTCGTTGCATAACCCACTACACAATATTTACGAAAACATGGTCGCAGCACCCCACTGTAGGCATGTAAGCCGATGTAATAGGCATCACAAGGTATTATTGTAATCCTCATCCCCACCCAGGGGTGTGAGTGTCAGAAGCAAACACCACATGCAGTGCATTTTCAAGTGTGGGAGCAAGTGGGTGTAAGCCTGTTTGGCCACTGGTATACGAGTATCACACTGGTGAAGCAATGCAGAGGCTGAGTGTAAGAAACCGTAACCGGAGGTTAGCATTGCTTAGCTCCACGCAAACCCATGCACACCAGCTCACAACTACTTTAAAGTGCCTTAATCACTCAGTACCCAACAGCTCGTGTTCTAGCCAGCAACAAAATAAACAGCCTCTGCAAGGCTAGAACTCAGAATGCTGTACATCACAGTAGTTAACCACTACACCATGATAGCAATACCTATAAAGGAGTTATCAGCAAACTAATCCTCACCACAGGGAAATCAACTCAAACATGTGAACTGAATTTATTTATTTTATTTATTTATTTGCAGTTGGTTTACCAGGATAGTCCATTGGGCCTAAAAGAACCCGTTTTCAATGGAGTCCTGGGGAGAAAAGCTCCAAAAAACAGACACACAAAATAGGTACAAACAATTTAAAAAGCCCTTAAAGTAAACCAGAGGGCAGGAATAAACAATAGATAGCTTAGATACTTATACAAATGTAAAATAGGATACAGTCATTGATTTTGCATTTGAGGTAACATTCATATAATACAGTGTAATAGAAATAGGTAAAATAGATGTGAGTTGTGTATGAGTTTAGAGAGGTAGAGTTGTTTTGTTATAAATGAATGTAGTTATGAAGGGAATGATAAGATAAATAGGCTTTGTTGAATAGCTTAAGAATGGATGAAGGATTAAGAGTTCCATATTTTTATGATGGATGAGAACAGGAACATTCCCATTGCAACTTTAGATGTGTGTAGAGATTTTTTGAATGAATAAAGATTAGAGGTGGTACGAATGGATGGTGGGAGTGAGTTCCAAAGACGGGCTAGGTTAGAGGATAGAAGGTATTTGCCTGGGAGACGTGTTGGTTTATGTACTTCTAGTAGGTTTTGGTTGTTAGACCTTAAGACTCTGTCTGGTAGATGTAACTTAAAAGCAGAAGACAGGGAGGGACAGAGAGAGGGTTATTTATGAGCTTATGGGCTAGGGTGAGCTGAATGTAGTTGAGCTGATGAGGAAGTTCAAGCCAGTTTAGTTTTTGGAGAGAGGAACAGTGGTGGGTTGATGACCTGTGGCCGCTAGCGAACTTGGCGATCTTATTGTAGCAAGAGGAAAGTTGTTTCTTTAGAGAGGACTGAAGATTTGTTAGGAGAGGTGAGCCATAGAGCAGGGAGGGAATAAGAAAGGAAGAGGAGAGAGCGATTTTAGAGGTCTTTGTGAGGTAATGGTATTGACGGTAGAGCATACCCAGCTTTTGGTGGGTTTTTTTGATATTTAGTTGAAGATGAGAGTTGAAATTAAGCTGGTTGTCAATTTGGACACCAAGTAACTTAGTTTCGGACACTAGTTCTAGAATTGAGTTGTTTTGACTTATAATCGAGAAATTGTTTGTACTGAAGGGAGTAGTTTTAGAGGGGGTAAATACCATGAGTTTGGTTTTAGAGGCGTTTAGAGCTAGGTGGTTTGTTTTCATCCAATGCTCAGTAATTGAGAAAGCTTCTTGTGTGAGCTTTAGAAGCTTAGGGACAGATGAGGCAGAGCAAATAATGGTAGAATCGTCAGCATATTGGATAATGTCAGAGAATGGGATGGATTTATGAAAATCATTTATAAATATGTTAAAGAGGAGAGGACCAAGTATGGAGCCTTGGCTAACTCCAGTGGGGGTATTGAGAAAAGAGGAAGTGGCTTTTTTCCATTTTACAGCTTGGTGTCTGTTTGATAGGTAGCTGGAGAACCAGTTTAAAGAGGTGGGAGAGAGGTTAAGGTTGGAAAGTTTAGTTAGGAGCAGACTGTGTGAGATAGTATCAAAGGCCTTAGAAAGGTCAAGTAGTAGGGTGGAGACAATTTTCCGAATCACGTGCTTTATTGATGGTTTCAAGAAAGGAGAGGAGGGCTGTCATGGTGCTATGGTTTGGCCTAAAGCCATGTTGTGTAGATGTAAGAAGGTTATTTTCTAAAAGATATGGTAGTAGTTGAAGTTGGATACATTTCTCTAGTAGCTTAGAAATGGGGACAGGATAGCAATTAGGCGGAAGTTGTTAACACTGCAGTTTTTCCACCTTTATGGAGGGGGATGATGAAAGCTTGTTTCCAGAGTTGGGGCACTGTACATTCCAGGATTGAGCGGTTGATGAGAATGCTTATGGGATAGGCAATTCCATCAGCAGCTATGCTTAGGAAGTATGAGGGATGTTATCAGGTGCATTAGTGCGGGCTTCAATTTTGAAGGAGTTTCTTTATTGTAGAAGTGGATATAGGTTTTAATGAGAAGGAGCAGAGTGGGAGGAAAGTATTTGATACTGGTAAGGATGATGAGGAAGTTAGAGTAGGTGAAGAGTTTGTAGCTGGGAATGGGGAAGTAAGAGAAGTGCATGGTGGTTTTTTTTGCGGGAGAGGGTGAGGGGGTATTGGATGATAAGGTGGAAGTAGAAAAGGAGGAAGTTAGTTTGCTAATAGAGTCAATGAAGAAGGAGTTAAATTGAGTAGCCAAGTCTAGGTCTGGGGCATTTGGATCAGGGGTGGGGGTGTGTGGTTTGCTAGGGTTAAGGAGGGTAGAGATTCCTTTCCAGAATCTCTGTGGATTTGTTTTATTATTGTTTTGAAGGGTAAAGAAATAATTTTGTCTGTCAGAGATAGTAAGCTTTTTACTTTGTTTCGCAGTGTTCTATATTCAATGTGGGATTTGGTGGTCTTAATTTTCTGGTAAAGTGCCCAGGCTTTATCTCTGAGGCGCATGGCTGCTAATGTATTTTTGGTAATCCAGGGGGCAGAGTTATTTTTATTCACTTTGTCCTTAAGGGGGCTTGGGAATCAAGTATCTTTAAGAATGTAGAGTTAAAGTGGGAGACTGCATCATCTAAGGATAGTGTCTTTAGATTGTTCCAATTAATCGCTTTTAGAGAATTTGAAAAGTTTGTTGGGTTGAAATTTTTATGGTTAAGGGTAATAATATAAGTGTGGGGAATTGAGAGATGCAGGGGAGTCGATAAGTGAAGATGGGCAAATGATCGCTTAGAGCGTCGGGAAGAATACCGCTGTCAGAGTGATAGTGAGGGTGTGAGACAAGGATCCAATCTAATATACTGCCACAGGAAAGGTTTTTAGATGGACGAGTTACTTCGTTGATTAGCTGGGAGAAGTTATATAGGTTAATGTTAAGGGGGTTGGTTGGAGATAGAATGGAGGTCCAATTGATATTTACATCACCTAAAATTATGGTTTCATTACTAATGTTGTTGGAGAGCCAAGAGGATGTCTTCTAATGTAGAGATATTGTCACCAGGGGGGATATAGAGAGATACAAGACATATGTGTTTATGCTTGTTGACTTGTAGGAGGGTGAGGAGTATTTCAGCATTGTTGAATTGTGGAATAGGTTTGTCGTAGGGGGTAATTAACAAGGATGTTGAAAATAAGAGAGCTACACCACCGCCTTTTATGGGACCTGTCTTTTCTAATGATAGAGTAGTTAGGTGGAATTATTTGAGTCTTTTATAGAGGGTTTTAGCCATGTTTCTGAGATAGATAGGATGTCAGGTTTATTATATGAGCCAGGCATGGAGGGTTGCTATTTTGTTGACTATGCTTTGGGAGTTTAAAGAAGTAAGTAATAGAGGCTTGTGTATGGTGGTAGAGGTAAAGGGGCCTGGGTTGGGATGAATATCGCCTGATAAGAGACAGGTAGCTAGGTGAAGGATGTGGTTGGAGAGGTAATTAAGTAGTTTAGTAAAAGGGTTGGGTACTGTTGTGATGGTGAACGGGTTTTTTAGTAGTGGGGATGGAGAGTTTAGGAGAAGTGAGTAATTTGTAGGAGAAGAAATAGTGTTGTTTTATAGGAAATAGATGGGGAGAGATAGGTGAGTGTGAGTGTGAGAGGGGGGAAGTTTGATGGCCGGTTGTGTGATAGAGACGTGAATGGTGGCAGTTTCTAGGTTGGGTGAGGTAGTGAAGATAGGAAAGGTTTAGAAGTAATAATAGTAAAATAGAGATAGATGAAGGTTTTAAAAGCATGATGATTAAGGTTACTTAGTTAGTAGTAAGCTAAATGAATTAAGTATGTTTTTAAAGGTAAATATAGGAGGGTGTGGTGGTATAGGCGAAGACTTAGTGGGGAGTGCAGAGTGAAGAAGGAGGTGGTAGAAATGGTAGAAGCTGGTGTAAGTGGAAAGATAGGTTCAGTTATCAGAGTTAAAGTGTAGATCTGGAGTTTGATGATGTAGTTAATTAGAGGGTGTGGTAACAAGGAGGTGAATAGAAGATACTGGGTGTGTCAAGGGTATCGGTGATGGATTGGTGTAGGGAGGAAGTGGGTGTGGTAAGAAGAGGAAATATAGCTAGTGGTGCTGGGGGGGTGGGAATTGGGGCAGGGTAGGGGAGCGGAGTGAGCCCGTGGGAACGGAGCGGGAAAAATAGGAGAAGGATGAGAGCCAATCAGTGGAGCTTAGATTGCAGGAAAATAAGCTGTAAGAGGGTAAGTAAGGTTCTGGATGTAATAGGTGGAGTGGGCTGAGAGTTCGGTGAGAGATGAAAGTAAAGGCTAGTAAGGGAAGAAAGCAAGAAGTAAGTAAAGTAATGGAATATCAGTGGGAGGGGTACCCTCTTGTGGTAAGTGTAGAAGTACACTAGGTCACTAGGGCAGTGAATGGGCTAAGGAGGATTGAATGGGAAGGAGCCTGTAAGGATTAGAGAAATTAGAATGAGGGTGAGAGTAGAGAGGCAAAGATAAGAGGGGTATAGGCCACTGGCTGTCCTGGCGGGGAGATAGCGTACACAAATAACAACAAGGAGTAAAATTACAGAAGCTTGGTAGCAGCAGATACACGTACTTCCTCAATGTCCTTTGGGGAGACTTGCTTCAACCTTCCCAGCAGGGGATTAAGACAGCAGAGAGGTAAATATTGCAGGACCACAGAACAATGGAAGAATCTGATGACTTTAGTTGGGTATAAGTATCCACCCAGGCGAGGTCCCAAGGGGAAATATGCAGGGTAAAAAACAGTTCCTCAATGTCCTTTGGGGAGACTTGCTTCAACCTTCCCAGCAGGGGATTAAGACAGCAGAGAGGTAAATATTGCAGGACCACAGAACAATGGAAGAATCTGATGACTTTAGTTGGGTATAAGTATCCACCCAGGCGAGGTCCCAAGGGGAAATATGCAGGGTAAAAAACAGTTCCTCAATGTCCTTTGGGGAGACTTGCTTCAACCTTCCCAGCAGGGGATTAAGACAGCAGAGAGGTAAATATTGCAGGACCACAGAACAATGGAAGAATCTGATGACTTTAGTTGGGTATAAGTATCCACCCAGGCGAGGTCCCAAGGGGAAATATGCAGGGTAAAATACAGTTCCTCAATGTCCTTTGGGGAGACTTGCTTCAACCTTCCCAGCAGGGGATTAAGACAGCAGAGAGGTAAATATTGCAGGACCACAGAACAATGGAAGAATCTGATGACTTTAGTTGGGTATAAGTATCCACCCAGGCGAGGTCCCAAGGGGAAATATGCAGGGTAAAAAACAGTTCCTCAATGTCCTTTGGGGAGACTTGCTTCAACCTTCCCAGCAGGGGATTAAGACAGCAGAGAGGTAAATATTGCAGGACCACAGAACAATGGAAGAATCTGATGACTTTAGTTGGGTATAAGTATCCACCCAGGCGAGGTCCCAAGGGGAAATATGCAGGGTAAAAAACAGAAACGGAGCACACTCCTAGCCAGGTGCATACAGCAGCCAAGGATGGGTAGGATGAATCTATGTACAATGTAATGTTCTATAGCCTGCCACAGACCATGAATATATGAATTGGACTACTGCAGTAAACAGAGTTGAGGTGCCACTATAATAAATTTATGAAGTCCCCAGGACCCCATACAGTGTATGTACACATGAATGATGGATACCAGACACATATATAACCTGTAATGAATAAGACATAGCTTAGCCTTTTTGAAACCGGCCAATTACGGAAAAGTGTGGAACTCCAGCACTACTTAAACCAAAGAGGTGGGAATATGGCTCATAACTGGTTGTAGCATCCCCCTACAGGCAGAATGGCTGGAGTGGGAGAAGGCACTCACTTTACAGTGCAACTCTGGGGCATGCAGGAGTCCAATTGCTTGGTATGGCTTTTGGTAAAGCACCATGACAGGAGACTACTGCAGGGCCAGTACCAGGGCTTGCAGCACAAAACGGAGGCCTGGAACAGTCTCGCCCATGACCTCAGTAGTGCCATAGGTATCCGCTGGACTGGTGATCAGGTCAGGCACCACCATGCAGACCTGAAGGGGTGGAGGGGGGATGTCCTGGAACAGTGGATCCAGGAAGCAAGGCGGTTTCAGAATGCCCCAGAACTAAGTACTCCTTCCACTACATAGTTAATAATTGCCTAGCTTGTGTATACTATGGATAGGTATGGCTAAATATCACTGTACTTCTCTGACAGCTGCAGATGAGCATGCTGCAAACTAGCAAGCCTATGCTGCTAGGCTGCAAAGGATGCGTCATGAGGCAGGTTAGTAAATAGCTTGCATGTACTGTCATAACAAATAAATGTAAGACCCTCAGAAAGTGTTGCACCAGTATACAGATTTGTGTATTGTGCTGCAAATAAAGGTGTGACCCCTGCATTGCTTCTGTTTACTCTGCAGTCATATGTTGTACTGTTGCAGTTATTAAATAGTACTGTTGTAGTAAGCAGTGTTACCCACATTGTGGTATGCAGATAAAATGTGTATGAAGTGCTGTATAACAATGCTGGAAGTGCAAACAGGTCAGTCATATCAGACTAAATACATTGCAAAGCCTCACAACAATTGCCTGATAGCATAGTGTACAGTGATCTAAATTGTAATTCTTTTGTCACACACAGCAGGGCTTTGGATCCAAGGAGTGCCAGTGAGTTGTATACATAATCATTCCACACAACTGCACACAGTTTGTTAGAATGTTCAGAGAGAAAGCTGTATGCATATATGTACTTAACAACTGTACAAATTATGCTAGAATGCTCAAATAGAAAGTGGTATGCACATTCATACCCTTCAAATGTTCCAATCTGCCCAGTCAACTGCTCCAATCTGCCCAGTATGTCCTGATAAATGGCCCAAATCACCTGCCTTTTGCCCTGTTCCCCTGAAAAATTAGTGTGATGATCCAAGAAATGTAGGCAGCTGTAAATGACATATAACTGATAGTCAGACTTGTGCATAGTCAGAGAATGTACATGCAAACATACCTGTCATGCCAGCATTTCACCCAAAGTGTATGACAGCAGTCAGCAGTCTCAAAACATGTTGCATTACACCTGCATCTTGTCAAGCCTGTACGTAAGACACAGGTCCCGTACATACTAATCTACAAACAGACCATTGTACAATATAATGCCATTAGGTAGTGTAATGATACATGTAAGGGACAGACCACTACAGTGACTATGAATGTTGTGAAAACTACAAGGATTTATTAGTTGTTAACTCATTAACACCGAGTACCTTCTCATGGCGCCTCTGTGCTTAGCACCGAGTGCGCCATGAGAAGATAGCAATTCCATTCTGTTAACCCCGAGTGCCTTCTCCCAGCGCAGTTAATTTTGTAGTCAGATAGTAACTCCACAGTTGAAAATTAAGATGAAAAAGTAACTGAACTCTGTCAGTTACCTTGTCAGCTTAATTTTCAGTATACAATTACGTGGTGGTTATATTTGACTTCTCGGAGAAAATCGGCTTGCAAGTCACTCTGTACTTTCTTCTCATAGCAAGCCGATTTTCTATGCAAGCCGTTATGTCCAATCACAGTACACTTAACTCCTCCCACCCCTTGACCTAAAACCCTTTGTTCTGTCCCAATAAATAAGGGTTCCAGCACTAAAAGTTCCCTTTCTTTATCTATGCTATGGTAAAAATTACTGCTGGGTCCCTCTAGTTATCCTGCTGATAACTGAACGAACCAGGTGAGTTTTGCTGCAGTTACGGGAAGAAAGACCTGCACCATAGATCTGAGTACATTTTCAAAACAAACCGCAAGTCTCTTCTACAGACCATTTAATCTCTGATCTGTAAGATAAGATAAGGTAACATATTGCCCTGCTACAGCATACATGGTTTTCTTGCTTTATGAGGACTGATTTTTTTATGTGAACGTACTTCTACAGAAGTTTTACTTGCTGCGGTGCTGTCTCTTTAAATTGTTCATTGCTGGGTAAATTAGATTAATTTAATGGTATGATTAATATGCGACTTCTTGTAAGGGTCACAGCGGGTGCTTGTACTTTGGCGCTGCACAGGCCTTATTATTGTTTTTGAATGTGGAGCGGTTGCTAAGCAGTTGCGTTGCAGTTTGTATGCAAGTATAATAATAATATTAATATTCTCACTCTACCCCAGTTTTAACCGTTTTGTCCCAAGTTAACATTTTGTAACTTTTAAGCATGTGGAGGTTCTTCCTGAGCAACTTGAAATCCTGTATATTCTGCTGCACTCAGACTATGCAGAACACTCAGTGTGCATGCGCTGTTTTTGGATAATAACTTATTTTTAGGAAGTTGTTTTTGGGAAGGCTAACTGTTGTTGGTAGGAAGAGTTCGTAAGCCAGGGCTTATTGTGTATTGGTACCCGCACTTAGTACCATGGCTCCTGATCCTGTTGCGTTTTGGGTTTCTTATTTTGTTGATAGTTTTTGGGAAGGCGTTGGCAGATGATGACCTCAAACTGGATTCTAAAACAGCGTCCGATGAGAGAAACGGTAATGATGTTCCGTCGTAGATGTGTATAGTTGATATTTGAACACCTGCTGTGACGATCCAATTTGTCTTTTCTAAGGTGTATTGTAACTGATGTCGATGAGTCTATTATCCGTTTCTCTGCGTATGTACATAGCCATAAATTCTTCGCCATATGTTAATAGAGGATTACCATGCAATTTTGTTAAGAATGAGAATAAAGCAACATCGCAACTAGACTAAAACTATTGCAGCTAGAGCGAAGGAATACAAGACTCAGTATTTCAAAGCGTATGTAGAAATGGAGTCAGGCTAAGTGAAACAAGTAGCCTCTTTAGTTGGACCAAATGAATCCACAGTTAAAAAGTCAAATAAAACTGCAGGTTACCGCTTATCTAGTGAAGGTACAATGTTCAATGGTGCTAGGAAGGTCCGACTAGAAACAGAATGATTACATTGCCACCTTTGCAGTTAAGTGCGCACAGCCATAAATGTCGGCATAGATCAGCTTTTACAGTTAAGAACACACTACCAAAAATGTCGCTTAGAAGGGAGCCACTAATGTGATTATCAGCTTTTGCAGTTATGAGCGCACTGCCAAATTGTTGCTTAGATGGGAGCCACTAATGTGATTATCAGCATTACTCCGAGTAACACATGGGCAATTCTAACACACGAGCAATTCCAACTGGCAAGTAAAGGATTAAGGTGTTTTGCATTGCATACTTACGTTTTAGATTAGAAATGCATTTGTTAGGTCAGACTATGGACAGTAGAGGGACAAAGTCCTTAAAGACATTGGGGGATTGACTGCACACGTAGTGTGTTGTGTCGGTGGATCAGAGGGACAAACACGATAAATCTAGTAATTTAGTTACTTTTGTTTGAGTCAGGAGGTTAATCCACAGCTATAATGAGGAATAGTTGCAGCACAGATGTTCACAATGTGCTATTGCAGTTTGTAAGCACTTTAGCTAACTTAAAACGTCAGAGTGGCTAGTTTAGAAGGCTAACATGTTGGCGGTTAGCAGGAAGGATTCTACGCCAATTACTGTATAGATAAGCACATATGCAGGATAAATAGTGCAGAGGTGTAAGAATGTTGCCCATTGACTGCGAAGATATGACCAATACATGTGCCAGGGTTAGCGAAAGCAAACACAAAGCAATGCAGTTTAACAAAAATTACATTTCTTGAGATAAGCTTGCACCGCTAACACCAGGTATTTGGTAGCACTGGTCAAGGTTCCTAAATTATTAATGATTCCATACAGAAGCCACAAGGTGTAACAGAAAGGACATATACAAAATAAGCATTTAGAATAGGCTTTGTGTACTAAAAATTAGAGCTGCACTACAGAAAAAGACAATAAAACATGACTTAAAACATAAGTAATACAGTGAGAAATAAAACACCAGTAGAAAAATGGGTGCACACTTAGAGTGAATAGGATGATAGAGGCCAGGGACACTCAGCAGCCACACACAGTGCAGGGGATTTAAAGATGGCGCCTCCAGAAACTAATTCCTTATGATAGGTTTGGAGTGGATGTAGTAAGGTAGGAGGCAGGAGTAAGGTGGAGACAGCAGAAGCTAACTGGAAGATTAAGCAGAGAAGAGCTAAAGGTTAAGAACAGATTCTAAGGTTCTAATAGGCAGGAAGAGAAAGGTAGTGGGGAAAAGCGAGAGAAATTAAAGAAGAATAAAAGAGGGACAATACAGCTAGTACAGTCTAGGGAGGGTATGGGGGTTAAGACCTGAAGGAGGAAAGACACAGCCGGATGGTGAGAAAAAGCAATCAGTATAGTAGAAGGTAAGTACAGGGGAAGGTAAGTAAGGGTGGTAGAGGCAGGGTTATGTGGATGTTGTAAGAAAAGGAAAATAGAGAGGCTTTAGGAAGAAAAGGACTAGTATATGTGAGATGAAAAAGAGAAGAGTGAGATACTATGGTGTATTAATTATAGTAAGCAGTAAAAAAGTGAGAGAAGAAATTAGAGCTGGGTAAAGACTACCATCTAGTAGTCAAAACCTGAAAATACATAAAGTGGCAGCCACAGTAGAAGGCTGGAGGTAAGAAAAAGAGCTCAGAAGTGAAAGCTTGAAGGAGTTATAGATACTAGAAAGGCTATAATAACATGGGTAAGGGGGAGTTCAGAGTAGAGCAGACCAAAGCAAAGCAGAGGGGTTATGGCTGCTGGCTGTTCTGACTGGTTAATACTAGAGACCTAGCAAGTTATACAACAATATCACATAGATGTAGAGGGAGGTAGAACCTCATTTAACATACTTTCTTGTATCGTGGAGTTCAGTTCAGGGAATACCTTGGTTTTCCAGGTGGGAGTTAGACAAACAGGGTAAGGTAGGTGAGTTTGGTAGGTCTTGGATGTCCAGCAGGGCACGGCCAGTAGCAGAAAGATTAGGTAAAAGTAGTTTGAACAGAGAGTGAATAGGACGATAGAGGCCAGGGATGCTCAGCAGCCACATGCAGTGTAGGGGATTTAACCACACATACACATAGCTCATTGACCCCTGCATATTATGGACAGGCAACATGTTTTTTTTTGTGTATAGGTACAGCT
>NC_056728.1:1195147205-1195267205 GCF_019279795.1 Protopterus annectens
ACATGTACAACACATATATGAATGGGGTGGACCGAGCTGATCAGCTCAGGGCGCAGTATCCAACTGCTCGAAAGGCAAGGAAATGGTGGCTGTACTTGTTCTGGTTCCTATGGGATGTGGCCATAGTGAATGCTTACATTTTATTTCGTGAGAGTGCTAGCCACCGGCAGCTTTCACGTTCTGGCCATTTTATTGCGGCAAGCCAGTTACAGTTTAGAAGACACCTAGGCATGCACCTCCTGACCACCTACAAGAAGAGGAAAAGATGCATAGAGATTACCATCCCAGAGCCCATGACACAATTTGAAGAAGGCTCACACTTTCCAGTGAAATGGCGGAAGGCACGATGCAAAAACTGTGCCATCAAGGGAAAACGTGCTGAACCATCATGGGGATGCCCGACCTGCAAGATTAACCTATGCATGGAATGCTTTGGTGAGTACCATGGCCATAAGAGTCTAGCAGACTGCTGACAGCAGTAAGATGTGCAGAGCACACTATACATCAAAGTTGTGACCAGGCTGTTGGGTCCATTGCTGGATGGGCACATGTAAAGAGAAAAGGCAGAGGTAAGGCAGACTGCTGACACTGAAGGAGGTCATGAGACCATAGTGGTATCAGCAGTCTGAGTGGGCACCCAGCACAGCTATGGGACACTACAGATAACCAACATCTGGAGCCCCATGCCTGTCCTTGGCGTATTAGTGGGCGGTCCTTACCCTGCTTTTCTCTTTACATGTGCCCTGGCTGGACTCCCTTGTCAGTGTCCACCCATGCTTTATTTCAGATAAGGTAAGACTGTCTTCTGCTGTTCTGGGAGTCACTGGAAAGGAGCAGCCAAAACCTTACGCTGTCCCATCGCCGAATATTGTGTTGCTGGGTGCATCACAGGGGGCATACCCAGCCAGCATGGATCTTGTGATCCACTGGGATCGCACTTGGGAACCTGGAGACTCTACAGCACAGTCCCATAGCGCTGCTGTCCTCGGTAAGCATGGGCTTGGGTGTGCCACTGTGATGTACTGCAAAAACATGCAAAAAGACACAGCCTGGTTCAGTCTTGGTCTTTTGACATGTTGCCTTGATGTAGCTCTCCCCTCAGTCTCCCTCCCTTCCGGTAGGTCAGGACAGCAATTAGTGAGTTACTTCAGTCCCTCATCCCTTAGGTCCATTGCTGAATGGGCACATGTAAAGAGAAAAGGCAGAGGTAAGGCAGACTGCTGCCACTGAAGGAGGTTATGAGAACATAGTGGTATCAGCAGTCTGAGTGGGCAGCCAGCACAGCTATGGGACACTACAGATAACCAACATCTGGAGCCCCATGCCTGTCCTTGGCATATTAGTGGAGCGGCGGTCCTTACCCTGCTTTTTCTCTTTACATGTGCCCTGGCTGTGCACCCTTGTCAGTGTCCACCCATGCTTTATTTCAGATAAGGTAAGACTGTCTTCTGCTGTTCTGGGAGTCACTGGAAAGGAGCAGCCAAAACCTTACGCTGTCCCATCGCCAAATATTGTGTTGCTGGGTGCATCACAGGGGCATACCCAGCCAGCATGGATCTTGTGATCCACCGGCATGCGGGAACCTGGAGACTCTACAGCACAGTCCCATAGGGCTGCTGTCCTCGGTAAGCATGGGCTTGGGTGTGCCACTGTGATGTACTGCATAAACATGCAAAAGACACAGCCTGGGTCAGTCTTGGTCTTTTGACATGTTGCCTTGATGTAGCTCTCCTCAGTCTCCCTCCCTTCCGGTAGGTCAGGACAGCAATTAGTGAGTTACTTCAGTCCCTCATCCCTTAGGTCCATTGCTGAATGGGCACATGTAAAGAGAAAAGGCAGAGGTAAGGCAGACTGCTGCCACTGAAGGAGGTCATGAGACCATAGTGGTATCAGCAGTCTGAGTGGGCAGCCGGCACAGCTATGGGACACTACAGATAACCAACATCTGGAGCCCCATGCCTGTCCTTGGCATATTAGTGCGGCGGTCCTTACCCTGCTTTTCTCTTTACATGTGCCCTGGCTGTGCACCCTTGTCAGTGTCCACCCATGCTTTATTTCAGATAAGGTAAGACTGTCTTCTGCTGTTCTGGGAGTCACTGGAAAGGAGCAGCCAAAAACCTACGCTGTCCCATCGCCGAATATTGTGTTGCTGGGTGCATCACAGGGGCATACCAGCCAGCATGGATCTTGTGATCCTCTGGGATCGCACTTGGGAACCTGGAGACTCTACAGCACAGTCCCATAGTGCTGCTGTCCTCGGTAAGCATGGGCTTGGGTGTGCCACTGTGATGTACTGCAAAAACATGCAAAAAGACACAGCCTGGGTCAGTCTTGGTCTTTTGACATGTTGCCTTGATGTAGCTCTCCCCTCAGTCTCCCTCCCTTCTGGTAGGTCAGGACAGCAATTAGTGAGTTACTTCAGTCCCTCATCCCTTAGGTCCATTGCTGAATGGGCACATGTAAAGAGAAAAGGCAGAGGTAAGGCAGAATGCTGCCACTGAAGGAGGTCATGAGACCATAGTGGTATCAGCAGTCTGAGTGGGCAGCCGGCACAGCTATGGGACACTACAGATAACCAACATCTGGAGCCCCATGCCTGTCCTTGGCATATTAGTGGAGCGGCGGTCCTTACCCTGCTTTCTCTCTTTACATGTGCCCTGGCTGTGCACCCTTGTCAGTGTCCACCCATGCTTTATTTCAGATGAGGTAAGACTGGAAGGGAAGATGTTCACTGGTTCAGAAGGGATGGCATTCACCTAACTGAGGAGGGCATTGCATTCTTCTTGACCAACCTCCACAATGGCTTGAGGAGAGCCCTGCATGATTGTGAGAAGAATGGAAAACACCCATGACCAAGCTGGACCAGTATAGTAAGTAAAACACTATTATGAAATGTGTTATGTAAAATTTATTTCTCTGAGCTTGGCAAATAACTGTTATGGAAATTATGATTTTTTTTTTCATATTTTGGTAAATAACTTTGCAAAGGAGCATCTGAATGTGCCAAGTAATATCTCATTTTGAAGACAGTATTGCTGGTTCTTATATGGTAAAAGAATTGTGCCAGTATGTTTGACACATGTGCAGATATCAAAGTTTGTTTGAGACTTATGGTTATGGAAATTATAATTTTTTTCATATTTTGGTAAATAACTTTGCAAGGGAGCATATGAATGTGCTAAGTAATACCTCATTTTGAAAAGATTATTTATAGTTCTAACATGGTTAAAGAATGGTACCTGTATGTTGTACTCATAGGCAGATATCAGAGTTTGTTTCTGACTTAGGTTATGGAAATTATGATTTTTTCATATTTTGGTAAATAACTTTGCAAGGGAGCATCTGAATGTGCCAAGTAATATCTCATTTTGAAGACAGTATTGCTGGTTCTAATATGGTAAAAGAATTGTGCCAGTATGCTTGACACATGTGCAGATATCAAAGTTTGTTTGAGACTTATGGTTATGGAAATTATGATTTTTTTTCATATTTTGGTAAATTACTTTGCAAGGGAGCATCTGAATGTGCCAAGTAATATCTCATTTTGAAGACAGTATTACTGGTTCTAATATGGTAAAATAATTGTGCCAGTATGTTTGACACATGTGCAGATATCAAAGTTTGTTTGAGACTTATGGTTATGGAAATTATAATTTTTTTCATATTTTGATAAATAACTTTGCAAGGGGGCATCTGAATGTGCTAAGTAATACCTCATTTTGAAAAGATTATTTATAGTTCTAACATGGTAAAAGAATGGTACCTGTATGTTGTACTCATAGGCAGATATCAAAGTTTGTTTCTGACTTAGGTTATGGAAATTATGATTTTTTTCATATTTTGGTAAATAACTTTGCAAGGGAGCACCACATTGTGTGAAGTAATGCATCATTTTGAAGACAGTGTTACTCCTTACAACATGGTAAAAGAACTGTGTCTAGGCACTGTACACACGTACAGATATTACAGTTTGTTTAGTCTTGTACAAATATGAAAATTATACATTTACAATACTTCTCATTATTATGTCCATATCTTTGCGAGGGAGCATGGTAATGACACAAATGATGCGTCATTTTGAAGCTGACATTCAGATGCACAACTTCTACACTGATATGTAGGCTCTGTCTGTTACAGGTGATGAGATATTATGCTTTGTTTATTTATCAATTATGAGAAATAATATACTAATCATATTTCTGTGAATATCTCATGAAAGGAGTGTCACACAGTTATGGTTAAAGTATCATTTTAAAGCTGACATTCATACTAACAAATGAAATTCAAATTGTATGGGTCTGCATGGTACATAGACCAAGATATTGTGCTTGCTTTTCCAAAAAATTTAAAAAATTGCACAATATCAGCATTCCTTGCCAAATATTTCATTATGACTTTGATATGCACTATCAACATTTACACTGTTGGAAAGGTCAGTGTCTGCTGAACAACTTTTGCGTTTACACTTTTAGTGTAGCTCTTATAGTTAAAGAGTTATGAGCATTTGTTTTCTGTATAGTATTACAAATGGATTTTCTGAAAATGAGCTCAGGCTGCTCTGTTGTTCCTATGGTGGAATTCAGCAGGCAGCTTTTCCTGAGCTGCTCTGGAGTGAATGAGTTAACCCAACACACCAGATTTTCAACAGTTTAAAAGCAAGCATAACACATGCATATATAAACAATAGTGGACATTACAACAGCATGCAGGTTGAATTGATGGCAACAGGCCACCAATATTGTGGTATTTTAACAGGGCACATGCATAGAAATAAATGCAAATATTTATAAACCAATAGGACATATGTCCCAACAAATGTTTTGAGATTAGACATACCGATTGAGGTGTGGAACTGCATTTTTTATGCACGTACAGTAGGGTGGAAAAGGAAGCTCAATTAACAACTTATATATCCTTCTAGTTTTCACTACATTCCTATTAACTGCGGTTATATGTCCCTTACATGTATTATTACACTACCCAATGTCCTTATATTGTGCAATTGGATTTTGCTAGATCATTATATACATGAGCTGTATGTTACATACAAACTGTCCAAGATGCAGATGTTACTGCTACTTATTTTGAGAGTTGCTCACACACACTACTGCTAAGCTGGTGCACTGACAGCTCTACTTTCATATAATTATCTAGATATGTTCAGGTGAAAGTATCAGTTATATGTTAACAGCTCCCTACATTTCTGGCAGCACACTGACATTTCTGGGGAACAAAATACCAAGCTACTCATGTGCCAGATTAACCTGTACATGCTGGGCATGAACCAACAGTTGAGGGCTGTAAATATGAATAAAAGCTACTGGCACTCCCTTCATCCATGTTATATGGGCCTACCCAAGTGTGGGTTAACACTGCTTAATACAACAGTACTATTTGTAAAATGCAACAGTACAACAACATATCAAAGAAATGGTTGGGAGGAAAGGTGTTTGTCTTACAAACACAAGGTGCAGCATTTGAGTCTCACAAGGAATAATTGGTTAGGCTTAAACTGGCTCGCAAGGGCAGTTAGCTTAGCACTAACCTATGAAACTTAATACAACAGTGCTATTTGTAAAATGCAACAATACAACAATGTATCAAAGACAGTGACACAAACGCACTCCAAGAATTATACTTTTATTAAAGGATTATTACACCTTATTTATTGGGTTAAAACACTTTTTGAAGGCTTTCTCATTTATTTTATATAACAGTACATGCAGAATAATTACTAACCTGCCTGATGACACATCCTTTGCAACTTATCTTCATGGGCTTGCTGATTCATAGCCCGGACACCTGCAGCTGTGAAGTAAATGCAGAGATATTGAGATATACCTATCCATAGTCTAGACAAGCATAGCAATTCTTAACTACTTAATACAATGGCTACTTACTCAATACTGGGGCATTAGTTATCGCACGGGACTCCTGAGTCCACTGGTCCAGTTAATCCACCTTATGTCGCTTCAGGTCAGAATAATGGTGCCTGACCTGCTCACCAGTCCGAGGAATGCCAGGACACTGGTGAGATCATGAGCTAGACTGTTTCAGGCCTCTGTTTTATATTGGGTGCCCTGGTACTGGCCCCGCAGGAGTCTTTCCTCATGATTGTGGACAAGGAGCCAAACCATTACTTTGGTCTCCTCAATGCCGCAGCATTGCGCTCAAAATTGAGTGCCTTCTCCAACACCGGCCATGCTGACTGCAGAAGGGAGCTACAACCAGTTATGGCAAGTATTCCTACCTGTGGAACTTAAATATACCTCATTTCCCGCACTTATTTGTGATTGGCCAGTTTTGAAAAACTCAGCTGTAAGCACACTTGCTTAGCTGATGTTAGCAATGTTTAATATTCCTTTGATAGATATGTGTCTGCTAAAAGTGAATGGCTATGAAATGCTGCCATAGCTTAGTGGTTATGTACTGTTACTATAGTGCACAGTATCCTGAGTTTGAGCCCTGTCACTGCTTTTTATTTTCCTACTGGCCAGACTTGAATGGTTAAGGTACAATAAATGAGGTGTGGCCGTGTTTATCCAACTTTGCTCAACTTTGTCTGATGTTGCCCAAATTTGCTCATCATTGCTCAACGTTGCCCGATGTTGTGCTGGTTAGCGAGGTGCGCAGCTACGCACAAATATGTTGTAGTTGCACTGGTTGGCGTGGTGCACAGCTATGCACAAAGACATTGCACTTGTTAATGCGCTGCTCAGCTATGAGCAATTGGTTTTAAATATGCTAAATACTGCTAAATTGTGCTTAACAGTGCTTTATATTGCTTAAAATAAGTTACTCATGCCTCAAAATGCATAACCATTTCACCTTCATATATATATATATATATATATATATATATATATATATATATATATGTGTGTGTGTGTGTGTGTATGTATATATATATATAAAATCCGTTCACTACTACATATAACATTTGAATGCTTTTTACAAAACTTATACATGATAAGTGTCAGGAAATATTTTTGTATACAGATTTCCAACACAAAATGGAATGTGCAGTAGTGGGACTTGAACCGGGAATATCTCCTCTTTGTGTGAAGGCTCTAACCATGACGCTATCACTATTTTGTTTAATTTGCATATTTTTTTCTTATTATCCTCTTTGGTGTCTAAGTTGCTAACTGTAGCTAAGCAATGGGCAATCCCTCGCAAACACGCGCAAATAAATACAGGCAGCTATAGCGGAAATAAAACAAAAAAAAATGTTTTCTTTTAATTTTTAAATTTGTACAAGGGTTAACATATGGGGAGTGTAGTGTTACAATGTACACATGTGAGCGGACTCGCTCATGTAACTCAACATTTCTTGGGTTTTGTCAGTGCAGGGTCGTGGATTTTTGGACTGCTCGGCAGTCCGACACGCCCCCTACACTCGTCCACACTCCGTGTAAGCTTTGGAGTTGAGGCAGCGCATCCTCATTAATATGAATGACACGCTGCCGTCATACTCTTAGACTGGTGTTTCAGTGTAAGACTAATCTAATTTTACACGGAAGATTAGTAAATCCTGGGGAGGATTTAAGAAACACAAGCAATTTCTTTCTTAAATTCTTAAATAATGTAATTGTATGATAGTATTAATCCATTTCTGGTTATCCATATATCAGGATTTACCCACAGTTGCCTTTGTTTCACCACTCGGGCTTCACCCTCATGATCAAACCACACCAACCATGGGTAAATACTGATATACCCACATACAGTCAAGGATTATCATTTAAACATTTTGTAATATTGATCCTATAGCTCACAACCTCAGTCTTCAAACATCAGAGACAAATCCAGGAATAGTCAGGGACAATCAGGAACACTTTGTAAAATATTAGCAATGTTAGCTTAATTCATTCACTCCAATGATGCTCGGGAAGTTTGCACTGTAACTTCCAATGGATGGAGCCTAAGCCTTTTGACATAATCAAATTATATCCTCACATTTCAAACAAATGTTCATGTCTCTAGAACCATAAGGGTTATGAAGGCAGTATGAATGGAAAACTCTTCAGCACAAACTATTTTTATAGTGGTAGTATTCTTTAGGTTCTAGGTCTTAAACTAAATATATGTTGTGGTAAACATAGTAACTATTACATTTGCAATATTCTGTAAACAACTTGCAATATCTCAGCAACCACTCAAGTTACACATATACTGTCAGCAGCATTTTATTTATCTAGCTGAGAGCTTGCATTTGAGGCTAAGGAGTTTTGACTGTGTTACCTGGTTGTTGAGATATTTAGAAAACTGTGAAAATTATATCTATATAAATTAATATCATAAAACAACAGCTAATATCTATTTGAAGCACAACACAAAATCCCAGTATGAGCAAACAAAATGTAATTCCAAAATACGTATAGAACTCTAGCGCCTTGGCTTAACATAAGCCTTCAAGGAGTAATTCCACCATTAACAAACCCTTCTATTTATACCCCAACAGTTGCCAATTAAACAATAAAATAATTTAATAATTATACATTTAAAACACTTCAAATGTTTAAAGACACACATTGTATACACTCTAAATAACACATTTCCAACAGCAGTCTGTATTTAGACCCTGTGAAATCAAAGAACCATATTTCAAAATAAAAAGTGTTTTCTTATATAACAACAGATTTCTTATATGATCACTATCTCCCTTTCCTTGTATCTGTTGTAAAATAGTCCCAGTTAAACCTACACAATCACCATTATGGTATAAATGCAGTTTGGCACAAACAAAGTTGTCCTGGACCCATGAGTAAAGTGTAGGGGGAGGGGGGGTGGGGAAAAGCTAGGCTAGGGATTAAGGGATTGGCTAATCACTAGAGTCATGGCAATGTAGGTAGTGAAGGAGGATTGTAGTAGTTAAGGAAGTGAGGTAAGGAAGGGTGGACTCAAGATGGGTTTAAGTGTAGGGGCTAAAGGAAGTAATTACATTTGGTGTGAGATGGTGCAGTGATAGCTAGCTTACATCAAGACGACCTGTAGGTATGGTGGATGCAGTTAGGCCTTGGATTGTGGGGAGAGAAGAGATTAGTTTAACTGAGTTAGTTCCCTCCTCTCTTTGGTGTTTCTCTGTTAGTAATTATTTAAGGTGGGGATGGAGTGTGGGAATATAGGTTGGGCTTGCTGGCATGGAAGCTTACTGAGAGGAGAGTAAATGTGGGTGAATGGTTGGTGTGTAATGTTTGTATGAGTGTGGTGCTTGGCTTACCTGGGTATTGGTGTAATTCTCTGGGGGTCCGGTAGGCATGATATTGCAGTAGGTGCTTCTTGGTGTCCTGTGGTGTCTCCTGTTGTTTCATGGTTGTTGAGGTGCTTGCTGATGGCCCAGTGGTAGCTACAGTTGGGTATAAGGGCCAGTTGCTGCTCCTAGTTGTCCTGAGGTCTTCAGGGCATTTGTTGTAGCCATGTGGGTAGGACGGGCGCATTGTTGCCTCCTTCCCAGTTGGGCCATGCAGGACGGTAGTAGCATGTGGGTTGGCCTGGTAATCCAAAAAAAAAAAAAAAGTGTTCCCTGGTAGTCGTGGTAGGCTCTGGGGGTCCAGTGCTATAATCCGGACTAGGTACATCATGTTCAGTGTCTGGCAATCTTCTAGTGCTCCCTGGTGGGTTTGTGGGCTTCTGTGGCATTTCTCTGGGCTCCAGTGTGTTCCCTGGTGTCATGGTAGGCTGTGGGGGTCCAGTACTGTAATCTGGTCCAGGTACATTGAGTTGTTGTCTGGTGGATTCTCTAGTGTTCCCTAGTGGGTTTGTGGGCTTCTGTGGTCTTTCTCTGGCTACGGTGTCATTTTGTTCAGTTTCCGAGCATGCGCACTGTTGCTTTCGGCCATTCCTTTCAGTGGTCATCCCTGGTGGCTTTCCTCAGCGTCGGTAGTGGTGAGAATTCCTTTTCGCTCTCCCTGGTGGTTTCGCAGGCAGTTTCTGCTGTTTTTTGGCTGTGCGGTCTGCGCTCCGGTTCGCGCATGTGCACTCTGGATATTGGCTGTTACCACTCGTGGGGATAAGAATTTGCGGGCCAGAAAATAAAGGTAAGGGTTACAGGTTTCTTGGGGGTTGAATGGTGCTGGTATCTGTGTGGCTTGAATGTAGGTGGGTAGAGGATAGGATTATATTATTTTTTATTATGTTTTATATATATATATATATATATATATATATATATATATATACATATATATATATATATATATATATATATATATATATATATATATATATATATATATACATACATACAAACCTGGTGGTGATAGAGCAGGGGATGGTAGCTGTATGGAAGTGTGTGGCTGAATGGGTGTGCAGTGGAAGGGTGAAGAGTGTGCTAGGCAGGGGTATATTTTATTTATGGAGGAAGTATAAGTGCACTAGCTACTGATTAGAGTGTATGCTTAGCAGGTAAGCTATACAAGGGGTGGTTCTAGGTTGCAGAGTATAGGTGAGTAGGGGAGTTGGTAGAGGGTGTGGGGCTGAGGGCAAGGCAACATTTTAGGGGTTGGGGGAGAGTAGGGTAGTCCGGTTTGTGGAACAGCGTTAACATTGTGTTCCTTTTTTACAGATGGCTAAGTTACCAGAATTGTGACAACGATGGCAGGCTATCGTAGCCCAAGCAGAAGAATTATTCCAGGACATGACGAGGTCTGAGGCAGAGCCAGAGAAAGCTTCAGGCAGGAAGAGACAGTGCCCTGTGATGACTCCATGCTGGGGGAAAAGGCAGCAGGTGGAGAAGCAGATGGTTACAGTGGAGGCTCCTGTTCCCAGTATGTCACAAGGCGAAGTTGCAAATAATTATATTAATTTACCAATGGTCGGGGAACTAGGCAGTGAGGATGGTGAGGCACTGGCGGTTGATGAGGTCTTGTTGGATGGGGATATGCAAAGGGGGGAAACAGTGTCAGACAGAGTGCAAAGGGGGTTGGTAAAGGCAGCCAGGTGTGTGGGCGGACAGATGTGTGGAGTGCACTGGGCTCTAAGGACAGCTTGACTGGCTCGGAGGTAGGGTCAGATTTTGGACTGCTGCCAGGGGACTGGCTAGCTACCCAGGCACTGGGACAGGTTAATAGTGGGGTTATTTTAACTCCACACATTTTGGGGACGGTGAAAGAAAAAAATCTGTAAAGGTGAGTATGTGGATGTGTTTGAGCTGCTAAATGCAGAAGGGGTCCAGAGGTTAGTGGAAGCAGAGTCAGACGCTAGCAAGGACTTGTTGGTGGCATTAGCAGCACTGGGTAGGAAAAGGACAGGTAAGCTTAGACCAAGGACTTGGGACAACTGGGTGGTTGGCTTTATTTATTACATGGCAGTGCAGCTTGAGAAGGATAGAGTGTTGGCTTTTCCCCTTTTGGGGTATTTTCTCACCATTCGGGAGGCACAACTTTTGAGGCTGGTGAATGCATGGTTGTGGTATGATGAGCGGTTCCGTAAACGGAAAGCAGTTGACCAGTCTCTGCTGTGGGAGGTGCGTCATCCTGATATATGGCTGGCTACGATGATGGACAGCTTTGGTGGATTTAATAGGAGGATGAGCATGGGTGAGGCAGGTGGGGTGTGTTGGTCATTTAACAAGGGTACTTGTTCATGGGTTGGGTACAAATTTGCATACACTTGCTTAAGATGTGTTGGAAATCATACCGCGTCTTACTGTGGATGGCAGGGTTTTGGTTCATGGAACAACACTGGTATGGGCTGAGAGGGATATTTTCTTTCCTCTCAAGGATTAGAGACAGCTCGTGCTTGGGGCAATTTTTGTGGACCCAGGGGACTGGGATCCTTTAGAGGCAATAGGGGGAGGGGTGCCTTTCCCCATTAAGGTGGAGGTATTGGAGGATATGCTTTGCCAGTGTCCTGATTTCATTCTTAAGACTGAGGTCATTCAAGGGTTTCAATGATGATTTCCTATTAAGTCCATGGTGGGGTTGGGGGGGTTGTAAGAACCTCCATTTAGTGCAATGGGAAGAGGACATTTTGGAAGAGTTGGTAGGTAAGGAGTGTAAGGCAGGGCGTTTGTGGGATCCATTTGATATGCCGCCTTTTGTTAGCTACAAGGTTCCACCATTGGGGTTAGTGCCGATGAAACAGCCTGGGGAGTTTAGATTGATTCATCACCTTTCATTTCCAGAAGGGAGGTCAGTGAATGATTTTATTGGGGATGAAGAAGTTAGGGTGTGTTACGTCTCTTTGGATGATGCAGTGCAGGTGATCAGGGAATTTCAGGAGCCGTGGTTGGTTAAGGCTGACATTGAATCGGCATTCCGTTTCTTGCCCATTAGGAGAGAGGATTGGCCATTGCTGCGGATGAAGGTAGGCGGTAATTACTATTTTGACACTGCCATGTCAATGGGTTGTTCCATGGCATGTGCAACATTTGAGAAATGTAGTACCCTTTTACATTGGATTTGGAATCAGAGGGTGGGAACGCAGAAGACGGTGCATTATTTGGATGATTTCTTGTTAGTTGGGGAAGGGAGGGTGGGGCTCAACAGGGGTTGCAGGACTTTACCAGTATGTGTGAGGAACTGGGTGTACCTTTGGCACAGCACAAGATGGAAGGTCCAGCATAAGCATTGGAGTTCCTGGGGTTAATGGTAGATGTGGAACGGGGATTGTTTCATCTATCCAAGGGTAAGATAGAGAGGCTGCAGTCAGCTATACGGGGGTTGGGTGATGGACAAGAATAAGATTCGGGTTGGTTCAGTCATGGAACTGTTGGGTCTTCTGAACTTTGCCTGTCGAGTGGTACATCTGGGTCAGACATTTTGCAGGGCGTTAGCATATATGCTAAAAGGGGGTATGAGCAAACATCATTGGGTTAAGGTGACCAGGCTAGTGTAGGAAGATGTGAAGTTGTGGGATGGTTTTGTGCAACAATTTAATGGGATTTCCTTTTGGCAATCAGATTGGGTGGGTCAGGAAGCACTTCAGTTGTTTATGGATGCAGCGGGCGGTATCGGCATAGGGGCTTACTTTGGGGGAAGATGGTTTGTAGCACAATGGCCTCCAGATTGGAATGAGAAATGGAGGCATGATGTCACTTTTTAGAACTGATGGTGATATGGGCAGCTTCGGTGGTGTGGAAGGAGCAGTTCAGGAGCAAGCGGGTAGTTTTTCATTCGGCTAATATGGCTGTGGTGAAGGTGTTACAAAAGAAAACAGCTAGGGCAGAATTGCTGTTGAGGATATTGCGGAAGTTGGTATTGCAGAGCCTGTTGATAAATTTTTCTTTTACAGCGGTACATGTGCCTGGTGTTAAGAATGATATTGCTGATAGTTTGTCCCGTTTTCAGTTTTGCAGGTTTCGAGGGTTGGCTCCAGGGGCAGTTGATGTGCAGGAAACACTGCTAGAGGAGGTGTGGAATCTTGGGACAGGATAATCAGGCATCTGGTGCAGCATTCCAGGGCTTCTTCTGTTTTGCAATTGCTGGACGAGGTAAGGGTATGGTAAGAGGAATTATTGTTAAGATATGTGGCTTGTGCTTGGGAGAAAGGTAAGGCTTTGCAGACAGTTAAAGTGGATCTGGCGGCTATTAGCAATTTTGCTAATTTGGGGGGCGTTGCAAGATTTTACATAGTCCTGGACATTAGGACGTATGTTGAGAGGGTGGGGGAGGGTGATGATGGAGCATAGGGATACATACTTGCCAATTACAAGGGGAATATTGAAGATTTTGTTACATGGTTTAGGATTATTACAAGGTGGGTCACTGGATTATTTTATCTGGGGCACTCTATGCACGTGGTTATATTTTGGCGCTTTCAGGGTATCGGAGTTGTTAGGGTCCTTACATTGGAAGGATGTTATAGTGACTGAGAGGGAGGTCAACATCATAATACAGAAAGGCAAGATGTATCAGTTGGGTAGGGGATGTACGGTGGTGCTCAAAGCGGACAGGAACCTTCGCCTTTGCCTAGTAACTTAGATTACATCATTTAGGAGTAGGAGGTTGGGGTGTTCAGAAAAGTTGGTGTTTTGTTCGAATGACGGCAGGGCAGTTTCCAGTAGCAATTTTATTACTTTAATTGGGAGAATTTTGGATTGCATGGGATTTCCGGATAAGAAGTTTGCAACTCATTCTTTTAGAATTGGGAGGGCTTCAGATTTGGCTAGACAGGGTAGTTCAATTGAGGTTATTAAAATGGCAAGCAGGTGGTCCTCAAATGCCTTTCTATCTTATGTTAGATAGTAGTGTTTGTGATTATTAATTTTTTTTTTTTCTTTTTCTTTTAGGGAAGCATATACTCATTTTGGGCCATTCATATATCCACAGGGATGAGAAGCATGCTTTAATCAGGGAGGATGGAAGTAATTCTGGGTTTATCTTGTTTAGGATGCTCTATGTTTTGGCATGGGGTTAGGGATAGGTTGATTCTTGAATTTCAGAAGGCTAAATCGAGGATAGGGTGTCCTGATATAATAATAATTAATTTGGGAGGTAATGACTTGGGTATTTTGGCTAAGAAGTGTTTAGCGGAGATTATTTTTCAGGATTTGTGGAGACTACAGAAATGGTACCCATGTATGCAAATTGTGTGGTCAGAGTTGATTTCTCGATTGTGTTGGAGAGAGGCATGCAGTTATAAAGCAATTGAAAGGGTCAGGAGGTTTGTTAACCATACATTGGCGAGGCAGCTAAGAAAATCATGGATACATATCGTTCAACATGGACTTTTGACAAGGAGAGGTAGGTTGGCATCATACAGATGGAGTTCATCTGAATAAAATTGGTTTGGATTTGTTTAATTTACATCTCAAGCTGTTTCTACAAGAGATGCTATGAGTTAAGGTTTAGGAGGGGGATCAGCCTGGGAACAGGCTGGTGGCAGAGAAGAGGGACAGGATTGTCCTCTTCTGTTCCCCCTCTAAGGATGTGGTTTGAGTTGGCCAATGGTTTTGTGTGGTGGAAGGTGAGCAGGTATGCTGCCTATTATTTGTGGTGGGGGAGTGAGCAGGATATTTCAGGGTGAGTAGTTATGCTGCCCTGAGGTGTAATCGAGCAGAGTGAGTTGTTATGCTGCCCTGAGGATCATTGTGGCTGAAGGCAATTGATATTGTTTATATGTTTGAAGTTCTTTTTATGGTAATGTATAATAAAGGTCGTCAAATGGCTTTGTTTGTTTAGAGTGTTTTTTTCAAAGGGGGGGCTGGGACAATTTAAAATGTTGGGCTAAAGGACTCTCTATTTTTCCTGACCTAATATCCCTTAAATGCTCTAATAATCTCTTTTTAAACATTCTTTTTGTTTGCCCTATGTAATATTTTTTACAACTACATTTAATTGCATAAACCACCCCTTCTGTTAAACAATTATAATTTCCCACAACTTCAAATCTGATATTATTTTTTTAAAAAGTCTGTACAATGTATTGACACCCTATACAACTGCCACATCGTGTTGTCCCCTTGGGTTGAATGTGCTGTAATAACACATTATTGGATCTTTGAAATTTAGTATAAACTAACATATCCTTTAAATTTTTACCTCTATTACAAGAGAAAACATGGTTTTGTTGTACTAACCGTAATAGTTCCTGAAACCTGCTCAAAAATTTCCAATAATAAATGGTAGTTTGTTTTATACTATCACTTAAACTGCTATAAGTCATTACTACAAAAAAAAGAAACTATTTTCACTGATGTTATGCTTCTCTATATATGTAAAATGTCCTTCAGCTATATTATTAGTACCTCCATATCTTTTACTTTTGATTCTTTTAACACTTTTCTCTATCACCTGTATATCATAATTTCTTTTCTTAAACATATCCACTGTATGTAATAACTCTCTTTCAAAATCATAATTATTATTACATATTCTCGAAATTTTCAAAAATTGACCATATGGCAATGCTTCCAAAGTATGTCTGGGATGAAAACTATTGCCCAACATAAACTGATAACTACCTCAAACTTTCTATGTAAATTAGTATTTATTCCCTCTCCTCCTCATTATATCCAAAAATGGAATTTTGTTGTCATATTGTAAGCCATCAAACTGTATATAAAATCTATTACACTGCAACTCTGTTATAAACTGTTGAACAAATTATATCCCACTTTCACATAAGAAGATTAAGTCATCCATGAATCTATAGTATAACTTAACATATTACCAATAAAACATATTTGTATAAATATATTCTGTCTCAAACATGCCCATGAATAAATTAGCATACATCGATGCAAATGAAGAGCCCATTGCTGTGCCTTGTAATTGGTGATAGATTTTATCCTCAAAACAAAAAAAAAAAAATGATTTTCTAAACTAAATTTTAAAAGTTCCATTATGGCTTATGTTAAGCTGAGGCGCTAGAGTGCTTTACATATTTCTGAATTTAAATTTTGTTTGGTTATACTGGGATTTTTGTGTTTTTGTTCAACATTTCGATGATTGTAGTTTTGTAGCTAATATCTATTTACCTGCACTAGACAGAGGTCAAATACTAATGTAGTTGAGCTTGCTACTGTGTAAGCTTTAAGATGAATTCTTTGAAAGCCTTGTACATAGCATGGTTTTGGAATTATTGATACAAATATGAAAAAGCAATATTTGATGCCTAGAGGCATCAGTAGGAGTTAACTGCACATGCATCACTCGGATGTAATGAGGTAAGAATTGAACAGAATAACAGAATGTAAATTAACATACATTTTCAGAAGTAAAAAAGTCTGTAATTGTAATTATTGACATTATTCATTTAGTGTAATCCATCACTTTTTCTCTCAAAATCACCAACCTAAGGAGGGATTAGGAATGATAGAGAAAAATTTGAGTCAAAATCACAGACATCTGAAAGGTATGAATATACTCCCCACACAGACAGTAGTGTCTGACTGTTATAACCAAAAAACAGCAAAACAAAAACAAAAAACAAAAAAAAAAAAAAACAAGCATCTGGATGTGACCACTCATAGGCCAACCATATATCATATAAGAGAGTGTGTGTGTGTGTGTGTGTGTGTGTGTGTGTGTGTGTGTGTGTGTGTGTGTGTGTGTGTGTGTGTGTGTGCAGACAAACAGGAACACACATGCATGAAAACTTATAATCTCAAATACTGATACTGAATGTATACTCAATGTATATATGCAAAATCATATTTCCAGTTATAGATATGGTGAAAATTTATGTTTTCACCTAATGCAATGTCAGAAATCCATTCCTTGTAATGGAGGTATTGATGCAGGAACAATAGACTGGATTTTCAGAATCTGCATGAACAGGTTCTGTATTAAAAGGAGTTACACCGTACTGTATAAACTTGAGAATATGGACTATAATTAAAAAAAAGACTTTCGTGGTGAAGGCAGATGTCTGAAGTTTTATTTACATTAAAACAAATTAGATCCTAGTAGGATTTAGATAATAAGGATGTAAGCACTTGCGAGTATGATATGCTGACTTTTAAAAGACTAGCAGGAGGTAAACCTCAAGTGTGATTTGGAACAGATGTCAGTTATTTCAAGTATGTCAAAATGAAGTGCGAGAATGTGACCGAAGTATTTAATGAGTTTGATACATCACCTGTAAGCTCACTATGTACATACATTATATCACTAATGAGGTATAGCAGAAAACAAATTACTTTAAACATAGCTTATAGACATTTGGAAGAAATAAAAATAACATGCATTGACTCAGATATTCATCTGGCTGAAAAAAAGCAGAATAACTAAAGATTATTTTTAAGAATAAAAAAAACATTTTAATTATAATGCTTAAAGCTGAGATGGTGATATCAAGAGATGTTTTAAACATAAATGTGAGACTGAAACTCCCAAAGCATAATTTTGTATGCCTGTATATATGGATATTTGTATGTATGCTGATATTAATTCATTTATTTATTTACTTATATGTTTGGTTGGTTGGTTGATTTGCTGGTTTGGTTGTTAGTTTGGTTAGTGCTTTGTCATGTTTGTTATCCATGGCATACAAATGGGCAGAACTTGTTTGTGGAGTGAGGGAGAAGAAAAGATGAAGGCATGTAAGATTTCCTGACAAAGTGTTATAGTGTAATATGATATACAGGAACAGCTATCAAAAAGTCACAGTGTAATATAATATCTAGAAAAATGAATGCACTCATTGGAGTATACGAAAAGACATTATTATTATAATTATTGCTTTTCTCAATTAGACTTTCTAAATTGCACTCAGCCTATCCCATCACATTGCTCCTCCCCCTCCTAGAGATTTCTCTTTAAACCGCCCCTCCCCCTCTCACTCCCCTTTCCTGACTGCTCTCTCTCATACTTTCCCCTCCTTATATCTCTATACTCCATAGCCTACCCCTTCCCTATCTTCCAATATCTATCCTACACTACTCCTCCATGTCTCTTCCACACTATCTCACCTCATTTACATGTCTTTTCATTCTTACCACTCTGTATAATGCATCTTCCTATTCCAATACCACACTACCCGCCTCTTTTTCACCCCACTCACCCTCCACTATCTCCTATCCACATCCTTCATCCCTCCATTTTTATTTGATATCCCCCTCCCTCCTCCAACCAAATCCATTTCATTACTTTAAACTAAAACACCATACACTCTACATAAAATCTCCCACATTCAAATGTAAATTACATCTCCCTTTTACTTTACTCCGCAATTCTAAGTTTCAACTCCTCTATTCCTTCTCTTGTCTTGCTCTTGCAGGAGATGTCCATCCTAACCCTGGGCCAACACCAACTAACATTCTCTCTCCCACTACCTCCACAAATAGGCACAATAATAAATACCTTAAATTCATTACCATTAATACCCAGAGTATTAATAACAAAATAACAAACTTCCATGCCTGGCTAAATGTAACTGAACCTGACATAGTAGCAGTAACAGAAACCTGGCTAAAACCTCAAACTAGTAACTCTGAAATTTTACCACCTGGCTACCAAGCACTTAGGTCCGATCGCCAAAACAAAAAGGAGGTGGTGTAGCCTTAGTCTACAACTGCCTGCTAAATCTTAGCCCATACCAAAATACCATTCCTAACTTTAATAATGCAGAACTAGTCATAGGAATCCTCAAAATAAACAACTTCAAAAGTATCTGTATTATAACCATCTATATCCCTCCTGGAGACAACTCCTCCACCCTAGAGAATATTCTGTGTTGGGCCTCAAACAATATTAAACAGGAGACTTTCATTCTAGGTGATGTAAATATTGATTGGAATACAGTTAATAACAATACTCCCCTTCAGTCTATCAATCTTTATAATTTTACTCAACTAATAAACAACATTACCAGACCTAACAAAACTAACCCTCCAGGTTCCATCTTGGACTGGATTCTAGTCAGCCACCCTAACAATATCTCCAACTCAGGTACCTTACCAGACTCATTAAGTGATCATCTCCCAGCCTTTATTAACCAAAAAACCCAACAGCTCCCACACCAACAACAATATGCCCACTCTCACAACCTAACTAATTTTAATCCTTCAGTATTTTCAGAAACCCCTAAAATAACAAACTGGGATTCACTAAACACTCTTCCCCTAGATGAAGCCCTAGAACTCTTCAATACTACCTTCCTTAAAATCCTAGATTCCCAAGCCCCTCCCCGTACAAAAAGGATAAAGTTCAACTCTGCCCCTTGGCTAACTAAAGACACCAAAACTCTAATGCGACAAAGGGACAAAACTTGGAAACTATACAACAAAAATAAAAACTCAGCCTCTTTACTGCAATTTAAGCAACTCCGCAATATTGCTAAAAAACTTATTATGAAGGATAATAAATCTTACTACGGCAAACTTCAGTCTACCCTCACAAATAATCCCAAAAAATTCTGGAATTCCATCAATTCACTCTTACATCCAGGTACAAAATCCAATCCCTGTCCAGACAATAATAAGATTGACACTGAAATTGCAACTCTCTTTAACTCCTTTTTTACTGGCTCAATAGCTGAACTGACTAAATCCTTCTCCACTTCCACCCCTACCCCTAACCCAAGGCATCCTTCTATACCCATCCCTCACTCCAACTCTCATAACCCCCCTCCCACTTTCATTCTACATCCCGTGTCTACCACCAGTATCAAACAACTTCTTCTCAAACTCAAACCATTATCCAATGCTCCTGTCAACATCCCATCACTCTTTCTCAAGCTCGCAGCAAATGGCATCGCCATACCTATCAGCATTCTCATCAATAGATCAATCCAAGAATCTTATGTTCCCAAACTTTGGAGAGCTGCCCACATTCTGCCCCTCCATAAAGGAGGCAAAAATAACACCATCTCTAACTTCCGCCCAATAGCAATTCTTTCCCCAATTTCAAAAATTCTTGAAAAATGTATACACCAGCAACTCATGCCCTACCTTCTCGATAACCATCTCTTCACTCCTACACAACATGGGTTTTGGCCTGGCCACAGTACCATAACTGCTCTTCATTCCTTCCTAGAAATTGTCAACCAAGCCCGTGACTCTGGAAATATTGTCTCCACTGTTCTCCTTGACCTTTCTAAGGCCTTCGACACTATATCCCACACTCTCCTTCTCAACCACCTCTCTAACCTCAATCTCTCCCACAACTCTCTTTCTTGGTTCAGAAGTTATCTCTCTGATAGATCCCAAGCTGTGAAATGGAATACTGGTACCTCAAAATTCCTACCTACCCCTACCGGAGTCCCTCAGGGTTCTATTCTCGGGCCTCTGCTCTTTAACATCTTTATCAATGATCTCCACTCTTCTATTCCTCTTGCTCAAATAGTACAATATGCAGACGACTCCACTGTTATCTGCTCTGCCCCTAGCCTTCCCGAGCTCCAAGCCAAAACCCAATTGGCCTTCACAACCATTGAAAAGTGGATGCTTCAAAATCATCTTTCCCTCAATGCAAATAAATCCCACATCATTCTCTTCTCCCCCTCAAAAGCTCTGACTCTTGATAAGTCATCCTTCATAATTTCCAGCCTCTCCCAGTCCTCAATAGAAGTTGTTAGTAGTGCTGAATTACTCGGAGTAACCATTGATGAACACCTGAAATTTAATAATCATATTCAACTAAACATAAAGAAAACTCATCAGAAGCTCGGTATGCTTTATAGAAATGCAAACTTTCTTACTCCATCTTCAAGACAAACTCTCGCCACTACCTTCCTTCTCCCTTCTCTACTGTATGGTGCTCCTCTTCTATCCAATCTCTCCACATCTATCTCCTCAAAACTTGAAAGTTGCTACTACAAAATTGCCAAATTTGCTACTAACTCCGCTCATTCTACACACCACTGCATCTGCCTCCGTAGTCTTCAATAGCTAGAACTCCCTAATCAACTCAATTTCCTCCAACTTACTACTGCACACAAACTAATCTTTAAACCCACTGCTTGCCCAGCATTATCTAATATCTTAACCATATACACTCCTCCAAGGCCCCTAAGATCTAGCCACCAAAATCTTATTTCAGTATACAAACCCAAACGACCCCCTGGCCAGCTCCTACTTTCCTATACTACAGCAAAAAAATGGAACTCACTTCCTCCCCTTCTAAGAGCCACTACAAACTATGAACACTTTAAATCTCTTCTCCATTCTCACCTCTTCCAAAATTGGAAATGTAATTGTATGCTTCCTACCTAGATCTCAATATATCCTAGTTCCATCCCCCTCCCGGTTCCCCTTTTTCTGACACTCTCCCTAGCTCCCCTCTCTCGTCTTCATTATCTCCTCCTTCCTCTCTGATTAAACCCTTTATTTTCCTTCAAGTGCTCTCATCCCACTGCCCACTTGTATGCTTACTCTCACCTTTAAATCTTTTGCCTTTTTCTCAAGGTGTTCTCCTGGACTCAATCACAAAATGAACTTTAGTTTATCTGTTCTTTTTCTATCCTCTTCTGGACACCTCTCCTTTAATTTCTTTGTTTCTTCTTCGTTTCTCCCATGCTTCCCTCCTCTTGCATTCAAACTCTATCTATAATTTCCTTTTCCTTTCCTACTTTACTAACATTACAGTTGCATTAATATATCATTTTCTTATGTATAGTGCCCAATGCACCTCATTCTTGTTTGGAAATTGTTAAAGTATTATGCTATTAGAACAGAGTGTGTTTTTGTGTGTAATGTATTAGTTTAGAGCTTTTCTGCTGTGTTTTTGTGTGTAATGTATTATCATGGAGATTTTCTCCCCGGGCCTCCACTGAAAACGGGCTTTCGGGCCCAGTGGACTTCCCCAGTTATCAAACTGGAAATAAATAAATAAATAAATAAATAAATAAATAAATAAATAAATAAATAAATGCTGTTTCGCTTAAACTCTGCTATGATACATTGTTAAATTGTAGACTTTAGTGGATTTACCATCTTATGCATTAGAATATGGAACACTGCAGTGTGTGTCCCTGCTTTTTTACATTTAACTCAGATACCTGAATTGACTTTGGGAACTTCTATTAAGTTTCCAGTTCCAGTACTGTTTCACTGCTGGAGTTTTAAAGTAGCAATGCTTTTCATGCTTTTTGCCTTGTTGTTAACCAACCATTACCCTCTTCTATCAGCTGCAACTTTCTTTATTCCTCATCCAGTATTGATCATGCTGTTAGACTGGACAAGATCCATGCAGAAGAAGATGTCACTCAGGAAGACAGGAAGGGGGTTCATTCCCTGCTTTTCCTTTCCATCCACTCTTCCAGGGAGTGAGGTACATCTTTGTTAGGACTGCTTGAGTTTGTCATTTAAATTTCCCACTCTAGAGCCACCTAAATATTTAAGCTAGAAAATAAAAGCAGCCTACTATTTACCACAAGCCACAAAACTACCCAGTGTTTTTCCCACTTCCTAAACTGCATCATTCATGATGTAGAATTAAAGGGTATTTTATGAATAAGACCCTAGCTTCTAATCTTATGCACTCATGTTACTGCTATGGCTTGCAATACCTTTCACTGCATATGTGCTAAACTTCCTGTAGTTTCCATTAGTGTCCACAATAAATTGTACATTTCTTCACAGATTAACACATTAAGTATTAAAAAGGATACATTTAGCTTATATATTCAAGTAAACCTATTGAGGGATGGCAACATTTTAATAATATGTTACAGCACATGGCAAGGACAGCCCAAGTAAATAAATTGTTACAGATTAATTTTAAGCTTGTCTTCATTCTTGACAGTGTGCTCTTTCAGAATTGGAAGAATATATATTTAATACAGTCAGACAACTTTTTACTGATGCAGAATTAATCAACGGATGTGAAAAAAGTGAAAATGTTCTCATTCACCTTGATGAAGCAGGGACTGCAGAATTTTGTTATGCATTGCTGCTCAGCTTTTCCATATTATAAATGCTTCATCCTGAAAATGCTTTAAATGTAAAAGAAGCTTGGCTGTCCTTACTGCCTAAACAACTGAATGATCTATGTTCATGCAGACACTGACTTCATTTTACAAAGCCTACTTGCAGTATTAGAAAACACCCCACAATGATCTCTGAAAGTATAGACAGAGTTACTTCTGGTCAGGTTGAAATGAAGTGGCACCATATTGTCGAAACTCATAGGTTCATAGGTTCATAGGTGTGTACTAGGCTAATGGCCCTGGAGCCTTTACAAGCCTAGCTCATAGGATTACCCTGGCATCGTGCCACCCAACATTAGTTCCCAGTGCCTCTCTTGAATAGAGCCACTGGAGTGATCCCCTGGGTGAATTTTCTATTTCCCATCCACTCATCAAGATTTCTCTTGAAGACAGACAGTGAGGTACTCTGTTTGACATGTATGGGAAGTCTATTCCATAGCATGGGCAGTCTCTGGGTTATGAACCTGTCCCTCCAGCATCTTTTGTTGATTATGGTAATGAGGTTGAGGTCTCTGGAGCATGTGGTGTTGAGGGATTGGGATTTCTTTAGATGTAGCATTTCCAACAAAGCTGGGTCAGACATGGCTTTGTAAGTCAAGCAGAGATCGCCTCTAAGTAGGTGATATAAGACAGAGAACAGTTGGAGTTATTTGAGTCTGTCCATGTATGATGTGTTTAAGGCCTAGGATCCTCTTTGTGAGGTACTTTTGTGCCCTTTCCAGCTGTTGCATGTGTCTAGTAAAGTACATGCCAAATGGGGCATTATCCTCGATGACTGGCCTAATGAGAGAAGAGTAGAGAGAGATGATGACCTCTTTCTTCCTGGATGCAAAACCCTTGCTAATGAGATGTGCCACATAGAAGGACTTTCTGACCACAGTGGCAATGTGGTGATCGAAGGAGAGGTTGCTGTCAAGCTATGTCTCCAGATCTCTTATAACGCCTTCAGTGTTCAATGGACTCCCATCAATGTGGTAATTATTGGGCACTGAGTTTTTCCCAAAGTGGATGATGGCACATTTTTTGGCATTAAGCTTAAGGCCATGGTTTCGACACCAGCCATTGGTCTCAGTGAGGCCTTTCTGTAGGAGGTATACGTCACTTGGGGAGTTATTAATGGCTCCCAGCTTGCAGTCGTCTGCAGACTTGGTCGGCCAGAGTCCTTCCATGTTGACATGGACTTCTGAGAAGTAGATGCCAAATAAAAGAGGACCCAGGAACAATCTCTGTGGGACTCCACTCATGACTTGTTGGCAGTCTGATTGGAGTCCACTACTTTCGCACTGTAGGTTCTATCTGTGAGCCAATTTGCAACCCACCTAGTAATATAGGGGTTGATGCCTAGTTTGGTGAGTTTATCAGTAATTCCTGAGTGGGGGAATGGTATCAAAGGCCTTGTCCAGATCGAGGTAGACTATATGAACTGCCTTCCCCTCATCCACAGCTCTGGTGACTGAATCAAAGAAGTCAACTAGGTTGAGCAGGCATGAGCTACATTTCACAAAACTTAATTGCGTGGGATCTAGTGTTTGGAGATTCCCTATATCCTTGTTAATTAGGTCCATGATGATGCACTCCATAACCTTACATATCAGACTCATCAGTCTAATGGGGCAATAATTCCCAGGGTCTGTAGTCGCTCCCCCTTTATGAAGAAGGATGACTGTAGCAGTGTGCCATTCACTAGAGATAAAGCCTGAGGTGAGGCTGTGATTGAACAGGGCATGCAGATGTGCCAGTACACTTTGTAGTTTATGTAAAATAAATCCAGGGATATTGAGACCCATGGAAGCTGTATTCTTGGCCTTGGACAATGCAGCTTTAATCTGTGCTGCAGTAATGCTGTGTCCCTGGCATTCCTCCAGTGTTGTGACTGGTCCTTTAGGGGGTGAGAGGAGTAAAGCTGGCACTGAATTTGTTGGCCACTATGTTGGCAATATATGTTGGCTCAGTATAGGAAGTACCATTGTGCATTAACTCAGAGCAAACCTTGATATTGCCATGGAGATTTGTGATATAACTATAGAAGGATTTGTGGTTGTTTTTAGTGTCTGCTGAAATTCTGCTTCATAGCTGGATTTAGAGGTTTTGATGAGGGATTCCACTTTTTTGTTGAGACTAATAAGGGAGTTTTTCCAGTCTTGGAACTTCACCTTTATCTGCAATAGTTTCTTCCATCTGTTGTAGAGTTTATTAATGGCAGGGGACCAACAGATTGGCTTCCTTTTTTTTGGAGGAGAGCGTCTTGGTTCTGTTGGGTATGGCTAGTTCCATGCATTTATGTACATGTTCATACAGTGCATTGATGTTTGATTCAGCAGTCGTGCATCTATTTTCCATTGACATGGGTGCTATGAAGTTAGCCACCTCTGTTTTTGGGAGCCCAAAAATCAGCTTTGGAGAAGTTTTTCATGGTGGTTACCTTTGCGGGAGGTGTGGGTGAGATGCGGATTTCCATGGTGATTAGTTTGTGGTAGAATCTAACCAGGGAAGGTACTGCTACTGAACCACCAGTCAATGAAACTCTGCAGTTCCTGTCCACTATCAGAGATCCTTAAAGCTCAGTAGAGGGTTCATACAGACTCTTTGATTTTGGTGCTGATGTGGACAACAGGCTGATCGTGTCCAAGAAGAACTTTCAGGTAAGTTATATAGAATGCCATGCATTTACTGCCATTCTAGACATCTTTATGTGTTATTACTTGTACAGCTATAAACATTGAGATGTATGCCTTTGAAGAGACACAGTCCAACAGAGATTGTGCTGGGGGGGACAACAGTCAGCCTGATGGATTCTAAAATATTTCTTAAGGGGAACATAGGCAGAGCATCATCATCTTGTTCTTGTGTCATTTGCATTATGATGCTAATTAACCTTCTTTCCACTGCCTTCCTAGTTTTCCAGGGACATCAGCATTACTATATGAAAGACCACCTATACATGGTAAGTACAAACTCTTTTTAATTAGTAATAACCACTAGCTAGATGTAAGTCTGAAATGACAGAAAAAGTATTGTATTCTTTTATAATCTGAAATTGTTTGAGTGTTTAGAATACAGTCTGTAGCATTCTAGTCAATATTGCTCTCCTTCTTGTGTTTGTTGCTTATTATCAAAGGTGGTCCTGACTTTGACAGTGTAGAACTCATACCACCTGATCTCAGACTATCAGTAGCTTCTGATGATGATAGTGGTGATATAGAGGCACAGTCAAGGGGTGCAGAGGTTCAGTCTGACAGTAGGATTATGGCTCACACATCCACTGGCCTTAATTCAGACACAGTCAATATGCCTATGCATACCCATTCCACTGAGTCCTCAGATATAGGACATGTTGAGGATGACACACTTGATCAAGGTAGTGTGAATACTCCAGTTGCACAGCTGGTTGAGTCTGCCTGTAGCCATGGTGAGAGTGTGGTAACACAGGGTGGTTGCTAGAGGTGCTCAGAGGATGCTTACTGTCCACTGTCACCCTGATGCTGGTGTGTCATTACGTGCCACCAGATTTATGTATAGGGCCATCATGACATTCCACCAGGGCTTTGGAAGAGACAGTGCAAGTCGTAAATGAAGCACATTCTGACTTGTATGACTACCTCATCTGTGTGAGTGACTCGCTGGATAGGATGACTGACACAATAGATCGAGCAGTGTCTGTGATAGAAATGTCTGCTAGGGGAGCATCAGCATCCATATGTCCATAGTGCCGCAACATCTTTTGATATTAGTTGAAGTGACCATGCTAGAGCCTGTTACTGCAGTGGCCCAACTTCACCTGCTCCATCAGTGATTGAGCTGTTCACACCTAGACATTGTAGGCCGCAGTGTTGTAGTCCTTGACTTAATCAATAAAACAGTTCATCCAACAGACATTGCTCACTTTCAGCTAGCACCTCCCCTTCGGACCAGGGATGTGGAAGTGCAGCACTTGACAGAGACAGTTCATGGGTTTAGGTGTGCTGACACCGAACTGACAACTCTACTATGCACAGCTCACACCTGGCCAACAAGGCAGCACATAGTGATAGTACAGAGCTTGATTGTCTTCATGCAGACAAAAACACACATTTCATAAAAACTGACCTTACAAACTCACACACATTCTAGCTAGGAGAACCTTAATGTCAGTTGGGATGCATCTCCTGTTAGTGGCCCAGAGATATTTCCTACTTTACTGAATGTTTTGTGTTTCTTACTCATACACACTCACTGCTTCAGTGTCAGTCTTGGCCTACTGCCCCCCAAGCATCCCCTCCCCACAAATGATGATGACTGTGCCTTCCTCTTTGTTCATTTGGGTTTGACATAGGGTTGCATATATTTCTGATGTATGGACTGGATAGGTAAGAGTCTTTCTTTCTATGTTGATTTTATGCATATTTATTACATAGGAGGCTTAAGAAATTTTTGTAGCTACTCAATTCAGAATGTTTTTTACAATTATTATTGAAAGGCATGTATTCAAATTACTGATATTGCATTCCCGCTCAGTGCTCTGCTTGTGAAACTTGATATTATTGTCCTGTTCACGCTTTTGTGTAAAGTGGGTAAGCAACTGTCTTGATGCCTGGTATTGTGTACAATGCATGGCTGTATACTGCAGATATTTTATTTATTTATTTATTTATTTATTTATTTTGCATTTGTTTACTGGGATAGTCCGACTGGATACATGTCCATTTTCAGCAGAGGCCCAGGGAGAAAAGCTATAATAGACAATATTACATAGATTACACAAGAAGATAGATATCATTAGAAAATATAAGAAAATATAAGACAAAGTGTTTTGTAGAATGGTTTAGTTATGTTCCCAAATAGGGACTCACAATTCTCATGGTCAGACACAATTAAAAGCAAAAGACATCAGATTGGAAACAGAGCTTCATAAGTAATTACATGTTACGATATTTACAGATTATGCTTTCAGTTTATAACTTAATCAGGGTTGGTACATGGGCAAAGCCAGTTCACTCTGAAACACTGTTTGAGGCTTTTTTTTTAAGAGACTTATGGAGGATTGTAGAGTTATATAGTTTGGCAACGAATTCCAGGTTTTGCCAACAAAGTTGGCAAATAGGGATTCACCAGCAGAGTTATTAGCTTTGCAGGTTTGGATCAGTAGTTTGTTGGCTTATCATAGGGATCTCAAGTTGCTATATGGCTTAATTATATTTATAAGTGAGGAAGTATCCTCATGGTGGTATAGAATTTTGTGCACTATTAATAGCCGATTGAATTGAATTAAGCTGGTCAGTTCTAGCCACTCTAGTTGTTTCAGGTTCTGGCAGTGATGGGTTCTGTAGTTGGAGCCAGTGGCAAATCTGGCAATATGGTTGTATCTATGGGAGAGCTTACTCAGTTCAGATTTGTTGAGGTTTGAGAGTACAGGTGAGGCATATATAAGGGTAGAGAGTAGGTGTGACCGAGGAATTGCAGTTCTATCCAGTGGGGTTAAAAATGTCTTGTTTCTATACAGTGATCGAAGCTTCTTATTGATGGTCTGTATTGTTTTGTTGAACTATAGGTCAAATTTAAGATTATTATCTATGATAACCCCTAGAAGCTTGGTGTGGGTATCTGGGGAGATAGTGGTACCATTGTTAGATGTGACAGAAAATGAGAGTGTGGTGGATCTACTAGTGGGGGTGAAGAGTAGAAGTTTAGTTTTATTGGGGTTCAGCAGTAGGCATTGGTTGGCGAGCTAAACGTATTTTGGGTTAAGATTTGCAGTTCGGATGGGGAGGTGGCTAAGCAGATCAGGGTGGAATCATTTGCATATTGAATGCAGTTAGCTTTAGGGATAGCAGTGTGAAGGTTGTTGATGAAAACAGAGAAGAGTAGTGGACCTAGTATGGAGCTGTGAGGGACACCAAGTGTGAGAGGTAGCTGGCTGGACAGTTTGCCCTGCCATTATACCGCCTGTTGTCTACCAGTCAGGTAGGACTGGAACCACTGGATTGCGTGCTTATTGAGGGAAATTGACTTTAGAGTAAGAATGAGAAGTTCATGGTTGACCATGTCAAAGGCTTTTGATAGGTCAAGAAAGAGAGTGGGGGATAGCCTATTGTCATTCCTGTTTTGGTTTATGGCGTTAGTAAAGGAAAGGAGGGCTGAGGTGGTGATGTGGTGTGCATACCTCTCAAGCTGGAAACATCAAAAATCTGGACAAGGCCAATGAAAAATAGGTACAAATCTGTACGCTGATTACCATCTAATTTGCATACATAATTATGTAACCCCACCCACTCCAGTGGAATTGTGGGATACCAACTTTCGAACACAAATTGAAGAACAGACAACCAAAACATGGCACCAGAGTCCCCCTGCAGCCATTCCAGTGTCCTGTTACCTGGGTATTTTGCCCCATTTACCATAAACACTACTAATGTATGCATACTGCTTTACTTCTACAATGATTTGAATTTTATTTTTACATTTTACAGCACAACAATGCAGAAACAATAAAAGACATCATCTGGTAAACAAAGCAATACTGTCTCACAATGAAAATAGGCTTGACATTACACTTTGCCTTTGAAACTCACATTCATTGAAACAGCATTGAAACCCACACACACCACATTCAAAGAAAATGCATCTGGCCAGTGGTGGATAAAGATTACCTTTGGGCTGTTTTCAAATCATTGGCCCCTTGCACACAAAACAAGAACCATACATGTGTTATTTTCTTTATACACCTTCCTGACTTTATTAAATTATATTCCTTGTATAATATAACACACATGTTAGAGCACATTTTAAATTTATTGTTTGAACATTTTACCAGTAATCTGTACTGTAGGCAAGGGCGCCCGCAGGCAGGTGCAAGGGGGTGCACTTGCACCCCCCTGGAATCAGCAATCGGCTGAATACATCAAACAAAGTTTGTCTGACTACAGCAAAGTTTTTCTTTTGTGCGTTCTTCTTTAAGAAGATCACGGGTATCATCGCGGTATGCAGGAACGGAAGACCCGTGTGTGTGTGTGTGTGTAAAATGCCCCAGGTGTACATGGTGGTGGTGGTGGGTAGAGAATAAGGCTTGAACCCTGTACCTTGGGCCCAAGTGGCAAGAGCCTGAATTCCCTACCCACCACCATTTGTAAAAATATTGTAGGATTTTCCCTCATACCTTTTCTGTTCCTCATAAAATCTGTGGTTTCTGCATTTGTGTCCTTGTTGCCTGATATTCTTGGCTGTCTGGAGTGTTTCTCCCTGGGCCTCTGCTAAAAAAATTAGCTTTTTTTTTCAAAGTCAGACTTTCCTGGTTAATAAATGTAAATATTGGACTTCTTTTCTTCAGAAAGTGTATGGTAACAAAAGCAAGCTTTTATTCTAGCAATTTTCTAAGTGTACAAGATGGATATTTGAAATGTATCCCTGTGTTTGGGACTGTATTCCCCCCATTATTGGCTTCATCCAGGTTTTGTGCTAGGGTTGAGAGTTATGGTAAGAATTGAATTCACTGAATGTTTGGGGGCTGTATTCACCCAGTGTTGACTTTGTTCAGGTATTTATTGGCTTCATCCAGGTATTTATTGGCTTCATCCAGGTTTTTTGCTAATGTTGAGAGCTATGGTAAGAACTGATTTCACTGAAAATGTTTGGGGGCTATATTCTCTCATTACTGGCTTTGTCCGGGTGTTATTTGCTAAGAGGTTGAGAGCTATGGTGAGAACTGAATTCACTGAATGTTTGGTGGTTGTAGTCACCCATTATTGGCTTTGTTCAGGTCTTTTGTGCTAAGAGGTTGACAGCTGTGCTATGGTGAGAACTGAATTCACTAAATAGAAAAGTTTCAGTCTTCCTCTTTCACAAAACTGATTTGGTGTAGTGGTATGTTGCTTTGACTTTTGCACGGGGTCCCCTGGGTTCAAGACGTGGCAGTGAAATGTATGGTGGTAATGCAGCATTTTATTCTAGCAACTTTCAAACATTATACAAGCAATGTTTAAAATGTGTCCCTGTTGTTTGGCCTTTTGCCCCCCCCCCCAATAAATTTCGGCTTTTTCCAGATTTCTTGTGCTGCAAAGTTCAGAGATACAGCTGAGTGTCGAGTAGATTTTACAAGGAGCTGAGAGCTGCAGGGGAGCAAAAGTTTAGTGCTGATTATGTTTAGTCTGCTTACATTAATAGCACAACAGATAGTGTACTCGCTTTCGATGCTGAAGGCTGTGGGTTCTACTCCCGCAGTAGGTAAATGCATTGCTGATGCTGTATTGTGTTGTAAGGGGGGTGGATGCTGCAGTCCTTTTGGCAAAGATACCTAGTAACTATGAACCTGTTAACAGTTTGCTATCCATTCTCTGTTGCGGTATTACTAGCTTTTCATTTTACTGCATGCAACAAAGGCAATTTATTCTTCAAGGGTAACGGGCACTTTATTTGTAGATTAAATAAGGAAAAAGTGTTTGCGAGCAGCAACCTCTATTAGTTACAAATTTCTTCAATGTGGATTTTACTACAGAGATTGTGTATTTTTTAATGATACTGGTGGACTTGAGTAGACGTTATGATGGAAATGTTCTGAATTGGGCAATTTTGTCATTGGTGGATGCTTTTGTTTCTTTGTTTACTGGAAAAATTTTCAAAACAATAAATTTAAAATGCCCTTTAACAACTGTACTGTATTGTACAAGGAATATAATGTAATACAGTCAGGAAGGTGTATCAAAGAGCATGTGTATGTTATGTTCGAGTGGCCTATGATTTTGAAGACAGCCCAGAGTTAATATTTGCAATTGGCAAAATGTATTTTCTCTGAAAGTGGGTTTCGTGCTGTTTCAATGCATGTGAGTTTCAAGGGCAGAGAAGTGTTAATGTTAGTCTATTTTCATTGAGACTGCATTGCTTTAACAGATATGTATTAGGGTTTGTGCTGTAAAATGCAAAATAAAACTTTCAAATGAAATCCTAAATCTTCGCAGAAGTAGAGCAGTATGCACATTAGTGTTTATGGTAAATGGGGCAAAATAACCAAGGAATGGGACATTGGAATGGCTGCAGGGGGGGAGGCTCCATTTGACCATGATTTTGTGAGGGGGTAGCAAACTCGACAGCCCGGTTGAACTATACCTCTCAGTTGTCCATATCTTTGCAGAATTAATAGATATTTGCTGCTTATTTTTGGTTTGTTTCTCAAAATTTGTGGTTTTCTAGAAAATCATTTAGGAATTAAGCCATTAAATGACAGACATTGAGTTTCAGATGTCATAATCTTCAGAAAATGCATGCTAATGCAAGACTGTCTAAGTTTATACAAGAGCAATTTTTAGTAGTGTTTCTATGTTCCCCAATATATTTGGCCTTGTTCAGATTTCCTGCATTAACAGGTTGAGAGGTACGTGCAAATCACTTTGTAGATTAGGAATATCCAAACATCTCAATTGTCCCCAATTCTGGCTCAAAATGTTGCTCTCCCTAATAATGCCTCCTCCAAAATGGCAATTTTGGAAGAAAATGTGGAGGGTTTACAATTATAACTGTAATGATCAGTTGTAGATTACCTTTATTTCAGAAATGCATGTGGATGCTCTTATTTTGTTAGCTGCTTCAAGTTAACTGTTAATATTAAAAGGTGTCCCTTTTTTGACAGGTATATTTGCATCACATTTTGGTCTGTTTTTCATAAAATTGTGGTTTCTGGCAAATTAGTGGCAAGTCATTAAAGATTGAAGTTAGAAAATAATGGCAGACATTTGAGTTTCAGATTTTATACCCTTCAGAAAATTTGTACTAATGCAAGATTTACCTGTTTTATTAAGTTAATAAGAGCAATATTTAAAAATTGGCCTTATTTTTGGGCCTGTGTCCCACTTCAGAATGGCTTTGTCCAGATTTCTTGCTCTGAAGTTGAGAGGTAGGAGTGTCAGAGCCTTCAAATTATGACATACTTATTGCACCCCAGCCCCCATTGTAGTGGCTCGGGATGTGTCCAAGGAAGGCAAGAAGCAGTTATGCAGTAAGTGTGCAGAGTATTCCCCATCCAAGGTAGATCACAAATATGACCGTGGCTTTTCATCTGTCCTTGATTTTGCAAAATGTTCTGGTTTTCTATCAGATTTTTATACTGTTGATTTATGCTTCTTATTATTCAGGAACTGCATGCTATCAGTGTCCTGTTGCTCTGTTTTAAGTAGCCATGGTTTAATGAACATCAGGTAAGCTTGTCGGAGATTGTAAGATGCAAGTAAGCTTTAGTAAGCTTGTCGGACATTGTAAGATGCAAGTAAGCTTTAGTAAGCATATTGTTAAAGAATTGCTAGCATTGAAAGCCTTTTCGTTGTTGCCATGCAGAGAATATTTACATAGCTAGATAATGTATAAGCCTTGGGTATTGAAATGCATATGACAGTATTTGTAATAAAAGGACAGGATTACAGTATTTTCAGAAGCTCATTACATTTTATTGGAGACCAGTGTCTGTGTGTTAGTACACTTGTAGTTGGGTGGCTTTAATGGTATATGGTAAATAAGCATTGCTACCTTACTTAAAAGCCAAGCCCTGCAACAACTAGCTCCACAATGAAGTCAAAACACAATAGCTCTGGTGGGTAAATGTACTCTGTAGTAATCAAAAAGGCAAATGTTTGAAATGACTACAGCTTATGTGCAAACACAATAGGTAGTGATGAAACAATGCTCTGCTAAAAATGCTTTAATGCTCTACATTGCTGAGCTGCAATCACTAGCTACCAGGATTTCACCCACTTCAGATCAAGCACGGTGCCGTTCAGTGCAACCTTCCCAGAACTAATTCAAGTCTGACCAGAATTATTTGGTGTGTGTATGAGGGAGGTAGCATACCCCTCAGCTGTCCAGATTTGTGCCCCATATTCCTCTTAAAAAGGATTGAAGTTGCTAAATAATGAGACTGCATACTAACACAAATCCTGTTACTCTTGCAATTTTCTGAGAGCCATATTTATAATTTGTCCCTATTTATTTTAGGCTTTGTCAAGATTTCTTGCATGAAGGGTGAAGCCTTGAGGGGTGTGGTATCTTTGTAAGAGAGAGAGAAAGTGAAATGCCCAAGTTAGAGTTAGCAGGTGGAATTTTCAAGTGCATTTTCAAGGAACTGTGAGTTTTAAGGGAAGCGAAGTTCACTGCTGCTCATGCCAAGTCTATTTACAATGTGCAACCATTTTGTTTAGCAAATGGTATCTCTATTGTGGTATAAAGTTTTAAAGCTATGTTAGTAGCACCACAAGTAGAATACTTGCATCTTAATGTAAAGGCTTGAGGTTCTATTCCTACAGCATATGCATTTGTATGCTGCAGTCCTCAGGATGTCCTCCTTTGGATGAGATGCCTAATAACTATGAACCTGTTTTTCAGCTTGTCATCCATTTTCTATTGCAATATACCAGCTTACCATTTTTTTAATTTAACCTAGGCAATTTATTCTTTGACGGCAGCAGGCCCTGAATTTGTAGATGAAACACTGAAATATAAAAGTGTTGCTGTCTAATACAACGGATATAATTCAATTATATATTATAATTAATACAATCAGGTAAATCAAATAACTTTTGCATGGCCCTAACGGTGTGCAAGGAGCCTATTGCTTGAAAACAGTTCAAAGGTAAATAACCTGCCACTGGCCAGATGCATTTTCTTTGAATGTGGGTTTCAATGCCGTTTCATTGAATGTGAGTTTCAAAAGTAGAGAAGCTTTAATGCCAAGTCTGTTTTCATTGCAAGACTATTGCTTTGTTTAGGTTTAGTAAATGTCTCAGTGTTTGGGCTATAATGTTTGAAATAAAAGTTGTAAATTTAAATCCAACTGCCTGTAATCATTGTAGCATAACACAGTATGCACACAGATTTGAACAGTGTCTACAGTAAATGGGGAGAAATAGCCAAGTAATGGGACACTGGAATGGCTGTGTGGGCGGGGCTTGGGTGGGTGGACTTGGGCGGGGCTGTGTTGGCAGGGGACGTGGTGAGCTATGTGGGTGGGGCTGTGTTGGCAGGGGGCGTGGTGAGCTATGTGGGTGGGGCTCTGGGTTTGCACCCCCCTGCAAAAAATCCTGCGGGCTCCCTTGGTTATGAAAAGACTTTTTCTTTGCCGTAGGCTGAACTGTACTATGCTACTGTATATTTTCAAATATGTAAAGAAAAATATGTAAAACAGGGGAAAAGATGCAGACAAAGATCAATTGAAGCTATATTTAGTAAAATACAAGGCTTAATAAAGCAATGTTTAACTTATTTTTCAGTGGGGTACTATGGAGCTTTGCTGGGGAAGGTTGAGGTAGTGGGTATTAATACAGTCTTACTCCTGCAAAAAGAAGCAAAAAGAACACACCAGTTGTGTTTTTACACAGCATTTGCATATAAATATTGTACTCTAGATACATATTTAAACACTGCTTTATATTAAATATTAAAACATTAATTTTCTTAGCTAATAGCTGACCCACAGCAAGGTGTGTCTACACTGATATTTATTATGCAGCTTTCTGAGTAAATGAATAGAAGCTAGATGTAAAACAATAATTTTAGGCTATGGTGCAGGAGCAATTATATTAGACACACACCTTTACCTGAAAGTGTCCCATCTTCTGTCCGTCTACTCCCGCTTGTTATTCCGTTTCAGGTCCCATCTTCCATTCCCGCTCGAATCATCCCTCTTGTAAAACCGTCCGTGTGAGTTCCCGCTCACAAACTTCTAAATATGAGCGAGAGCGATGATGTCAGCATGCCCGTGACTGGACTGTTAGTGCATTCTTTCTTCTTAAAGAAGAACGCATGTAAAAAAAAAAAAAAAAACTTTTTTAAATTATCTAGTCAGCCGATTCCAGGGGGGTGCAAGTGCACCCCCTTGCACCTGCCTGCGGGCGCCCTTGTTCATAACTGTCCCTTGGAAAACAATGAAGGAGTACCAGGCAGTCGAAACAAGTCACCGGACTGCCTGGTACTCCTTCATTGTTTTCCGAAGTTTGTCCTTTTCTTGCTTGTTACCAGTTTTCATAACTGTCCCTGATAGATAACAGAAGAAAACAAGTATGTCATGTATATGTATATGTGCATGTTATGGCATACATGCATCACAGTGAAACACAAGATCGTTATGGTTAAAAACAGTATTAATAAAAATACTTTAGATGAAAGAATAATATTGATATGCAATACAGTCGATCAATCATGAAAACATAAATGTCATTTTAAGGATAAATTACCAGTGAAGGTGTTAAACGAATCAAATCCAAATATGTTTACAAAATCCAAGGTATGGTGAGTTTATATTGGATAAATGATCATTTAAGAGCATTTAAATATATTACCTTTGAAATGCCCTCTTCATTGGCATCCATTTTCCTTCGCATCTGCATGAATTTCCACATGTCATTAACAGGGGATGTTTATTCAAGTCCACTGCTCATTTTTAAAGCTCTGCACTACTAGGTAGTTTGTATAGGGCATCAATTTGCCTCTCAATCTCTATTAGTTCTTTCTCCATCTGATGGTATGGACTTGTTTCCTTTATGTCTTTTTCTGTTTCTAAGGTTGATTTCTGTAGGTACAAGCTTGGAGGAGGTTTGAATAATTCTCTGCCTTCTTCTCTTATTTCATCATTGACATACTGAATATTAAGGTTCTTTAGGATGGCATGCAACAAAGTGTGAAGAGCATTGAAATTAACTGCGCCAATCTCTGGGGTGCCAATGGACAAATTGGCCAGGTCAAACAAGCTGATTGCAGTTGTCATTGTTATTATTATTTTTATATTAACAGTCAACTACGGTTTACTATATTACGGCGCTCTACATTCTCTGTTGAGATTTTTGCTATATTTATCAGAGATCATGTTTTGAGCTTGTTCCTTAAATCCTTTTGCAAGCTGCTTTCCAAATCTTTGCTCACGTTCTTCATTTGCGAACCCTGCTCATGGGGAAAAGTTGTAAAAGCCTGACAAATACTAGCGTTTTTAAAGACTCACTAATATTTCAGTCTCTCTTCCCCGCTGGCCAGCACCGCCTATCTTTATTGCTGATTGGTAAAATAGATGTATTCTTGCTAGTTCAAGTTTTGATTTGCTATGTTCCCTGCCCGTGAGTCTTTGTTTAGGTCCTTCGGTAATAGATTAGCATTGTGAGTTGCTAAGTAACGGATCGCTCTGTCAGCTCTAGACAGACAGCGAGTGTCATGTTTGTTGAGCTGCTCAGGACATACTACATATTATGTCAATTTGTTGATCAGTAATTGACCCAATTTTGCTGTTTTTTTCCCTCCTGCATGGCTATTTATCAGCAAAGCATGATTTTTTTCCATGGGTGCAAGTTAGAGCTGCCTCTAAGAAACGAGTACAAGAAGCAACATCTAGCCCTACAGACTGTTGGCTGCTTTTCCAACAGTGCGGTTTTATACCTAATGAAGGAATTTTTAAATGGGCAAATATGGAATTGGTTTTATCGTGAGTAGCAAATGAAAGCAGTTACCATATTAAACGTATTTCTCCTAACTTGATGATTCACAATGATATAGGCATCCAATGTATTATAATCTGTGGTTTCTGCATTTGTGTCCTTGTTGCCTGACAGCTACATGTTCTCTGGTTTTATTCTTGGCTGTCTGGACTGTTTCTCCCTGGGCCTCTGCTAAAAATTAGCTTTTTTTTTTTCAAAGTCAGACTTTCCTGGTTAACAAATGTTAAAAAAATGGACACATTTCAATATCAGACTTCATATTCTTCAGAAAGTGCATGGTGACAAAAGCTTTTATTCTAGCAATTTTCTAAGTGTACAAGATGGATATTTGAAATGTATCCCTGTGTTTGGGACTGTATTCACCCCATTATTGGCTTCATCCAGGTTTTGTGCTAGGGTTGAGAGTTATGGTAAGAACTGAATTCACTGAATATGTTTGGGGGCTGTATTCACCCAGTATTGGCTTTGTTCAGGTAATGTTTGGGACTGTATTCCCCCCATTATTGGCTTCATCCAGGTTTTGTGCTAGGGTTGAGAGTTATGGTAAGAACTGAATTCACTGAATATGTTTGGGGGCTGTATTCACCCAGTATTGGCTTTGTTCAGGTATTTATTGGCTTCATCCAGGTTTTTTTGCTAATGTTGAGAGCTATGGTAAGAACTGATTTCACTGAATATGTTTGGGGGCTATATTCTCCCATTACTGGCTTTGTCTGGGTGTTATTTGCTAAGAGGTTGAGAGCTATGGTGAGAACTGAATTCACTGAATGTTTGGTGGTTGTAGTCACCCATTATTGGCTTTGTTCAGGTATTTTGTGCTAAGAGGTTGACAGCTGTGCTGTGATGAGAACTGAATTCACTAAATGGTAAAATTTCAGTCTTCCTCTTTCACAAAACAGCTGATTTGGCGTAGTGGTATGTTGCTTTGACTGTTTTGCACGGGGTCCCCTGGGTTCAAGATGTGGCAGTAAAATGTATGGTGGTAACGCAGCATTTTATTCTAGCAACTTTCAAACATTATACAAGCAATGTTTAAAATGTGTCCCTGGTTTTTGGCCTTTTGCCCCCCCCCCCCAATAAATTTTGGCTTTTTCCAGATTTCTTGTACTGCAAAGTTCAGAGATACAGCAAAGTGCAGAGATACAGCTGAGTGTCGAGTAGATTTTACAAGGAGCTGAGAGCTGCAGGGAAGCAAAAGTTTAGTGCTGCTTATGTTTAGTCTGCTTGCATTGTTAATAGCACAACAGATAGTGTACTTGCTTTAGATGCTGAAGGCTGTGGGTTTTACTCCCACAGTAGGTAAATGCATTGCTGATGCTGTATTGTGTTGTAAAGGGGGTGGATGCTGCAGTCCTTTTGGCAAAGATACCTAGTAACTATGAACCATCCATTCTCTATTGCGGTATTACTAGCTTTTCATTTTTGTATTGCATGCAACAAAGGCAATTTATTCTTCAAGGGTAACAGGCACTTTATTTGTAGATTAAACAATGACATATAAAGTGTTTGCTAGCAGCAACCTCTTTATTAGTTACAAATTTCTTCAATGTGGATTTTACTACTTCAGAGATTGTGTATATTTTTTACTGATACTGGTGAACTTGAGTAGACTTTTTATGATGGAAATGTTCTGAATTGGGCAGTTTTGTCACTGGTGGATGCTTTTTTTTTCATTGTTTACTGGAAAAATGTTCAAAACAATAAATTTAAAATGCCCTTTAACAACTGTACTGTATTGTACAAGGAATATAATGTAATACAGTCAGGAAGGTGTATCAAAGAGCATGTGTATGTTATGTTCGAGGGGCCTATGATTTTGAAGACAGCCCAGAGTTAATATTTGCCATTGGCAAAATGTATTTTCTCTGAAAGTGGGTTTCAGTGCTGTTTCAATGCATGTGAGTTTCAAGGGCAGAGAAGTTTTAATGTTAGTCTATTTTCATTGTGAGACTGCATTGCTTTATCAGATATGTATTAGGGTTTGTGCTGTAAAATGCAAAATAAAACTTTCAAATGAAATCCTAAATCATCGCAGAAGTAAAGCAGTATGCACATTAGTGTTTATGGTAAATGGGGCAAAATAACCAAGGAATGGGACATTGGAATGGCTGCAGGGGGGAGGCTCCATTTGACCATGATTTTGTGAGGGGGGGTAGCAAACTCAGACAGCCCTGGTTGAACTATACCTCTCAGTTGTCCATATCTTTGCAGAATGAATAGATATTTGCTGCTTATTTTTGGTTTGCTCCTCATAAAATTTGTGGTTTTCTAGCAAGTCATTTAAGAATGAAGCCATTAAATGACAGACATTGAGTTTCAGATGTCATAACCTTCAGAAAAATGCATGCTAATGCAAGACTGTCTTTAAGTTTATACAAGAGCAATTTTCAGTAGTGTTTGTATGTTTCCCAATATATTTGGCCTTGTTCAGATTTCCTGCATTAAGAGGTTGAGAGGTACGTGCAAATCACTGTGTAGATCAGGAATATCCAAACATCTCAATTGTCCCCAAGTCTGGCTCAAAATGTTGCTCTCCCCTAATAATCCCTCCTCCAAAATGGCAATTTTGGAAGAAAATGTGGAGGGTTTACAATTATAACTGTAATGATCAGTTATAGATTACCTTTATTTCAGAAATGCATGTGGATGCTCTTATTTTGTTAGCTGCTTCAAGTTAACTGTTAATATTAAAAAGGTGTCCCTTTTTGACAGGTATTTTTGCATCACATTTTGGTCCGTTTTTCATAAAATTGTGGCTTTCTGGCAAATTAGTGGCAAGTCATTAAAGACTGAAGTTAGAAAATAATGGCAGACATTTGAGTTTCAGATTTTATACCCTTCAGAAAATTTGTACTAATGCAAGATCTACCTGTTCTAGTTAAGTTAATAAGAGCAATATTTAAAAATTGGCCTTATTTTTGGGCCTGTGTCCCACTTCTAGTTCTATGTATGGCTTTGTCCAGACTTCTTGCTCTGAAGTTGAGAGGTATGAGTGTCAGAGCCATCACCGTCAGCCAGAGAAATTTCAAATTATGACATACTTATTGCACCCCACCCCCCATTGTAGTGGCTCTGGACGTGTCCAAGGAAGGCAAGGAGCAGTTATGCAGTGTAAGTGTGCAGAGTATTCCCCCATCCAAGATAGATCACAAATACGACCGTGGCTTTTCATCTGTCCTTGATTTTGCAAAATGTTCTGGTTTTCTATCAGATTTTTATACTGTTGATTTATGCTTCTTATTATTCAGGAACTGCATGCTGTCACAGTGCCCTGTTGCTCTGTTTAAGTAGCCATGGTTTAATGAACATCAGGTAAGCTTGTCGGAGATTGTAAGATGCAAGTAAGCTTTAGTAAGCTTGTTGGACATTGTAAGATGCAAGTAAGCTTTAGTAAGCATATTGTTAAAGAATTACCAGCATTGAAAGCCTTTTCGTTGTTGCCATGCAGAGAATATTTACATGACTAGATAATGTATAAGCCTTGGGTATTGAAATGCATATGACAGTATTTGTAATAAAAGGACAGGATTACAATATTTTCAGAAGCTCATTACATTTTATTGGAGACCAGTGTCTTATAGCAGTGTCTGTGTGTCAGTACACTTGTAGTTGGGTGGCTTTAATGGTATATGGTAAATAAGCATTGCTACCTTACTTAAAAGCCAAGCTCTGCAACAGCTAGCTCCACACTGAAGTCAAAACACAATAGCTCTGGTGGGTAAATGTACTCTGTAGTAATCAAAAAAGGCAAATGTTTGAAATGACTACAGCTTATGTGCAAACACAATAGGTAGTGATGAAATAAAACTCTGCTAAAAATGCTTTAATGCTCCACATTGCTGAGCTGCAGATCAGTTATCACTAGCTACGAGGATTTCACCCACTTCAGATCAAGCACGGTGCCGTTCAGTGCAACCTTCCCAGAACTAATTCAAGTCTGACCAGAATTATTTGGTGTGTGTATAAGAGGGAGGTAGCATACCCCTCAGCTGTCCAGATTTTTGCCCCATATTCCTCTTAAAAAGGATTGAAGTTGCTAAATAATGAGACATTTCAGTTTTAGATGTCATGTCATTTAGAAAAATGCATACTAAAACAAATCATGTTACTCTTGCAATTTTCTAAGTTTCTGAGAGCCATATTTATAATCTGTCCCTATTTATTTTAGGCTTTGTCAAGATTTCTTCAAGATTTCTTGCATTAAGGTTGAGGCCTTGAGGGGTGTGGTATGTTTGTAAGAGAGAGAAAGTGAAATGCCCAAGTTAGAGTTAGCAGGTGGAATTTTCAAGGAACTGTGAGTTTTAAGGAAGAAGTTTACTGTTGCTCATGCCAAGTCTGTTTACAATGCGCAACTGTTTTGTTTAGCAAATGGTATCTCTATTGTGGTATAAAGTTTTAAAGCTATGTTAGTAGGACCACAAGTAGAATACTTGCATCTTAATGTAAAGGCTTGAGGTTCTATTCCTACAGCATATACATTTGTATGCTGCAGTCCTCAGGATGTCCTCCTTTGGATGAGATGCCTAATAACTATAAACCTGTTTTTCAGCTTGTCATCCATTTTCTATTGCAATATACCAGCTTACCATTTTCTTAATTTAACATAGGCAATTTATTCTTTGATGGCAGCAGGCACTGAATTTGTAGATGAAACACTGAAATATACAGTTTTCTAGCAACAACATCTTCATTAGTTTCAGATATCTTTAATGTGGAATTATTCAGATTACTTTTCCTTTGGCAGAGACACTCAAACAACTGTTGCTGTATAATACAAGGGATATAATTCAATGATATATTATAATACAAGGGATATAATTAAATTATATATCAAATAACTTTTGCATGGCCCTAACGGTGTGCAAGGAGCCTATTGCTTGAAAACAGTTCAAAGGTAAATAACCTGCCACTGGCCAGATGCATTTTCTTTGAATGTGGATTTCAATGCTGTTTCATTGAATGTAAATTTCAAAAGTAGAAGCTTTAATGCAAAGTCTGTTTTCATTGTAAGACTCTATTGCTTTGTTTAGGTTTAGTAAATGTCTCAGTGTTTGGGCTATGTTTGAAATAAAAGTTGTAAATTAAATCCAACTGCCTGTAATCATTGTAGAACTAAAGCATAAAACAGTATGCACACAGATTTGAACAGTGTCTACAGTAAATGGGGAGAAATAGCCAAGTAATGGGACACTGGAATGGCTGTGTGGGCGGGGCTTGGGGTGGGTGGACTTGGGCGGAGCTGTGTTGGAAGGGGGCGGGGTGAGCTATGTGGGTGGGGCTCTGGGTTTGCACCCCCCTGCAAAAAATCCTGCGGGCTCCCTTGCCTCCTACTGATGTAAGAAGGAATGGAGTAGCAAGGCAGGCGAGTGATCTGGAAACTTGTCAATAAAACTTGCATGTACCTGTACTGAAATTCTAATACAATTCTATAATAACACATTGCCTAGATATAAATCTGTAAACTCTTTAGAAGGAGTAAGTTACAATATTTCCATAGAAATATTCACGTCATCCGACACCCGTAACCAAGGCAATGTCAATTAATGAAGGGAACTTACACTCCCCAGAAAGCAGACATTGCATTCCTATTTTCTGCCATTTTGTATTTCCAGTGCCTCGTCATCAAACACATACCCATATGCACCCCCACTTGAATAAATACCCCTACGAAATAGGAGAGACAGTATGTCAACTCACCTCCTGACAACAGAACCAAATAAATGTATGTCTGCCTGCTGAAGTACAAGTTAGGTTCTTCCTTATTTAAAAAAAAAAATGAAAGTATTATGCAGCCTCCATGGCAGTAGCAAACCACATATAATGTCATGCAGACTGAGACAAAACACTAGTGACTTCTCTTCAAAGGCACATCTTTTGGTTTTCGCTGCAAGCAAACACAACGATAAGGTCTAATTTTGTAAAGAGATCACATCACACTGTGAAAAGTATTAAAACCAGGGAATGAAGGTGGATACATTCACACAGAGCTCTTGACTTTTCTAGGCTTGGCTGCCTTCCACTCATGTAGTCACCTAAAGCAGTTCAATAAAAAAGTAGCACAGGCCATTTTCAGTAAGTTCAGCTGTCAAAGAATCAGCGGTAATATGTTTTAATAGGGCTATGGTACAAAGTTGTAAATTGCTCTCCACCCTTACCCCCCTGCATGTATTTTTCCCATACTATAAAGGTATACACGCACTAAATTTCTGTTGGAAAACATTGCTTGTGTTTCAGTCCTTTTCATTGTGTGTTTGTGTGTGCATGCATGTGTGTGTTTGTGGGTGTCAAGTCCAGGATTCAAGAGTGAGGGTTGTTTGCAGCTCATCTTTTTCAGTTGTCTTATTGAGCATACCTCTCAAATTCTCAGAGCAAGAAATCTGGACAAAGCCAAAATTAATGGTGGGACAAAGGTCCAAAAATAGGGAAAGATTTCAAATATTGCTCCTTTAAACTCAGATAGTTGCTAGAAAGACAGGTTTTGAATTAATATGCATATTCTGAGTGATATGAAGTCTGAAATTCAAATATCTGCCATTACTGTTTATTATTTAATGACTTCAGTCTTTGTGTTGGAATCCCGCAATTCCATTGGAGTGGACAGGGTTGCACAATTATGTATGCAAATTTTATGTTAATCAGCATCCTGATGTTTGGTCAGTTGTATTTCCTTTTCATGGACCTTTGCCCAGATTTTTCATGTTTCCAGGTTGAGAGGTATCCATGACAATGGCAGGGTAGTTCCAAACATCTGCACCAAGGGAACATTTAGGCATGCTCAATGCTATCCAGTCTGAACATCTCTCAGAAAATGTGTAGTACAAACCGTGGACATTCATTTTTTTTTGTATAGCTATCATATAATGTACATTCCATTACAAATAACCAAACAACAATTCAGTCTGCAAGTATAAAATTTAGAAAACAAAAAAGCAGACTCAAAGGAAAGAGCAAGATATACCCAAAAAGTTTAATTCCTAAATGCCTTTATCCACTACAAGTAAGGTGAACCATCAGACAAAAATCTCCCTCACAGATTGTCTTTTATAATTATTAAGTCCAGTACCATTTTGTGGTGGAAGTATTAAATTACATATATGAAGTAATATAACCGTAAAAACACTGTTCAAAACAGACAAAATTAAAAAGAAATTCCAGTTGTAAACTAGTTAACAAATTAGAATATGAACAAATAATGAATTGTAAACATCCCTATTATTAAAGTAAAATGAAATATCAGTTGCGCCAAGCAATTAAATACACAACTTTCGGAAAAACAAAAAACGGTTGATATACACCCTGTCATTAATTTCCAGTGGGATAAGTAGCATCTGTCAACACTTGCCAATATAGTTCACATTTTCACTGTAAAGCTTCCAATTACCCTCCTATCAAACAATGGAACTTTCTTCTAAACAAGGAAAATACATTTCTTGAAATTTTGACAGTCATTATAAGGTTTGTATACCATGGCCCTGTTGAATAAATTCCTGATTTCACTGTCACATTCCTATACAGAACATGCTTTCCTATGAAACATGTGTCCCTAAAATAACCTTTTTATAGTTACAAGTGGGAACAACTGAAATAAGTCCCTTTCTGAAGTGCATAGGGCAGTTGTTTGAGAGATGAGTACATTTTTTTACATGATAGCTAGGTGGTGGGGCAGCATCATAAGGTTTGGTACAAAACATAAATTTCTAGAAGCACAGCTGATATGCAGTAACCACTGTATATGCAATATCCTCTGTTGTAGCTGCATTCTTTAACAAATATCTCACCCGTCCCCTTTAACATAATTTTAAATGTATCGCATTTGCTCCCTTTATTACTCTGTTGCATACCTCTCAACCTCTTGGCTCAAGAAATCTGGACAAAATATGACATAATGGGAGTCAAAGTCCCAAAAATAGGGATAGTTTATAAATATTGTTCTTACAAACTTAATTGAATAACAGATTTTGCATTAGCATAAATTGTCTGAAGGGTATGAACTCAAATTCATCCATAATCCCTTTTCTGCACATGAGGTTGGGGTGTCTCTTCAAAGTGACAATCATCTCAAGCCAAGGTTTACAGTGCTAGGTGACTAGCCCTGCCACAGTAATTAATTTGCACCACTCACACCTTCAGCCAATTTAGAATGTCCAATCCACCTACTGCATGTCTTTGGAATGTGGGAAGAAATTGATGTGACCATGAGGAGGACATGTAGATCCACAGCCAAGAATCAAACTGGCGAACCTCTTGCTTTGAGGCAACAACTTTAACCACTGCGCCACCATGGCACCCTATGTCTGAAGCTCAAACGTCTGTCAATATTTTCTAACTTCAACCCTCAATGATTTAGAAACGATATGCCAGAAAAACACAATTTTATGAGCAGACCAAAAATAATTGGCAAAAATATGGACATTCTGTGAAAATCTGTACAGCTGTGAGAGGTGTACTCTGTAGTCGTGTCCCTTTCACCTCCTTTTGACAACATTTCCTTTTTTGATGAAGATGTGCCCCTAAATGTACAGGTTTACTTCTGTAGTTATTAGTAATTATAATTAGTGGCATTTGGACAGTAACCGATATATAACTGCATGCTTCTCGTTAAACTCACTCTGCTGCTTAATTATGTAGCCATTGTTCATCATCAATCATGTTGCCCTTGTCTTGTATTGTGCTAGCCATACATGTTTGATTACTGAGGTTAAGCTCATTTACAACTTGTCGTTTATACTTTGTACTCAAGCCTATTTGCAACCACCTCAGCATGGCCACTAGCAGGTGTTATGACCATGAATTGTAGTCACTGTGGAGTTTTGTGGTGTCTGGGGAGAGAAGGAGAGTCCAGAGCTAGGTCTGGAGTGTGCTCCTTGTGTGCTCCTAAGGGAAATTGTGCTTGGTGCAGAAAGCTGCATCTGAAAATAGTGTGAATCCAGCTTTGCTCTTAGTGACAGTTCCTCATCGGAGTCAATGGTGAGGATTGAGTCTTCTTGATTGCTGGCCCGGAGTTGGGACCCATCACAGGCTTCATGCATGTTTGTTACAGTATTTTGACATGCTCAAACATTCTAAGGCTGTCCTTCTGAAGTCTGGAATCATACTTTGAGTGGCTCATTGCTATGGTGACTTTCATTGTGAAGAGCAACATCATCTATCTGCACTTCTCTTTTTTATCACTATTTTAGAGTATCACATTCATGTCTACTCTGTGTATTGTAACTTCAGTAGGTACTGATGTTCACTGACTGAGGTCTGCCCCTTACAGAATATGAATAATGATTCTTCTTTCATCAGTGCCATGTGAGTATTGCACACCCACCCAGCAACAGTGGAGGCACATGTGCAAACATACATGCACATGCCCACGCACACATACATATATGGAAACATAGACACAAATGCAAGCACATGCACACCCACACACACATGGCAACAGATACACAGACACACACGTATAGTCAAACAGATACACATATACAAACCATACAACAGGCAAGGGAGAAAAACCTTTCAAAATGTATACAAAATATTTTAAAGTATTTAAATTATAATATACAATTATAATTAAGCACTGAGATAGCCATCTTCTGATTATATGGTAAAATATTTGTAAAGAGAGTTATACTTAGTAAAATGTTCATCCAATAATCCCTTCCCCCCAAAAGAAATAATACATTTATAAACCTCAAAGAATAACAGAACTGGTGTTAGTAAGGACTCATTCTTACTTGTAGCTATCTTTCACATTGCCAAGTGATTTACACCATGAACAGCAACTGCTACTATATAATATCTGCTTAATGAATGATCATTTCTGAAGAGTAACCCAAAGCATCACATATCTCTTTCACTCACAGAAAATGACACATGATACGTCTGGTCAAAAGTGATTATTTAAGGTACAATGTGTCCAGGTGTGTGTGTGTGTGTGTGTGTGTGTGTGTGTGTGTGTGTGTGTGTGTGTGTGTGTGTGTGTGTGTGTGTGTGTGTGTGTGTGTGTGTGTGTGCGCTCATGTGTGTGTTTATGTGTCTGTATGTCTTTTTGGAACTAAAACGGTTCAAATTATTGTCAGTTTAATGCATTCTCATGCCTAGTTGGAACTATAACCTTCCTCAAAGGGCTTATACTTTTTAGAATGGATGTGTGTGTTTGTTTTGTGCCTGCATGTGCATGTTATATGTGTATGTCTGTTTCTTTTTATCTGTTTGTGTGTCTGGCTGTGCATACAAAGTCAGCTGAATTAACTCAAAGATTTTGTCAAAAGCACAGCTAAACATAAAATGGTCATTCTATGGAGATTGTGTGTGTGTGTGTGTGTGTGTGTGTGTGTGTGTGTGTGTGTGTGTGTGTGTGTGTGTGTGTGTGTGTGTGAGCTCATCTGTGCTTGGGTTTATGTATGTGCTTATGTCTGTGTGTCCCTGTGAGTATGTGTGTACATCATAAATTAAAAAAAAAAAAAAAATTTCACTTGTAACTTTTATTGCATTGTATTACTGATGAAGCTTTTTCTAACCTTGTATTTTAACCTTTATTGTATTGTATGTCACTTTGTAACCTGATTTGTACTTTAACCTTTATTGTATTAATTGCTGATGGAGCTTTTCTCCCCTTGTATTTTAACCTTTATTGTATTTTATTGCTTATGGAGCTTTTCTCCCCAGGCCTCCACTGAAAATGGGCACTTCTTGGCTTAGTGGACTTCCCCGGTAATCAAACTGATAATAAATAATAAATAAATAAATAAATAGGTAATGCTCTTGTCATATTCCTAAATGTACACAATTAACAAAAATGATGCCCTGCCAATTTATTATGAGTGGATTAATGACGAACATGAAGCACAACGCTAACTTTTGTAAGCAGCACCATGCATATGAAAGATGGAAATAAGTTGAAATGAAATTGAAGACATTTGGAAAGTCAAAATTGGTAAGAAAGGAAAGGTTGTTGACTGCACCAGGATGCAGGCCAGGCATAAGTGATTGAAAGTAGAAGAACAAATGGAGAAGAAAGAAGTATCAGATAAATATATAAAAGAGTGAAATTAGACAAGGCTTTGGTGATCAAGAAAATCTCACTTTGGGGAAAAGGGTCTAATCAGATGATTAGAGGATGAGAACAGGAGATTCTGTATTAAGAAAAATAAAACTCCTAGCTACCCACTGGGAAAAAGATGTATTTAGTATGCTGAGTGAGCTTTGCAAAGATGTGGCAGGCAGAGTATGAGAAAAGGATTTTAATGATTATAGATAGTGTGGGCAATGGAGTGGGAAAGCTGGAAGTAGGTTAGTACCTGAAGTAGTATGTGGGATGTATGTAAATTACTGAATGTAATACAGACCGCATATGATTATGGCATCATATTTCCACAGCAGTGAAATCTAACCCCAAGCAATGTAATTGACTAGGATGGAAAATGATACCAAACACTGTATAGAGGGGGAATAGAAGATGCACAGATAAAGTAATAGTAATAGTTGGGAGAGTTGCACAGTAAGGAGAGCTAAAAGCATTTGCTGAATTAAAATGCAACCTTTTGGCAAGTTCTTGAAAGTTAATGTTTTCTTATGGAGTTCACGTAGGAATAAAGGATTAGGGAGTTACTCGTTATAGACTGGCAGTAAAAATAAATAGAATTGATAAACACCACATAAAGAAACTAGTTGAAATAAATGTTCAAAGAGCATATGCTGAGCGGCTGGTAAGATCTGCAGGGGAAAGGAATGAGACCGAGGGGTTGGCTTGCAAGTTTGGAACATGGGCAGTGAAGTGATTTGTAAAAGTATCCAGGAGTCAGATTCTTAGGGAGGTATCCAAGGTTTCCTACAAAATAAAAGGATCATTCAGGTCATACTGGAAAGTTTATGATATGTAAGGGAAGAAACTATGGGTGTAAATGATAGACACAGCTGAGCAGTGGTAACTTGGCAGAACATATATGCTGTCAAATGGATGCCATGCCATATTTAAGAGTGAAGAGTGCAGTTGTGATTATTCCAGTACAATACCATAATGGATCCACTTAATTAGTTCAGTCTCTAGAATTAACCATTGACAGCATAGTAGTTAGCTTAGCAGGATGGCATTATGAGTGACAGATTGTATAGGAAGTGGCACATATATCCAATATTAAATCTTTTCAGTAGGACTGCTCTTTTATTTTTACCTAGCAATTTTGTGTTTCTCATATAAACTATCCTCAGTTTTTGTTTCTGCAATACCTACAATGTTACTTTATACAATGACATTTTTGTTTATCCAAAGGATCATATAAAAGTTGTTTGCAAGCATCAGTTAGGTGGATTTATGGTTTCACAACTTCGTTCTGCCGTGGTACGTATTTCTGTTTTTGTCTGAAAAATCATTCCATAAAAATAACTAAAAATTAGCTCAGAAATGCAGTCTGATTACCCGTAGACAACATTTCCTCAACAAAAGTTGTAGCAAAGTGTTTAGCAGCAAAAGCATAAAAACAATAGACCAGGAAACATTTTGGGTTTGTCTGACATATAATACAATATAATTTTATTGATGAGCAAGGACACAAAGCAGTTGGCAGTAGTAACAATGTCAGTGAATGAAATCAGTAAAGTCTATATATCAAATTATTAGGAAAAAAGATCTTCCCCCGGATTCACGAAACCTCCGTGTAAGACTAAATAAGTCTTACTCGGAGGCTGCAGTTGAACGGTATGATGCCAGCATGTCATGAATATTCATGACGGCACGCTGACTCGACCCCAAGTCTAACACAGACTGTGCAGGCAAGCAGGAGGCATGTCCGACTGCTGAGCAGTCTAAAGGTCCACGCCCCTGCAAGTGTGTGAAATGCAAAATGTCAACACACAAGAGCGAGTCCGCTCAAATGTTCATGTATCCAACACCACACTCCCTGACATTGTAAACCCCCAGCACAATTATAAAAAGTAAAACATTAATTTTTTTTTCTAATTCCCGATATAGCTGCCCATATTTGCACGTGTGTGTGCAGCTGTGTCCATTGCTTAGCTGCAGTTAGCAATCTTGACATGGAAGAGCATAATAAGGAATGTGTATGCAAACTACACCAAATCATAATACTGTAGTGGTAGTGCATTCGCACAAAGAAGAGACATTCACAGTTCGAGTCCCACAACTCCCCTTCCTATTTTATGTTCAAAATGATTATGTGAAATAATTCCTGACATAGAATTAAACTTTTACCAAAAAGCATTTAAATGGCCTATGTATCAGTGAACAAAATGTATATTTATAAAGGAACCTGACATATAATTGTCCGCAGTTAAGCAAAGCTTTACCCAGCAATATAATTACCCGCAGTTAAGCAACGCTTTACCCAGTGCAATATAGTTGCCCATAGTTAAGCAGCGCTTTACCCAGTGCAATGTAGTTGCCCGTAGTTAAGCAGTGCTTTACCCAGCGCAATGTAATTGCTCATAGCTAAATAGCACTTTACCCAGCACAATCGGTTTGTGCGGAGGTGCGCGCCGAGCCAACCAGTGCACCGTCGGGCAAAGTGGAGCAACGTAGAGCAAAGTTGCTTAAATGCAGCCACACCCCCTAACCTGTCTGGACAGTAGTAAAATAAAATGCAATGACAAGGTTCGAACCCAGGACAGTGTGCACCATAATCAAGTACTGCACCATGAAGCCACAACAACTTAGGATAAGCATCTACTGTCAACATATATATAATTATAAATGTTAGATTAACCATTGCTAAGCAGGTCTGCAGTCAGCCAAGCAATTTCAAAAATGGCCAATCACAAAAAAGTGTGAGAAATGCGGCATATTTAAGCTCCATAGGCGGGAATACTCGCCATAACTGATTGTAGCTCCCATCTGCAGTTAGAATGTCTGGTGCTGGAGAGGGTACTCACTTTAGAGCGCAACACTGGGGCATCGAGGAGTCAAAATTCATGGTTTGGCTCCTAGTCCATCGTCATGAGACTTGACTCCTGCAGGGCCAGTTCCAAGGGATGGAGAATAAGGCAGAGGCTTGGAACCGATTGGCTCATGAACTCACCAGTGCCACAGGCGTTCCTCGGACTGGTGAGCAGGTCCATCACCACCATGCAGGCATGAAGAGATGGAAGCAGGACCTTCTGAACCAATGGATAACGGAGGCCCATCATATGCAAGATGTCGCACTACTAAGTAGGTAGCCATAGAATGCCGTATGTAAGACATGCTAATATAGTCTAAATAATGGATAGGTATGTCTCAATATCCCTTCATTTACTTCACAGCTGCAGGTGTCCGTGCTATAAATCAGCAAGCCTATGCAGATAGGATGCTAAGGCTGCGCCATCAGGCAGGTTAGTAATTATTCTGCATGTATTGTTATATGATATATGTGATGGAGCATGACAAAAGTGTTGTAGCCCAATAATACAGCAATAAAATGCCCTAAATAAATCCTCTGCATGTACTGTTATATAACATAAGTTGGAGAGCCAGAAATAGAGTGTACTAACCCAGCAATAAAGGTAAAATAAGTCTGGAATACTATCTCTGCATGTACTGTTATATAATATAAGTGAGCAAGCCTGAAAAAGAGTGTTGGATCCTATCAATAAAGGTATAATATGTCCTGAATAGGTCTTCCGTATGCACTGTAATATCAAGTAAAGGAGAGAGCCTGTAGAAAAGAGTGTTCAGTGTAATTAAGAAAGGTATAATACTTGGAAGGTGTCTGTGTCACTCACTTTGAAATGTTGTTGTACCTTTGCAATAAAAAATAGTACTGTTGTATTAGGTGCTGCCAACCCACAGTTGTGCAGTCCCATATGAAGTGGATGAAGGAAGTGCCAGTAACTGTGAAGCATATAACATTAATTCCCTGAATAAATTCTCTGCATGTACTGTTATATAACATAAGTCAGAGAGCCAGGAATAGAGTGTAGTAACCCATTAATAAAGGTAAAATAAGTCTGAAATACTATCTCTGCATGTACTATCATATAAAATAAGTGAGCGAGCCTGAAAAAGAGTGCTGTAACCTATCAATAAAGGTATAATATGTCCTGAATAGGTCTTCTGTATGTACTGTAATATCAAATAAAGGAGAGAGCCTATAGAAAAGAGTTTTAATGTAAATAAGAAAGGTATAATACTTGGAGTGTGTATGTGCCAGTTACTCAGAAATGTTGTTGTACCCTTGCATTAAATAAATAGTACTGTTGTATTAAGTGCTGTCAACCCACAGTTGTGCAGTCTCATATAAAGTGGATGAAGGAAGTGCCAGTAGCTGTGAAGCATGTAACAGTCCTCAACATTTGTTAAATGGCTGACATTCATATGTAAATCTGGCACACGAGTAGCTTGTCAAGGTGTTCCCCAGAAATGTGAGTGTGCTACACGAAATGTAGGGTTCTGGAAAAAACAAGTGAAAATGCCACGTGAACACATCCAGATGTGTAGATACATAAATATAAAAATAAAATACAAGTATGTAGCAGTAACAATTGCATCTTGGACAGTTACTATGTCAGATATAGGTCAGGAATATAATGAACTAGCCAAACCCATTACACAATCTAATGCATGTTGCCTAGTGTAATAATACATGTAGGGGATATACACCTGCAGTCAATAGGAATGTAGTGTACCATTAAAGTACTAATAAGATGTTAATGGAGGTTTCTTTTTACACCCTACTCCATGTGCATAAACAATGTAATTCCACACCTCAATGGGTATGTCTTATCTCAAAACATTTGTTGGGACATATGTCCTATTGTTCGATAAAATCTGCATTTACTTTGATGCATGTCCCCTGTTAGAACACCACAATCTTGGTGGCCTGTTGCCACCAATAATCCCTGCATGCTGTTGTAATGTCCACTGTCGTTCAATATATGCATGTGTTATGCTTGCTGTTCAACTGTTGTAACCCTGTTGTGTTGGGTTAATGGGAATATTACTGCATGCTGTTACAACTAATTTGGAATGCTGTTGTCTATGTTGTAATTAAACACATCTAATCACAGAACGTATGAGAAGGCCGGTCCCAGCGGACCCACCTGTCCCTCCTCAGCTGACAGCTGCACCTGGCACCAGCAGGTCTGGTGCTCAGCCCAGGCTACCCTCCTCCTTTGGTCCTGTGCCACCTTCGGGTTGAAGCGCTGCAGGGGATGGGGCTCATCTCCCCCTGCAAGCGTGGGTGGAGAAGGGTCACCTGTCACCCTCCGAAGGGTCCGAGTTGTGGTGCGTAGGAAGATCCAGTGTTTAGTCACTGATCCCCTATGCCAGCTTGAGGCGAGAGGGGCATGACTCACTGGTGTGCCTGCCCTTCCTACGCAGCCCCCAGCACAGCGACCCTCAGGTCTGTGTAGGTTCAGTGGTGACTGCCCATGGGTGGGGATCTCAGTCCCACCATTACCATCTGTGAGCTCATGGGCTTGCGATTTCCAAACAGCCGTCCCCGTCAATTGTGTTTACCCACTCCATGTGTCATACTTCCCCCCTGTATGCATCTTGTTTGTCGTGTCTGTTTACCTCCCCAACCTACCTCCCCAAATATACCTACTTCCTCTACCTCACTTTCCACTCTCACCTGAAAAAAATTTAAAAAAAAAAGGGCAATCTGTACCCACAAAAAAATTACACCTCATACATAGCTGCCCATTTCACACACATGTCCGCTCTACATGTAAACTTATAATTATAATTGGCAGTACAACATACTTTGTTGTCCTCACCCCTCTCCCAGCGGTGGAAGGTTTCAAATTTCACTCCGAAATTGCAACATATGCACAGCTGTTGCTGTTAAAGAAATGGGCAGCTATGGACCTTCCCTACACCCATCCTGCACATCCCGAGCTTGTTTTCCTACTGTCTTTCCCTCCTTGTGCCCCCTTTTTCACCACTTTCCTATCTCCGCATTTTCTTTTCTTTCAAAGAAATTAGTGCGGGGGTTAGAGGGTGTAAGCACTTTTAAGCAGTAGTTAGCGGGTTTGAGTGAGTGTGCACATGTGTGCGCTTAGCTAAGCATCACTAAGTGTCACGCAAATCCGCACATACCCACTTACAACTGCTTAAAAGTGCCTTAGTCACTCTATGTCAGGGCCCTTGTTCTGCTCAGCAGCAAAACAAAATACCTCTGTCAGTCTCGAACCCCAGATCTTGGCCACATTAGACTGTATGAAGTACCACTAAGCCACAACAGATAAACAATAACTTGGTGCTGAAAAAAATATATCATGCATTACAATGAGTGAATGTAAAGGAAAAATAGGAAGGCCATAACACAAATCTTGTTCTGTGGATCTTTACCAGCAATTGTTGTGGAATTGCATTACATGAGTGTGATGTGAGAAGCAGCCATTCAAGCAGCAAATAACGTTACAAAGGCACTTTACAACCCCCACACAGTATCATAGCAGGACAAACTCTGGCATATCTGAGTAGGGCAGAGGCCATACCTCCTAACTGTGACAACTTTCCAGGGATGTCCCTGATTGTGAAATATATTTTAGCTGTGTCCCTCCGAATCCCTGAGAAAAGTACTGATGTCATTCAGAAAGGTGGGCTATTACACAATGAATACTGACAATAATAACAGTAGACACCGTTTGTACGTCATGAAAGGAGTACTAATCCATATGCACTGCTTCACTGAAGTCTACACTTACTGTCCCTATTATGTGTAAGGTGTACCTCACTTTCACCTACCTATCCCTGACTCCATGCAAAGATGTATCTGAGTGTTCCATAGGCCTGACAGAGGCACAAACACACAGGCATATAAGCTATACTGCTGTTAAGACACTCTGCAAATAACTTTGGTAGGACCTCCACAACAATACCCTTATGTAGGAGTACAACACAGAAATACCAAAGGATGTAGCCATGTACTGGTAGCAACTGACTGTAACAATGCCATTGTACCAGTCCTGAAAACACCTGTGAGTTGCACGGACAAAGAATGACAGTGTAACTTTTGGCTACCATCTGGATAGGTTCACAGTTGGGAACTATGCAGACAGACCACCTGCCTTGATAAACTGACAGGTACACACTAATCCTTTAAGTCCAGTAAGATAATATTCACACATTAATACATAATGCTCTCTGTATGTAAGCACCCCCCTCACAATTAAAAGATACTTGTGTGTTTAGGGTCTACCAAGTGTGTAGGCAGGCATACTCAGTACTTGAATTGTCCAGTTATCCTGCGAACCCTGTGCTAATGTCAACAATAAAAAACACAAACCCTGCAGAAGTGAGTACATTAATATTCACAGTATAACAGTTCACAAACAGTTCATGTGCCAAAAGAATGCTTCTCAATAACTACATTTCCATGGCAGTTAATTATATGAGTAGAAGAGAAACTACATAGTCACATAAATGTTGTGTAAGCATTTGTAGTGGTGAGTAAAACTCTTCACTGATAGCTCTGTACTGGAAATGGCAACAGTAAGGTCTGAGTACAACATGTACATCACTGTCTACACCTCTAGCTTCATTTATAAGATGTATACCAACCTTCTGACTTACACAACAGTGTCCACAGCAAACAAGCATGGGCCCCACTTTGGAAATCTGAAAGGGCTATGCCTACATACCTTAGCAATTTATAGCATTGGGTTGCTATGACAGTGAGTACTGCAATTACCACACAGCAGGCTGTATGCATTTACCAAATGCTGGGCATCAGTTGGTGCAGAGGGCATCACATGCACATGCACAGATACCTATAAAAGCAGATTGTACTTGCTATCCCCACATGCAATCATTACATTGCACATGTAAGCAACTGTACAACAACTGCAGAGTATTGTCAAACTGTAGCACGTAAGAAATAAAAATACAATTAGGTAACAAATATATAGACCTAATTAAAAACTAAAGTTATTAATTAAGAAAAAAATAATAACCACATACCAAACTTAAGTAAGAATCTTTACTTAATAAAAAAAAAAAATAAAACTGTAAAAGCAAATACAGATGGACCTGAAAGGGACAAACAGGTATGTAACAGTTTGTAGTTACTGCCAAGTAGTAGATGTTTATGAATAGTACTGTACATACTCTGAAACATGCATATGTGGCAGCAGTAGGTATGCATGCACTGATGTCATGCATAACTACTGCCATGGAGTAATTGGTGTGTAGCTGTGTGCAGTGGGACATAACTGTGACATATGCAGCTCAGCATTATATGTCAAACATCTGAACATGTTATCTATGGTCTGTACAGTACTGCATTTAATGGCAGTTTGGGGAAGTAGTGCAAACACCTATATAAACTTGGATGTCACAGAGTAAGACATGCATGATAGACACATAATGTGTAGCATAGCATTGGCAACTTTTGTACCAGGCTAGTATAGTAATGTCTCATTTGTAGCTATATATACCCTTGTTCTATTACTGTATGCACACATGTGACAACTGTACATGTTGTAGCAAGGCCCAACAGGTCATCCGTGAGGTGTATGGACTTACAACAGTGTGGACCCTGTGTCTGTATGGCACACACATATGGCGAGATATATATGTGTCTGATATATTAGCATCTGAACATGTGCATAGAGCAAGGGACATACTGCAACTGTTTGTGAAGGGTGGACATTTATATGTTGGTGCAGGTTGTTATGTGCATATTTATATGTAGGTTGTAGTGTGTGTCAGACAAGACAGCATACAGTGCTGGCATATGACATGTGTTGTTCAAATGCCGTGTGTGTGATTTGTTAGGTTTTCAGTCTTCCAGATAGGGGGTCCTGCTAAAGATACATGTGCTGAGAATACCTTCCATACATTCTGCACAAGACTGTGCAATATCATTACATAACTGTATCCCTCTCAACCTTTGCATAATTGATATTCCCACCATGAAAGGTGGACTGAATATGTGCCGATATGTATATCTGTATGTACACCACTCGATGTTCATATGTACGCTTAAGCTCAAGGTTGTACATGTATTACCATCCCTGTTGTTAAAAGCCCTGTACCCATGAACTGCCACATAGGTGGTAGTCTACTCAACACCGAAAGTGTGATAAGAGACTATGGGATACAAGTGGATAGTAGTGTCCCTTATGACAATTACAGTACCACACTAGTCATGTCAACTGAGTACAGTCCACATGTCATCAGTAAAGGTGTGTCATCCATGGAAACAGAGGTCAGTGTTCCACTGTACTCATTAGTCATAACACCCATCATAGAGTACAATGGCCCTATTGGTATGTACCTCAGAAGACATTCAGAGCAACTGTAGATGCCAGAAACATACCTCACAAAGAGTATTACCAGACTCAAACAGATGCCGTATGCTGACTGTCTTACAAAATCACAGCTACACTGTTTCGCATACTGCCTACCCAGAGGCTAACTCTGCCTAACATACAAAGCTAGGCCAAACCCACAGTTGTTGGACATGCTCCATGTAAACAGATGAAACTCCATACAAGCTACACACTGTACTGATCTAAACCTTGTAACGTCAAAAAGCAGAACATGCTTGAGTGGCACATTATCATCTCAGACACATACCATACTCTGGAACTAACTACCTTTCAATAGCAAATGAAGGTCCTCATTAGCAGTTGCCATAAATAATCATGATGATTGGATGTGAGGTAGGAAACACAACCCGGTAATCACCTCTGTGGCTCTGCATGACAGGGGCACATGAATTTACATTACATGGGTTTTGAAGGGCAGGGTACCATATGGCTAGGCTTCCATACGCCCTACGGATAATAGCCTATTAGCTACCTAGGACCCAATACACACACGCATGTACCTTTTGCATCTCATGCTATGTGAGGCTGACTGGGTGTGATAGAGAATGTGTAGGCGAATGTGTCAAAGATGAGTATATGTGTGATAGCCTAGTGGGAAACTGTGTATACCATGGTATGTAGTGTTGTAGCTCTAATCCCATCAAAACGTACGTATGCTATTGCTAGGCAGGAAAAGCAGTATGCCATACGGTGTGACATAGTCCCATGGTGTTGACTGGAGTGTGCCACTGTAGGCTAAAGCAGTTCATGTATGCTTATTGATTGTTAACACTAGTGAGTACAAATCATGTATGAACTGTAGTACTACCTGAAGCTGTTGGCCTAAACAGCACAGTATGGTTTATATCCACATTGCTTGGTAACACTGCTTTGTTTGTTACCTGTAGTCTTCACACATTACATACCTCAGGCATGAGGTTTTGTAGGTGCTGACACACAGTACTGTATGGTACACAGGTGAAACTAATCTGGGTTGCCATACCTTTGTGTCTTGTAGGTATGTCTGATGTGGGTGTGGGTATGCCTGTAACATGGCCATGGTGATATGTGTGTCACAGGATATAAGTGCATATCTAGCAACATGTATAGTGTAGTACAGCAGTATGCCACCTATAGTGATGAATGTGCACATATGTTACTGAGGGGTTTGCTATCACCAAGTAGAGTGGTGTACTGGTAGTACTGTAACCGTACTGTACATTCATTTCAATGGATGACAAATGTCTGTATGCATTAGCTTCATATACACCTCCTGTGGCTAGGTGGTGCATTGTGTCACATACAGTGTGCCATGTACTGTTGTATAGTCTTACATACTGGTTCCACTTAGTTGCTGTGCAGGACATGGTTTTGTATATAGTATGTGCCAGGCACTGTCAGGCAGTTGTGGGCTGAGCAGTCATATGTGGTATTAAAAGTGTGTATCTATTGACAGCCAATAGGTTGCTATATATGGCATTCATTGATGGATGTACTTTAGAATGTTAAGTGTGCCACATGACTTGCTCAAAATTACTGTTTTATTGCCTTCCAGGCACATGTCTCACAACAGGAAACCGTGTATTCCCCTGAGGAGGAGGAAGTCATTTCAGACGCCCTCATACACCATTACAACCTGCTGTTCTCCAGAACCTGCCAGGACCAGCATGGGCGCACTGCACTGTGGCAGGATGTTGTCCGTCGGGTGAATGATGTAGGCATGCATAACTGGACTTATGAGCAGGTACACCATCACTGCAGTGATTTAATCAGACATGTCTGGAAGCATGCCTCCGATGTCCACAGACAACAGCTTGCCACACGTGGTGGTGCCACAACACATCCCCCCCTCACCAGAGTGGAAGAGCTGCTCTTCAGCGTGGTGGTTCCTGGCCAACCAGTACAACACACCTGTGTCATCATGGAGGCTGGAGTCACCCAGCACGGCGATACAGAGTGTGCAGGTAACATGGCATATCTATAGACCACTGTTATCTCAATTGTTATAACATGCATTTATCAGATGTGTACTGTGTATGCAGAAGATGTGGAGCCTGGTGTTATGCAATACTGATAATTTGGGACATTATCTGTATGCCTGTGACTGTCATCTCATGTACTACTGTAAAATTGCAAACTTACAGCAGCAATGCCATAGTTCTTGACACTGACAAACTGTCTCATAAACTTGCAGGTCCCTCTAGTGTGATAGCAAGACAGCAGACCCATGCTGGTGAGTGGTCTATATTTAATATAGCATATAACATGTGCATATCATAGCAGAGTTGTAGGCCATATACACGTGTTAAACACCTACACATAGTGCATGCTCTGCATGTTCTCTGTTTGACTATGCACATCCCAGTAACATGAGTAGCTGCCTCAAACACATGCAATACACAGAGCATCCCAAACAAGTGGCGTACACTGTAGTGGACATTGTATAGGCAGAATCAATACACATGCACACAACATACACCACTTTGTCATATGCAGTATGTGTTAATATGATACACATGGTGTATGTAGACACCTGCTGTAAGGTCATACTCCAGTATCCCAAATGTCATCAACACAGCACACATACTATACCTGAGGGGTAGAGGCCTATCATGGGGTGGTGTGACATGCTTCAACACACAACACAGTCATGTTAGGCAATGCTCCCTATTGAACACCTGACATGCCCATGTAACAACTGGCTGTAAAATGGCAAATATAGCCTAAGTGGTGCAGGTCAGTTGCCAGTGTGACATACATTAGTGGCCTTGAGTGACCACATGATGCTGCCTGATGATGGCTCATGGTACTACACTACATCCAGTTACAGTACCTACAGTACTACACATAACATTTAATGTTACACACTTGACAGTTGTGTGCATCCGGCCATGGTATGTATACATATGAGTGATGGTGCACAGGACATTGGAAAGCATTTCAGACTTGCACTGCAATGTTGTGTCCATGTACACATTGTGTTCCAGGGTGAGGCCAATCACTGAACAGCACACATGCATCAATGACATGTATACTTTTATCAACAAGGACTCTCTACACTCGCACTGCGTGCTGTTGAGCAACACACATCCTGCATGCTGACACGTGTGATAGGAGTCTTTGGCTTGTGATACTGTACTCCACCATCAACCACTAATGAATATGTTCCATATTGCTGTGTGTGTGTGTGTGTGTGTGTGTGTGTGTGTGTGTGTGTGTGTGTGTGTGTGTGTGTGTCAACTTAACTGAGTAGTGTATTTGTGTGTATGTGTGCATGTATGCATGTGTGCATGTGTTTATGTGTGCATGTTTGCATGTGTGCATGTGTGCATGTGTGCATGTGTTCATGTGTTCATGTGTTCATGTGTCCATGTGTTCATGTGTGCATGTGTGCATGTGTGTATGTGTGCATGTGTGCATGAGTGCATGTGTTCATGTGTTTATGTGTGCATGTGTGCATGTGTGCATGTGTGCTAACATCCTGTACAGATGGTAAAGTGTGTCTCCTGTCTTCCTCTCACAGGTGCTGAGGTATTGTTGGATGAGTGCAGCAGGGAACCTAAAGTCACTGCCACAAATAGTGAACATGATGATACATGTGTTGTGGCACAGGCAGGTTTGACAGGGTCAGTCGCTGGTCCGCCAATCGACAGCAGACAGCTTTCCACCCCATCTATGTGCACATACATACTGCCAATACATCCCTGAACACCATTGGCCTTAGTTGAGGAACAGCATGCGGTAGGAATTGACCTGGAAATTGTGGTATCCATGGCACATGCAACCCCACACATCAGCCATGCCCAGACACCCGGAATGGTACCACATAGACATCTATCCTAGATAGGTTCTTGTGGGAGCACCGCTGGTCTTAATGCCCCTGGCAGACGTGCCCCCCACAGGTCTCACAACCTCAGGTATGTTCCGGGCTGTATGCAAGCACAGGCACGTATGGAACGGTACACCAGGCCGGGACTAAGGGTGCAGAGGGCTCATAACACCGTCAATGACAGTATCTGTGACCTTGTCGGTGCCATCCGTAATTACACTGATGTCATTGATAGACGTTGGGGGGAGACACTAGATATCCTCCGCAATGTAATGTCCATGTGCCAGGACAGTGCAGGATGGCTGGGACGTTGATGTGGACGTATGCCAGCAACATCATCAGCTGGCAGTCGACGCGGATGACACACTAGTGCCAGCCGCACCCGTAGTGGCAGTACCAGCCCCAGCAATGTTGTGGCTGGGCTGTCGGTAGACCATCCAAGACGACCACATGGCTCTGGCCAGTCCCAGCAGGGACATGGGTCCAGTCAACATCCCTCTGCCTCTGACGATAGTACCCAGTCTGGCTTAGTACCCAATACTGTCCGTGTCACCCCTGTCAGACCAGGTACTGTGCCTGTGGCCGGAGACAGTGATCTGTACAGCCTGGCAGGTACAGCCTGTGGCTGTCCTATAACCTCCCATATTTGGCAGCCACAAGGGGGTACTGTGTGCATGCAAACACACACACATAATACCAACATGTAGGGCTAACACATACACACACACATTACATCAATACTGACCCATACTGTACTGTTGTCCCTCACACGCACGCATGCACACACACACACACACACACACACACACACACACACACACACACACACACGCACACACATACATGTCGATTGGATGGGTCATTGTCGGGCTCTGGCAAACCAATAACACACCCTGTGCATATAATGAAACTGTGCCACCTCCTGTCATCTGTGACATTGATGCAGGAACAGGCTAACATGGTGCTGATGCACAGGGTGACCTAATAGCAGTGTAGCAATGTTAGCATGTTGTCAACAGTACAGTGTAATGATATCCTTGTAGGTATATCTGAGCAGACATGATGCATTAAAGCTATGATTATCAATGTAGTATTGTTTACACCAGTGTTAATTCCAAACATGGATTATCCGCCCATGTGCCACTTGGCTGATGTGTGTGATACTGGCAGCATGTGTTGGTGAGTGGACGTTACATGTGTGATGTGTGCAGTACAGATTTCAAGGTGTATATATGTGAACATGGTGGAGGTGCACTGTCTGCATGCACGTGTATGGTGGACACACGGGAAGGGTGACAAACCCTGTATTACACAGTGTTAACACTTCATATTTCCTATTGTAGTCCAGTATGCATTTTACTACACATATGTCACAACTTGGGTACACATGCATGTATGACATGGTATGACACTATGCTGTGGGTGATACTGTTAATATCCATCATTGGTTTGCATTCTGGTAGTGTACATAACCTCAACAGGCTGATTTTAACCAATCATTAGATGGTGTCTTGACAACTGACACACAGCTGTAGGATACACAGTAGCATTTGAATAATTCCGGTACTGTACTATACCAGTTACCAGTGGTATTGACCACAACACATTCCCGTGGCCACTCCAGTTTGGCATGTGGCCATCCTAGGTACAAGCAGACACACTAGGGATATGTCTGTCCATATCTGGTAATGCATACAGTGGCCTACAATGCATTCTCCGGATTAGACACTTATCCTCCATAAGGGTATCATACAGACAGCTACCTATTGACAAACCCATGCTGTGAAGCTATGAGACAACTATACCATAGTCATCCACATTTACTGCACATAGTATAGTATCCTGACAGTACCACATTGGTAGTAGCCCACAAAATGTAGCAGGGGTACTGATGTGTACATACAGCCACATGTGATGTCATCTGTCCTTTGATATTCACATTCCCAAAGGTATGCTGATGTCCCTCAGTGTATCACATAAGCAATAAGGGGTCTGTATGCATATCCACGGAGTTATTGTACACCTGTAATGAATGCCCATTATTGACAGACTGTGTTGTGTTTGAACATGTCTGAAATATGCCCCAGGCATAGACCCTCACTCACACTATTCTATAAAAACTGTCATGTATGTGTGTGACACAGATGAACTAGGGCACAGATCACTACAGTGGCTGGACTTGTCACATACATACATACATATGTGACCTACGGTCTGGGAAGCAGACTGTCAATGGTAACAGATGTATTTGTGTTGAAAGCAGGCTTGACACCTATGTAGTGATTGAGGTCACATGTACATATATGTCTTGGCCACACAGTTACCAATTGAGGTCACATGTACATATGTGTACATGTGACCTCAATTGGTAACTGTGTGGCCAAGACATATATGTACATGTGACCTCAAATGTACATATATGTCTTGGCCACACAGTTACCAATTGAGGTCACATGTACATATGTGTATTTGCCACACAGATACCTGAAGTGTGCAATGCACATACTGTTGTTTTACTGATATGTCATACAGTAGTAAAAGCAAAATCCACAACACATTGATCAATAGTGTCATAGACGCACTCAGCAATTGCAGGATTCAAACCCCTACCTAACTATGTAATGATACTAGAGAGATATGCATAACCACAACGTGCTATATGCTTTACTGGAAGTTGTCATTTCCACTGCTGTATTTGTGGGAGACTGACATCATCAAACCTGCCAAGGAGGAATTTACCTCTTTTAATGTGTTTTCACAGTCTCCAAAAACGCCACTCCTCTCATATGAAATGATACATACACATACACCCCCACCACGCACACACTCTTAGCAACTGTAGGATTCAAACCCCTCTCTAACTATGTTATGATGCTAGAAAGATATTCTTTAACACAACGCGCTAGATGCTTTACTGTGAATTTTCATTTCCACTGCTGTATTTGTGGGATACTGACATCATCAGACTTGCCAAAGAGTAATTCACCTCTTTTAATGTGTTTTCACAGTCTTCAAAAAAGGCCACTTTGCTCAAAGGAGATCACACTCTCAGCAATTGCAGGATTCAAACTCCTATCTAACTATATTATGATACTAGAGAGATACACATTAATACGATGCACTACATGCTTTATTGGGAGTTTGCATTTCCACTGCTGTATTTGTGGGATACTGACATCATCAGACTTGCCAAAGGGTAATCCACCTCTTTTAATGTGTTTTCACAGTCTCCAAAAAGGCCACTCCTCTCAAAGGGAATCACACACACACACACACATACAGCAATTGCAAAATTCAAACCTCGACCTAACTATGTTATGAAACTAGAACAATACATATTAACACGATGTCCTGTATGTTTTATTGTGTGGTTTCTATTCTCCTGCTATATCTGTAGGATGCTGACATCATCAGACTGGACATGGTAATGTGTGTGCACTTTGTTTTATGCAATCCCAGGAATGAACCATGTGGGTCAGCAGGTGTGAAAAGCTTGAACAGGACTCCACAATTCTTAGCTTGTGTGATCTATCTGTGGACAAATTGCCACTCCTTCATATGACAATACATATTTATGCACAGATTGTTGGTTTTGTGGATACGACATGTGTCTGGGATGTTAATAAAGGGCTATTCAAACTCTATGTGGGACGTGTGTAGCTCCTTTCAGTGATGTTTGTCCTGTGTGGCTGCCTTGAAAACAGTCTAGCAGGTGTGGGAAACATGATCTGCCCATTAACATACCACAGTCGGTTGGGCTGTGTGTTTTTCGGCTTCCAATAGCTCTGTTTCTGACTGGAATCATGATGGACTCCATGGCCTAGCAGTTCAAACTTCATAGGCTTATAGGACTATAGTTCCCATGGTCTGTTGTGCACCAACACTTGTGGGGTGTGCCATATGTTGCTGTAACACATTCAACAGTTTAAGATCCTGTACAGAGGGTGAGGCTCAACAGACTGTTCAGGAGCAGGGTCTGTTTGTTCTGTAGTTCATTTATGACACATATGGAGAAACAATGTTATCCAAGTGATGCCATTCATTCGGCTTTGGGAGGAGCAGTTTACACATTCTACATGTGATATCTCCTGGTATGATGCCTTTTGTCAGTGGGAGGTGGGTATGTATGTATGGGCCTGTCTGACAGGATGTCGGCATTGTCAGTCAGGTACAGTTGACCCTGACTCAGGACATATATGAGTGTACATTGCTATTTATGACATAGCTGAAGGAGGTGTCATGGTTCTGTCTGTACTCCTTCACAGATAATCTTTCCGAAACACCAACAAACCTGACCACTAAACCCCTGTTATACTCTTTTACACACTTAACACACTACTGATCCTTTGTGATCTGTCAACAGAGTATGTCATCATAATATCCTGGCATGTGCAAAGGTCAGTTTCGTGTGTACTCTCCAGTCAAGCTGGTGCATATTGGAATTTTGATGCAATGTTACAACTGCCTTATGTACACAGACAACCCTGTCCTCCTCCCAACAAACTCAGGTATATGTGAGAGATGCAACTATATAGACAAATAGGAGGCTGAGCTCTCCCGACCCTTGACTGGCACAGTCTATCAGGTGGTGAAGGTAACCACACACACCACAAATCCAGTCTCACATAGACCTATAGTGACAGCAAACCAAATACATTACCACACAGAAACATACTTGGAGGCTCTAAATAAACTCTGCCTAAGCAGCAGCAACATCCAAAGCAGACACGCAAACAACTGCTAACCCACAACAATACCCACATATAACATAGTTCACAAAGTCAGTGTGCCACACAGTCACTGCCCTTAGGGCTAAACAACACACCTAATACACTTGTAATAGGTGACTCTTATTGTCAGACACACTGATGTCCCACTCACCAGGCTGAACAAGGAGAAGGTCACTTTGAGCTGTCTGTCGGGTGCCAGGATCTGCCACATAACACATGCACTCAGGTCACTCCAAAGCAAGTACAAATATGGCTCCAACATTGTCCATGCTGGTGTGTAAACCCTCAGACGTTCCTCCCTGTACTACATGACAAGAGACATAGAGGAGCTCTCTGATCATGTAGCCCAGGCCAGTATGACCCTGACCTTGTGTAGCATCTTACGCTCACCAAGAATTATGTCACAGTATACAGACAAACTGATCACTTTTAACAGTTGCCTAACATACTGGTGTCATTCAAAGGGGATCCAGTGTCTGTCAGCCTGGGATGACATGCTCGACATTCCATGTATCTTCACTATGGATGGCTTGCACCTGTCACTCCTAGGCTTTCAAATACTGGCTAAGGCTCTTGCCACCCCCATAGCGGCTTTTTTAAGCAAGGCTCAGAAGACAAACCCACCTCCATAGACGTTACAAGGTAAAAGAAACTAAGGGTAATGCTGCTCAACAACAGATATCTAACCCTCAGAATGCATGCACTCAGGACTTTCCTCAATATGGAGACTGTCGATATCTGTGCAGTAACAGACACCTGGTTCAGGCTCCCAGAAGCACACCAGCACTACCAGGTTTTACTTCATACCATGCTTTTCGGACACAAGACTTGGACTGGCAAACAACAATAGTGGGAGTATCCATATACATCACACATACACACACCTCCAGGTTAGTAGCACTGCACGAAGCATCAGAGACCATACATGTGCAACTAACAGTGGCCCAAACTCCATTTCAGTTTGTAGACTGCTACAGACCACCCTCCCGAACTCAGGAACACCACTTGGTATACCTGGGAACACTGGAGAATATGAAGGTCTCTCCAAACACCATTATATTGGGTGACTTCAAATACACAAACATTGACTGGGAATACTACTCAAGCACCAACACCCTCGCACAACAGTTGGTAGGATTTATAGACTCAAATGCTATGGCACAACTGGTCACCACACCCACAGGAGGGTAAAACATGTGGGACATGGTCATCATCAACATGGGGACTCTATGTTCCACACCAGAGGTATACCCCTCATTGGTAAGGTCAGACCATACATTTATCTCACTGGACATACATATCCCGTCCACACCCCCATCCTAGGTAATCTCAGTGAAGAACTTCTCAAAAGCAAATGTCACACTTCTACAAACCGAGGTGGTATTCGTCAAAGACCCTGGGACAGTGGTAAATACGGCTCAGACAAATTAATCCTTTACAAACACATTCTATGGACACCTACTGGAATGCATGGATCATGCTATCCCAGATAACAACAAGACTCACTCCTCCAAAGGCAGGGGACCTGTCTGGTGGACCATGGCCATTAATAAGCTATACAACGAAAGGAGGAGGCTACTACATGATAGAGCACAATCCCAAAAAGGGAAGGCATCTCTGATCAGTACTAGCAAAAAGCTATGATCACTCATTAATTCATCTAAGGCCTGCTTCTAACGGACACTTGCAACAGGCACTAAGGACAATCACAAGGCCTTCTTTAGTTATGTCAGGAACCTGGGTGGAAACTCCCAGATATGCTGTGAGTTACTGCATAATGACAAAACATACACTGAACCCACTGACATTGCCAACATCCTGGCAAACAGGTTCAGTGCAAATGTTTCCCCCCATCCCCCCTAAAGTGCAAATGTCCATCCCAACAGGGTGTAGCCTCCCTGACATCACAAATGAACAGGTGAGTGCTGCCCTCTCCAAAGCAGACAACACAGGATCAATGGGACTGGATGGTGTCCCGGCCTGTGTCTTACACGACCTTCATGACGAACTTAACACTCAAATTAAGTCACTGTTCAATATCAGAGTTACTACAGGATATGTACCCAAGGAATGGCGTACAGCAACAGTGTTCCCACTCCACAGAGGTGGTGCCACAAGGGACCCTGGACAATATCGCCCTATAAGCCTAACTAGCCTGGTCTGCAAAGCTATGGAGCGTATCGTCACGGAACCCATACACATAGACATCGGGAACCGACAGACACTGGATCCTACACAATTCGGCTTTGTTGTGGGCAGATCTTGCCTCTTAAACCTCTTTGACATTTTTAAACAGTTATGAGGTCCATAGATGTAGAGAAGGTTGTCCACACGGCCTACCTGGAGCTCACTAACCAGTTCAACACAATACCCGCCTTGAGCATTATACATAAGCTCACTGGCTTTGATATTGACACATATGTCACAAGATGGATTGCTAACTGGATCATGGATAGAACCCACATGGTCAGTATTGCAGCTGCCATGTCTGACTATACACCAGTTACATGTGGCATCACACAAGGTTCAGTCCTGGGACCTCTCTTGTTCAGTATATATTTCTCAGACGTACAGGCTAACACAGGACGAATATGGCTGACCATGTTCACAGATGACTGTAAACTGGGTGCCATAATCAACTCTCCAGCTGGCACAAGCATCCTTAAAAAGGGTCTCACAGAGATGGATAACTGGTGCCAGAGCCATGGCCTACAGCTAATCGCCATTAGATGCATAGTCAACCCCTTTGGTAATAACAACATGCCCACACATTACCACATAGGTGATAATCCATCACGTATGGTGGGTGTTATTAGGGATTTGGGGACATGAGTAGTTAGTACTCTCGCCTTTGACAATCACGTTGCCAATGTGGTTAGACAGACCTTCTATATAGCCCACCTTATCCCATAAGGTTTCACATCTAGATCAAGTGGGGTCATTCTGCCCCTATACTCATCAGGCCCATGCTTGTATACAATGCCCCATTTCGGATGTACCTTACCTGACACCTGCAGTAATTGTAATGGCCACAAAAGTACCTCACCAAGTAGATCTAGGGACTCACACAGATGCCCTGTGCAGTTTGGCTATGGGAATCCCAGCTCTACTCAGTCGCTTACTGCCTACTCGGATGTGATCTGTGCCTGTTGTTTAAAGCCATGTCCATCACAAAATTAATGGACAGGCTCCTTAGAGCTACACGCTCCAGGGACGGAAACATCAGCACTGATATTAATAGGACATGCTGGAGGGGCAGATTCCCATCCCAGAGGCTCCACTCACTCTGGAATGAGATCCCAGTCCCACATATGCAGAGACCCCCACTGACCACCTAAAGGAGACATCTTGACAAGGGGATGGGTGATCGTATGTTTAGCCCTGGGATATCTTCTAGGTCCCTACTAGACAGAGGCACAATAAACTGAACATAAGTGGGCTATCTTGTGTGACCTACTGTTCACAGGCACAGTCTACTAATCTAACAGGGTTACGAAAGCCAAACACACTCTGGCTAGGCTTATACATGTGCTAGGGCAGATAGCCTAGTATCAACCTCTGAACCTACGATAATGTTCGGGATGCACATTGTTTATTGATGATACTGATTGCAGGTTTTGTTTCTTCTTTGCTTTCCCACATTCTGTGAACAACCTAAGTATCTGCAGAACATATTTGATTATGACAGGGTTCCACTATATTATATATGTGTCTGTTGTCATATAACTGTGTGCACAAGGCAGATTGGTGAATAGTGAGAGGTTCCTGGGTTAACACATGCAACTGCCGGATATGTGTGGCCCATTGCTGTACTCAGACATGGCCTAAGTGCGTGAGCATGCCCAGTTCAGCCTTTCAGTGTTTTGTTGCCTGACATTTGTCTCATTTATTCAAGTGTGTGAGCATGCCCAGTGTGACCTTGCAGTATGTTGCTGTCTGAGGTCAACTACATTTGTTGATGTGTGTGAACATTACCAATATTAACATTTATACTATATGTGCATTGAAAATCAGGTTCTATTCTTACTGCAGGGCTCACCTTTGTATCTTAACTTGACAGAGATTATACTATGCCTGCAGGGTTTCCATAAGATACTTTGCATAGACTTATCAACATTTCTTCATACAAGGTGATCACTGACATACTGTCATGGTTTAGTGGTTCAGTACTATGACTCTAGTGCACAGTATCCTGGGTTCAAGGACTGTCTCTGCTTCGTATTTGCATACTGGGCGGAACAGACTGCTTCAGGAACAGTGAAGCAAATATGACCATGTTTACTTGCTTTTGCTGAACTATGCACAACTTTGACCAAACTTGCACAACATTGCTCAGTGTTGACCAACATTGCTGAATGGTGCCCAATATTGCTCAACATTGCCAGAAGTTGTGCTACTTAGTGTGCGCAATTTTGTTTACATATACTAAATAATGGTAAGAGCTGTTTAGCACTGCTTTATATTGCTTAACACATGGCAATCTTGCCTCAGGTGGTGCTGCAGGGCTGCCTATGTCGGATGCACATATTACACTCCCTATACATGTTTGTTAACAGGTGGTGTCAAGTTAGGCATCCCTTTTAGTATATGTGCGAGTCGAAGAGAGATATCATTTCCAAGGTTCCTACTGAGCCCATGTATATGCTATGTATTGCCTCTTTGCCAAGGCCAAAGCATACCGGGCACGCCTCCTTCTGCCTACTGGGGAAGGCTCAGGTTGTTCCTCCTCCGAGTCACGCTCTGCCTGTGATGGCCTTGGAAATAGTGGGGGGCTGTTTGGCCCGGCCCTATGCTGCTCCTGCTGCAGCTGTTTTCACAGGATCATATTATGTAGCATAGCACATTCCATGACTATTTGAGTACATGTAGTTGGTGAATACTGCAAGGCTCCACCAGATGTGTCCAGGCACTGGAACCGTGACTTGAGCAGCCCAAACACAAACTTGATTACATTTCGTGTTTGTGCATGTGCCTCATTATGGCATTCCTGTTCAGGTGTGTGTGCATTTCTGATGGGTGTCATCAGCCACGGCTCAAGTGCATATCCAGCATCCCCCACTAGGTGACCATGAGGGATGTCCTCATTGGCAAATGTCTGGTACAGCTGTGTCAGATGCCAGATATGGGAGTCATGGTAGCTTCCAGGGCAGCCAGCACACACATTCATTATTATGCCCTGGGCATCACACATGACCTGGCAGTTGATGGAGGGGAAACCCTTATGGTTATTGTAGACCCTACCCCACTCACCAGCTGGTGCTTTGATGCATATGTGCGTGCAGTCTATTGCACCCACTACCTCAGGGTATTCCGCTATTTGCTGGAAGAGATGCATATTGCTGGCCAATACCTCATGGGAATTGGGGAAATATACATGATCACCGACATGTGCTGACATGGCATTCAGGAACTGGAGCAGTACCCTGGATGCTGATGCCTGTGAAATCCCCATCATATCACCAGTTGGTCTCTGGAAGGTACCTGCTGTTGTATTCTTAGGCCAACACATACCTTGGTTTCCACTGGGATGGGTTCCCCTCTGTTGGTTCTGTGTGTGAGGCATGGCCTGCACAGCTCAACAATTTGCTGCATGAGGTCTCTGTCCACTCTATAGTGCTCCACTATCTCCAGCTCATGTAGCCCCTGCCTATACACTCTTCTCCGTCTCCTCACTGTGGGTTGCTCAGCAGCATTCGCATTGTCACCACCCTCAGCATGTTGCATATGTCACCTTATAACAGCAATGGCAGCCTCTAACATTTCTTTGTCTCAGTAAAGCTTTTTCAATTTTCACTTCTATTAGCTTACTGCAGTATTGCAGTGTCTCTGAGAAAAACATAGTGGAAAGTTGTTTGCTGAGTTTTAAGTGCTGGACTAATCTGGGCTAGTGTACTGCCTGTGTAATTGCCGGATTCTGATTGTTTTCACCTGCTTGCTCTGCTAGTACTCCCTGGTTAACTTCCTACTATTTGATGTGCTTCCTTTTCCCTTTCTGTTTCCTCAGGGGGGCAGCACCCCGCACACAAGCGCAAACACGCGTACACCAGCTCACACCCATGCACACATGCTTACATGGACTACAACCTGCTTATTCTTGCTAAAACGCATGCACACAGGTGCAAATGCTCTTACACGGGTTACAACATCCTTATACTTGCTTACTCTGGCTTAAACACGTGCACACAGCTGCACACGCGCACACAGGCTTACTCAGTTTTACAGGCGTGCACGCGTGTGCATACACATTGCAGGCACTTCTATTGCTTCATGAATGCAAACATTTGTTGTGCAGATGTATATCTAAGATTTTTGGGAAAACTATACCAACTTCAGCTGTTTTTCTAAACTAGTGTAGTCACCCCCATTTTTCAATGTGACAGACCTAATGGGTGTTAACTCTAGGGATGGGACATAAGTGAGAATATATAATTGCTATAAATAGGATTTGTTTTGTATTTTGCAGCTTTGTTAAATTGTTCAAAATATTAAACTGAATGTCTGTATATCTGTTTTAATCAGTATTGTCATAAGGTTTTCATTAGTAGCAAGAAACTATCAAATAAAATCCTTATTTCTTAGACTGGGATAGTTAAACAAGCTATACATTAATATTCCTGTAATACAGCACAAAATGTTTCACTACTTCTTACAGACTTCACTGTAACATGCTCTGCAGACACAGATTAAGGAGTCGGAAAGCTGTTTTATAGCAATGGCAGTGCTTAGTTTTTTCTGTAATACATAAAGTTTATTTTGCAGAGTCTTTTCTAGGCTTTTCACCAATATATAAAATTGGCAGAGATTCATAATCAATATCTAAAAGAGTCTACAAAATTTATCATAATAATACGTAAGATAGACAATATCTGAAAGGCTCTGCAAAATTCACCACAGCCATAAGAAAAAGAAGATTTAATCAATATCTCAAATGATCTGCAAAATTTATCATAATAGTAAGAAAGACAGACTATAAACTATGGCTTCATAACATAGCATATCTGTTTCCCCACTCGGCCACAGCTTGGATATACAGGTGTGCTCACAGGTTGGCCTAAGAAAATATATGGTCAGAACTGCAAAAATCATATCGGCATAACACAAGATGTGTACTTCCATACTGAAGCCAAGGTGTTTTGCAGGTAGGAAAGACAGCAGTCATTGAAGACTGAAAATCAGACAAGTGTTAATATTGAATATTACACAAGGTCTACTTAGCATAATGCATTATATTTCACTTGATTAGGAAGATTACTTAATAGAGCAGTATAACTGCTTTGAGAAAACTTTCTCCAAAAGCTTGCAAAACAAGTATGAATTAAATATGGGCCAGATTCAGAAAGGTTACTCTGAAGTGTACACCCTGTAATCATTTATGATTTGGAGACAAAGAGACTACTGGAGTTTAGCACAAAGAAGTTCTTCACTGTGGTAGGCTGTGTCTTCAGCTATGCAAAATAATACTTAGCTATGGAAGATGCATTGGCCACTTACGTTAATGAATACAGTAAACAGATTGTATTTACGCATTGTTTTATAGGTAAGTGAATAGGTAGTGTTGGTGTTGTGTACATGTGTGTATGTTTGGATCTGCATGTGTGAGTCTATATAGAGTTATGAGAGCTCTACAGAGAGAGTGAGAGAGTGTGTGTGTGTGTGTGTGTGTGTGTGTGTGTGTGTGTGTGTGTGTGTGTGTGTGTGTGTGTGTGTGTGCGAGTGTGTGTGTGTGTGTGTGTGTGTGTGTGTGTGTGTGTGTGTGTGTGTGTGTGTGTGTGTGTGTGTTCTCTTGTGTGTGCACACATGGGTGGAGGTTGCTACCTGGGAAGTCACAGTGGGGGAATTGCTTAGGGGATAGATGTATAGGTTTGTGTGAGGTTGGGTGAGGATTCTTTGTGGTGTGTGTGTGTGCATGTGCACATGCTCATGTTTGTGTGTGTGTCTCTGAGTTTGTGTGTGTGTGTGTGTGTGTGTGTGTGTGTGTGTGTGTGTGTGTGTGTGTGTGTGTGTGTGTATGTGTGTCTGTGAGTTTGCGTGTGCATGCATGCATGGGTATATGTGTGTATGCATGCGTGTGTGTGTGTGTGTGTGTGTGTGTGTGTGTGTGTGTGTGTGTGTGTGCTCTTGTATGTGCACACATGGGTGGAGGATGGTACCTGAGAAGTCACAGTGGGGGAATTACTTAGGGGATAGATTGGGTAGGTTTGTGTGAGGTTGGGTGAGGATTCTTTGTGGTGTGTGTGCATGTCGACATGCTCATGTTTGTGTGCGTGTCTGTGAGTTTGTGGGTGCATGCACGCATGCATGTGTGTGTGTGTGTGTGTGTGTGTGTGTGTGTGTGTGTGTGTGTGTGTGTGTGTATGTGTGTCTGTGAGTTTGTGTGTGCATGCATGCATGGGTATATGTGTGTGTGTGTGTGTGTGTGTGTGTGTGTGTGTGTGTGTGTGTGTGTGTGTGTGTGTGTGTGTGTGTGCTCTTGTGTGTGCACACATGGGTGGAGGATGCTACCTGAGAAGTCACAGTGGGGGAATTACTTAGGGGATAGATTGGGTAGGTTTGTGTGAGGTTGGTTGAGGATTCTTTGTGGTGTGTGTGCATGTCCACATGCTCATGTGTGTGTGTGTGTCTGTGAGTTTGTGCATGCCTGCATGCATTCATGTGTGTGTGTGTGTGAGAGAGAGAGCGCGCTCATGTGCGCACACGTGTGTGTGTGTGTGTGTGTGTGTGTGTGTGTGTGTGTGTGTGTGTGTGTGTGTGTGTGTGCATGTGTGTGTGTCTGTGAGTTTGTGTGTGCATGCACGCATGCATATATGTGTGTGTGTTTGAGTGTGTGTGTGTGTGTGTGTGTGTGTGTGTGTGTGTGAGTGTTTGTGTGTGCGCGTGTGTGCATGCGTATGTGCATGCAAGTGTGTGTGTGTGTGTGTGTGTGTGTGTGCACATGTTCATGTCTGTCTATGTCTGTGAGTTTGTGTGCACACACACACACATGCATATGTATGTGTGTGTGTGTCTATTTGAGTGAGAAGTCATAAATCCACACTGCCCAAGATGAATAAGCAAATCCTGCAACATTAGTGAGGGCACTAGACACCAGGAATAGATCTTTGTGGCTTTACATAAAGCCATTTAGAAAATAAATGAACAAAGTTTTCCAGCATGAAAGACACTGGCTGAGGAGAAGCAACACTAAACACCAAGGTTACTCTATCCTGGGTACTAAACAAAGATTCAAAAATATTTCCCTTCAGCCTCACACAGAAGATATTAGTCCTTGCACCACCACTAGAGACTGGGGATGCTATAAAATAATGCATACATTTTTTAGAAAAAAGAAAGAAATGTAAAGTAAAGAGGGGTAAGGTTTCAAACCCTGCAAACTCTACTTGGCACTCATTAGACCCATTATAGAGCACAATGCCCCTTTTGGTATGTACCTCACAAGATATCTACAACAACTGGAAAGGCTGCAGAAACACCTCACAAAGAGGATTACCGGCCTCAAACAGATGCCTTACACAGACCGTCTCATAAAACTCCAGCTTTACTCTGTCACATATTGCCTACTCAGAGGTGATCTCTGCCTAACATATAAAGCTGTGTCAATACCAGACCTGTTGGACATACTCCACTTAAAGAAATCCCAATTCCTCCAAGCTACATGGTCTAGGGACCTAAACCTTGTCACCACAATAAACAAAAAATGCTGGAGGGATAGATTCCTGTCCCATAGACTTCCCATACTCTGGAACAAACTACCTATCTATATCAAACAAAGCTCCTCATTAACACTCTTCAAGAAACATCTTGATGATTGGATTGGAAATAGGAAATTCACCCCAGGGATTACCTCTGTGGCTCAGCTCGACAGGAGCACAGGAAAATAATTTTCTTTGGTGGCCAAACCAGGGTACCTTTTTGGCTAGGCTTATATAGGCCCTAGGGCCAATAGCCTAGCACTTCCCTATGAACCTATAAGACAGCAGTGTTAGCCCACTTCATTAACTGATCAGTTAGCATATTTTTTTCATAATAATAAGTATGAAATTCTAATCACTGACATTATTCAATAACTTCATCAGTTTATTAGTTTTGAGAGACAAGGCATCTATAAAATGCAACAGGAACAGTGGTCTGTAAAACTGGGAAAAGTTATGAAGGATGAAGGTTTGTCCATTTGAGGAGGGGGCTTTTGGCAAAATGGGTAGAAATACTACATGACACCAGGGAGAATTTGTTATATAGGAGTAAGAAATAAAAATTTAATAGAGTAACAGGTCTTGCTTCTCAATGCAGCTTCTGAACAATAAGAAGTATGAAAATCTAATATCTGGCATTATTGACTGACTGCAAGATTTACTAGGGCAAGGGAAGCAATAAGAGGGGATATGGCAAAACAAAGAGTGAGGCATTTACTTAACTGTCGTAGCTTGATGGTAGTATATGTTGTTTTATGTACTTGTTCTAATGCAGAACAACAATGGGACACTGTCAGACAAAAAAGAAGGTGATTTATCTAGTACAGGAGCATATTTGAGATGTAAATGATATTTTTCTTCGAGGAATATAGCAAAGTACATTAAAGAATTTCATCATGGTGATGTTAGTTTAATAAGATTTTTGGATTTAGTAACAGTAAACTTATTAAGAGGAAGAGATAAATATGCCATATTGAACAAAGCACACATAAAGTATATTTTGAAATATAGTACCATAGTCTCTTAGTGTCTGAACAATGGGTTAAATGGGGCTGGTATTTTAGTTTAAGTTTATTATTTGTAAATAAGTTATTGACCAAAAATAGAGGGATGGATTCACGAAGGCTTGCACGGAGTCTAAGAGTAGAGTAAGACTCCATGCAGCCAACATGTCTTCTGAGCGATCCAGGAACAGCCAGCAGGGGCGTGTAAGAGAGCTCCTAAAACTCCTCTTACACGGACAGGGCTAGGATATGCAAATTATGCAGATATGCAAATGAGGTAAAATTGCAATTCCGGAAACCCTAACCTGTCCGAGTAAGAGTAGTGTTATTTGCAGAAATGTACTCCTTTGACAATGGAGTACGTTTCTGCAAATAGCAAAACGGAGCCGTAACAGCTCAAAAAAAAGGATGCATCCAGTCGATGAAGCATGCCAATGGCCAAAAATATGACCACTGGCAATGTCCACCGATGCAAAAATAAAATAAAATATTTTTTTTCCCGATCGCTGATGTTTAAGCATAGTGCAGAGCTGCGCAAATGCGGTGCACTGTAAAAACCAGAAAACCAATAATTAAAATGCAGAAATGTGGATTTTACAGTAATCCCTAATATACAATGAAAGGGAATGGCAGTCCAAAGACAACATGGCTACCAAGTAGAGGTTGCTAAGGGGGGAAGCTCAGTCTAAGAGTTGTAACCAAGCATTAGTAGGCAGTCCTATGCAAATGAGGGAAAGGATAGGGAATCACAAGTTTGCATAGCAAAAGTCAGTGTAGTGTAGGAGTAGGATAAGGGGTGTAAGAGAGTAGAAGATAGGTGGCATCATTAGGGGGGTATGTATGAGAGAAGTGAAGCTAATTGGAGTAGAGTGGCATGTGTCTGCTGTCAGATACTAATCACTGGAAGAGGTGTGTCAACAGGTACCCTAGCTAAAGGCAAGGAATTGATGGTGTATGCCATGAACAACACCAAAGTTTCTTGTAGAAATGCCTGCAATGTGTATGCATGTGTGTGCGCACCTGTAAAACCGAATAAGCCTGTGGGCGTGCGTGTGCATCTGTGTGCGCGCGTGTTAGCAAGAATAAGCAAGTTGTAGCCTGTGTAAGCATGTGTGCGCGCATGTGAGCTGTTGTGCGCGTGTTTGTGCTTGTGTGCATGGCAATACCCCCCTGAGGAAACAGAAAGGGAAAAGGAAGCACAACAAATAATAAGAAGTTAACCAGGTAGTACTAGCAGAGCTAGCAGGTGAAAACAATCAGAATCAGGCAATTACACAGGCAGTACACTAGCCCAGCCAAGCACTTAAAACTCAGCAAACTACTTTCCACTATGTTTTTCTCAGAGACACTGCAACACTGCAGTAAGCTAATAGAAGTGAAAACTGAAAAAGCTTTACTGAGACAAAGAAATGTTAGGGGCTGCCATTGCTGTTATAAGGTGACATATGCAACATGCTGAGGATGGTGACAATGCGAATGCTGCTGAGCAACCCACAGTGAGGAGACGGAGAAGAGTGTACAGGCCTAGGGCAACCTACCAGGGGCTACATGAGCTGGAGATAGTGGAGCGCTATAGAGTGGACAGAGACCTCATGCAGCAAATTGTTGAGCTGTGCAGGCCATGCCTCACACACAGAACCAACAGAGGGGAACCCATCCCATTGGAAACCAAGGTATGTGTTGGCCTAAGAATATTAGCAACAGGTACCTTCCAGAGACCAACTGGAAATATGATGGGGATTTCACAGGCATCAGCATCCAGGGTACTGCATCAGTTCCTGAATGCCATGTCAGCACATGTCGGTGAGCATGTATATTTCCCCAATTCCCGTGAGGTATTGGCCAGCAATATGCGTCACTTCCAGCAAATAGCAGAATAGCCTGAGGTAGTGGGTGCAATAGACTGCACGCACATTCACATCAAAGCACCAGCTGGTGAGCGGGGTAGGGTCTACTATAACCGCAAGGGTTACCCCTCCATCAACTGCCAGGTCGTGTGTGATGCCCAGGGCATAATAATGAATGTGTGTGCTGGCTGCCCTGGAAGCTACCATGACTCCCATATCTGGCATCTGACACAGCTGTACCAGACATTTGCCAATGGGGACATCCTTCATGGCCACCTAGTGGGGGATGCTGGATATCCACTTGAGCCGTGGCTGATGACACCCATCAGAAATGCACAGACACCTGAACAGGAACACCATAATGAGGCACACGCACAAACATGAAATGTAATGGAGCATGTGTCTGAGCTGCTCAAGTCAAGGTTCCAGTGCCTGGACACATCTGGTGGAGCCTTGCAGTACTCACCAACTACATGTACCCAAATAGTCATGGTATGTGCTATACTACACAATATGATCCTGCGAAAACAGCTGCTGCAGGAGCAGCATAGGGCCGGGCACAACAGCCTCCCATCATTGCCAAGGCCATTACAGGCAGAGTGTGACTCAGAGGAGGAACAACCTGAGCCTGCCCCAGTAGGCAGAAGGAGGCATGCCCAGTATGATTTGGCCTTGGCAAAGAGGCAATGCATAGCATATACACTGGCTCAGTAAGAACCCTGGAAATGATACATCTCTCCGACTCACACATATAGTAAAAGGGATGCCTAACTTGACACTACCTGTTAACAAACATGTATAGGGAGTATAAAACATGCATCCGACATAGGCAGCCCTGCAGCACCACCTGATGCATGATTGCTATGTGTTAAGCAATATAAAGTACTGCTAAACAGCTCTCACAACTATTTAGTATATGTAAAGAAAATTGCACACACTAAGTACCACAACTACAGGCAATGTTGAGCAATATTGTGCACTGTTCAGCAATGTTGGTTACCATTGAGCAATGTTGTGCAAGTATGGCCAAATGTGGGCATAGTTCAGCAAAAGCAGGTTAACATGTTCATATTTGCTTCACTTTTCTTGAAGCAGTCTGTTCTGCCATGTATAAAAATATGAAGCAGTGGCAGTCCTCGAAAACAGGATACAGTATACTACAGTCATAGTACAGAACCACTAAACCATGACAGCATGTCAGTGGTCTGCTGTATGAAAAAATGTTGATAAGTCAATGCAAAGTATCTGATGGAATCCTTGCAGGCATAGCATAATCCCTGTCGAGTTAAGGCACAAAGGTGAGGCCTGCAGTAAGAATAGAACCTGATATTCAACACACATATAGTATAAATGTTAATATTGGTAATGTTCACAAACATCAACAAATGTAGTGGACTTCAGACAGCAACATACTGGAAGGTCACACTGGGCATGCCCACACACTTGAATATTTGAGACAAATGTCAGGCAACAAAACACTGAAAGTCTGAACTGGGCATGCTCACACACTTAGGGCATGTGTGAGTACAGCAGTGGGCCACACATATCCATCAGCTGAATGTGTAAACCCAGGAGCCTCGCACTATTCACCAATCCACCATGTGCACACAGTAATATGACAACAGACACATATATAATATATTGAAACCCTGTCATAATCAAATATGTTATGCAGATACCAAGGTTATTCATAGAAAGTGGGAAAGCAAAGAAGAAACAAAACCTGCAATTAGTACCATCACTGAACAATGTGCATCCCGAACATTAGCATAGGTTCAGGGGTTGACACTAGGCTATCTGCCCTAGGGTATGTAGAAGCCTAGCCACAGTGTGTTTGTATTTTGCAACCCTGCTAGATTAGTAGACTGTGACTGTGAATAGTAGGTCACACAAGATATCCCACATATGTTCATTTCATTCTGCCTCTGTCTAGCAGGGACCCATAACATATCTCAGGGCTAAACATACGATCGCCCATCCACCTGTGAAGATGTCACCTGTAGGTTGTCTGTGAGGGTCTCTGCATATGTGGGACTGGGATCTCATTCCCGAGTGAGTGGAGCCTCTGGGATGGGAATCTGCCCCTCCAGCATGTCCTATTAACATTGCTGCTGACGTACCTGTCCCTGGAGCATGTAGCTGTAAGGGACTTTGATGTCCTGATGTGGAGCCTGTCCATCAATGCTGTGATGGACATGGCTTCAAACAACAGGCACAGATTGCATCCAAGTAGGCAGTAAGCAACAGAGGAGAGCTGGGGTCACCATAGCCAAACTTTGCATACCATCTGTGTGAGTCCCTAGATCCACTTGGTTAGGTACATTTGTGGACATACCAGCTGCTGCAGGTGTTGGGTAAGGTACATCCAAAATGGTGCATTGTATCCAAGCATGTGCCTGATGAGTATAGGGGCACAATGACCCCACCTGATCTGGATGTAAAACCCTATGGGATAAGGTGGGCTATATAGAAGGTGTGTCCAACAACATTGGCAATGTGAATGTCAAAGGCGAGAGTACTAAGTATTCATGTCCCCAAATCATAAATCACACACACCGTACATGATGTATCATCACCTATGTGGTAATGTGTGGGCACGATGTTATTAACAATGACTATGCATCTAAAGCAAGGTAGCTGTAGGCCATGGGTCTGGCACCAGTCATCCATCTCTGTGAGACCCTTTCTGAGGATGCTTGTGCCAGCTGGGGAGTCAATTATGGCACACAGTTTGCAGTCATCTGCAAACATGGTCAGCCGTATTCCTCCTGTGTTAGCCAGTACGTCTCAGAAATAGATACGGAACAAGAGAGGTCCCAGGACTGAGCCCTGTGGGATGTCACATGTAACTGGTGTATAGCCAGGCATGGCACCTGCAATACTGCCCATGTGGGTGCTATCCATGATCCAGTTAGCAATCCATCTTGTGACATATGTGTAGATATTGAATCTGGTGAGCCTATGTATAAAGGCCGAGTGGGGTATTGTGTTGAACTGTTGTGCAAGCTCCAGGTAGGCTGTGTGGGCAACCCTCTGTATGTCTATGGACCTGTTAACTGTTTAAAGACATCAAACAAGTGCAAGAGGCAAGATCTGACCACAACAAAGCCAAATTGTGTAGGATCCAGTGTCTGTAGGTTCACAATGTCTATGTGTATGTGTTCCATGACGATATGCTCCATAGCTTAGCAGACCAGGATAGTTAGGCATATAGTGCGATATTGTCCAGGGTCCCTTGTGGCACCAGCACTGTGGAGCAGGAAAACTGTAGCTGTATGCCATTCCATGGGTACATATCCTGTAGTAACTCTGATATTGAACAGTGACATAATGTGAGTGTGGAGTTCGTCATGAATCTCATGTAAGCCGTAGTCCGGGACACCGTCTGGTCCCATTGATGCTGTGTTGTCTGCTATGGAGAGGGCAGCACTCACCTGTTCATCTGTGATGTCAGGGAGGCTACACCCTGTTGGAATGGACATGTGCACTGCAGGGGGGGGGGAACATTCCCACTGAACCTGTTGTCCAGGATGTTTGCAATGTCAGTGGGTTCACTGTATCTGTTGTCATTATGCAGTAACTCACAGCATATCTGTGAGTTCCCACCCAGTTCCCTGACATAACTAAAGAAGGCCTTGTGATTGTTCATATTGTCTGTTGCAATTGTCCATTAGAAGTGGCCCTTAGATGAATCAACAAGTGATCGTAGCTATTCCATAGCGCTGATCAGAGATGCCTTCCTGATTGGGATTGTGCTCTATCATGTAGTAGCCTCCTCCTGTCCTTGTATAACTCATTAATGGCCGTGGTCCACCAGACAGGTCCCCTGTCTTTGGAGGAGTGAGTCTTGTAGTTATCTGTGATAGCATGATCCATGCATTCCAGTAGTTGTCCATAGAATGGGTTTGTAAAGGATTAAGTGGTCTCAGCCATAATTAACACTGTCCCAGGGTCTTTGACAGATACCACCTCGGTTTGTATAAGTGTGATGTTTGCTCATGAGAAGTACATCACTGAGATCACCTAGGATGTGTGTGTGTATGGGATATGTATGTCCAGTGAGATGACTGTATGTTCTGACCTTAACAATGAGGGGTATATCTCTGGTGTGGAACATACAGTCCCCATGATGGTGATGATCAGGTCCCACATGTTTTTAGCCCTGTGGTTGTGGTGACCAGGTTTGCCATAGCATTTGAGTGTAACAATCCTAGCAACTGTTGTGCGAGGGTGTCAGTGCTTGAGTAGTATTCCCAGTTAATGTTTGAGTATTTGAAGTCACACAATATAATGGTGTTTGGAGAGACCTTCACATTCCCCAGTGTTCCCAGGAATAACAAGTGTTGTTCCTGAGTTTGGGAGTGTGGTCTGTTGCAGTCTACAAATTGAAATGCAGTTTGGCCCACTGTCAGTTGCACATGTACGTTCTCCGATGTTTTGTGCAGTGCTACCTGAAATGCAGTTTGGCCCACTGTCAGTTGCACATGTACATTCTCCGATGCTTTGTGCAGTGCTACCAACCCGGAGGTGTGTGTATGAATGATGAATATGGATACCCCCCTATTGTTGTTGTCCGGTCCGAGTCTTCTGTCTGAAAACCATCGTATGAAGTAAAACCTGGTAGTGCTGGTGTGCTTTAGGGAGCCTGAACCAGCAGTCTGTTATTGCACATATATCAACAGTCTCCATACTGATGTGAGTCCTGAGTGCATGCATTCTGAGGGTTAGACATCACTTGTTGAGCCGCATTACTCTCCGTTTCCTTTACCCTGTAATGTCTATGGAGGTGGTTTTGTCTTCTGAGCCTCGCTTCAAACAGCCACTATGGGTGTGGCAAGAGCCTAAGCCAGTCTATGAAAGCCTAGGGGTGACAGGTGCATGGTGTCCATAGTGAATCTACGTGGCATGTCGAGCATGTAATCCCAGGCTGACAGACACTAGATCCCCTTTGAATGACAATATGTTAGTCAACTGTTAAAAGTGATCAGTTTGTCTATATACTGTGACATACTACTTGGTGAGGGTAAGATGCTACACAAGGTCAGGGTCATACTGGCCTGGGCTACATGATCAGAGAGCTCCTCTATGTCTCTTGTCATGTAGTCCAGGGAGGAACGTCTGAGGGTTTACACACCAGCATGGTCAATGATTGAGCCATATTTGTACTTGCAGTGGAGTGACAAGAGTGCATGTGCCATGTTGTAAATCCTGGCAGCCAACAGACAGCACAAAGTGACCTTCTCCTTGTTCATCCTGGTGAGTGGGATGTCAGTGTGACCGACAATTACAGTCACCTAATACAAGCGCATGAGGTGTGTTGTGTAGGGCTAAGGGCAGTGACTGTGTGGCACAATGACTTTGTGAACTATGTGATATGTGTGTATGGTTGTGGGTTACAATCCAGAGCAAAACAGACCAGTAAGCAAAGAAAGAACAGCAAACCTTGAGTCCTGGAATTCTTCAGAAAGCCTTTAATAATCAAAAACAAGACCAAACAAATGAACAGGGCAATATGCTCCACAAAATAAAATACTAAGCACTTTCACCCGCTCACAGGGGGCATCATCAGAGTACAATATATGTTAAAAAGTCATCCCTTTATATAGTGCATTCAAAATAAATTGACTAGCAATTAATCAATTAACTTAATCAGACTTACAAGGCAAATGTTCCTAGTCTTAAAGGTAAAATACAGTTAAAATATAAAATGAAATGTTGTTTTGAACAAAACCTGTATATTTGAATAGTTTTAAAAAAATCAATTACATATTCAAGTGCAATGTTTAAAAATACTCACATAAAATATAAAATTAAAATAGTTTAAATATTTAAATGTGAGATATAATATCAAATATTATAGGTAAGACCTAAAGATGTAGTGTGTTGAATAAAAGTGAGTGTGAATAATAAAGTAATAAAATATATTGAATACACTTTGATCTACAATATAAAATGTAAAATGTATATAAATATAAATATAAAATTAACAATTTATAATATAAATATGTTTATAAATAAGAATATATATAAGTAAATGCATGTAATAAATAATGTAGTTATCATTTTAATATTAAATAAATATAAACTATGTGTAATAGATATGAATTAACATTGATCTAAAATAGTATGATGAATGTGTTTCTAAAAACGTGGATTTAGGTAATAGGTACGAGTATTAATCTAAAATTACATAAATAAACCCTTCAAGTAAAAGATAAAAATTAAAAGATAAAAATTATGAAAATATGAAACTTGATTCATATAAATTGTGATCTTAATTTTAAAATGCTAGACATGGCCACATGTTCATTAAGACCAGGCCATTTATAGGCATTAAGCCTGAGTTGCCATAAACATTCTTTGGCTTCTAACAGTGTTCTATCATCTCCACCTTTGTGTATATTGAATGGTATCTTGTCAATGACAAAAAACAAAAATCTTTTAAAATTACCACAAGTTGTAGTATGGTTGAATAACATGTTTGTAGATATATGCCTTTTGATGTCACTGAGATGTTCTGTGACACGTGTTTTTAATTTTCTAATGGTTTTCCCTATATAAAAGGCTTCACATGCTGTGCATTTTGTGGCATAAACCACCATACTGGAATTGCAGTTACAATGACCAGGACATTTCAAAGTTTTCCCATAATTGTGTATAGAAATGTATGGACCATCATAAATAAATCTACACACATGGCATGAGCCACATTTGCTCATCTTAGAATGTCTCAACTGTTCACTGTTAAAATTGTTCTCAAATAAATTTTTCAAATTTTTGCCTTTACTATATGTAAATTTAGGTACTGCTCCTAGAATCCCAGAAAGTTCCTCATTTGTGTCTACAGTACTCGTCCATAGTTCTTGGACACAATCAACAATCTCTTGTGTTCTGTTGTTAAAAGGAATTATAAATCTATCATTACTGAAAGTGGGGACATGTGGAGTAATTCCTTCTAATATTTCATAATTAATAATAGGTTTGTATTTAGTCAACCTCATAACTGTCACCTCTTTACTAATATTAAAAACTAAATCATGAGGATATCCTCTGTCTAAAAACATATTGATAAGTAAATCCAGTTCATATTTAAACACTTGATTATCACTAATTAATCTGGACAGTCTCACCATCTGGCCTTTGACCAAATTCTTTTTTTGGTGAAATGGATGACAACTGTCGTAGTGTAAGAACGAATTTGAATATGTTTTCTTCCTAAATATAGTTGATTCAATTTTATTAACAACTGTAAGTTTAATGTCCAAGAATTCCACATTGTTGTCACAAATGTAACTAGTAAATTTTAAAAAATTGGTAGATTTTCCTAAAAAAATGATAAAATCATTAAAATCCTCCTTAGACCCCCCCCTAAAAATTAAAATATCATCCAAATAATGCAAATACAGTAAAATCTTGTTCCAAAATCTACTACTAAAAACACAGTCAGATTCCCATTGTGATAAAACTAAGTTGGCATAAATGGGGGCACATCTTGCCCCCATAGCAACACCTTTTTTCTGTATATAGTAATTGTTGTTAAAGTACACAAAATTATTTTCTAAAACAAGTTCAAGCATACTGGTAAGTAAACGATTGTCAGAAGAATTAGTTCTATTGTATTTATTGAGACAATCTTCAAACATCTCCATCCCTTTATCATGTGGGATAATGGAGAAAAGATTGACAACATCTATTGTGGCCATAAAGAATTTGGACTTAAAATCAAAATTTTTTGAAAATTCTCTGACCGATTATAAGCAGTGCCAAGAGTCTCTCAAAATATGTGGTATACTTTTCAAAATCTCTTTACATTTGAAATCTATATAAGCTGCTAATGCTTCAGTTTTTGAGCCTTTAGCAGATACAATGGGTCTAAAAGGGGGGTGGTGTATGTCTTTGTGAATCTTTGGGATCCCAAAAATTGAAGGTGTAATAGGGAATTCCACTGATATGTATTTGAATGTGTCATGGTCAATTCTAGCATCAATCAAATAATCATAAATCAACCAATCAATTGTAGTATATGTTTTGTTAACTTTGTACCTGGTGACTTTTTTGTAAGTATCATTGTCATCAAGTAAGTTGGTCATCTTTTCATAGTAATCAATGTTCAACATAATGACCACACCACCCCCTTTGTCTGGTTTCATAATCCTGTATTGGTCTGAACTAGTTAGTTCTTTTAGACAAAACTGTTCTGCTGAGGTCAAATTGTATTTGCTGACTGTTCTCTTGTTTAAAATTCTTCTAAAACGATTTTCACAAAGTTTTTCAAAAATCTGAATTATGTAATGTTGTGGGGGAATAAAAGTACTGTGGCGTTTGGGAGTAAAAAATGTACTGTCAATATTAATAGTATTTGTCTGATGAAAAAATATTTTTAAATTTAACAATCTAGTATATAATTTAAAATTAATCAACACACTACCTATATCCAATTGAAATGAAGGTACAAAGTTAAAACCTTTACTAAACAATTCTAGATAAGTCTTACCAAAATTGTGTTTAGTATAATTATAGAAACTAAAACCTGAATGAGTTAAGACTGAAACAGTGCCTAAATCTTGATTGTTAACAATATCATTTACACAATCTTGGTTGGCAGTCACTAAATGAGAATCTTCTATCTGTGCCAGGGGTTCATTCTCTGCTCCCCTTTGTTGTAATGATTGTATGGGAGGTATTTGTGACTCCCTTGTCTTTCCCTTATTATTTCTGATCTCCTTAGCACTGGTTGATCTAAAAAAACTGGTTCTGATTCATCATTGTTATTGTTATTAGTGTTATATCTGTGAGTTTGATCCAAACCCAATGTTGGATAGTGCTTGTCCTGACTGTAATGTATTTTATTTTCTTTGTAATATTTCATGTTCTTATATTCTTTAAAATGTATGTAAACTTTGTTGTTCCTATAGTCATGGCTGTCTCTTTCTATTTTGTTGTTTTTAATATCAAGTCCCTTATTCACATACCTATCCATGTCCTTAAATATATTATCTAATCTAAATTTGTTGTGCTCAAATAAAAGGTCTGCTTTAATGTTTCTATCAAGTTGACATAACTTTTTGTTTAACATGTTAAGTTTCTCACTGTTGTTGCGTATAATTAATTTCAATAAATCAAGGCCAGCTCTATCAAAAAGGGATAACAAATCATTAAATATAGCAGTACCTTCCTCAAAACCATGAGGTAATTTAAAAATCCGTAAACCCTTAGGTACTTGTTTTGATTCAAGTGAGCGTTCTAAGAACGCATTATCCATCTGGAGGGATTTAAATGCTTTTAGTGTCTTCTCAAACTCAGCCAACTGTGAATTAAGGGACCCCATATATCTAGAAAAAGCCATATTATTCTTCAATGAAAGGGGCAACAAAAATTGTTTCAAATCCAAACTGTGGGTGGGAGGGATGTCTGACATTAAATGTCCATTATGACTACCACAATGGCGTTCATCTCTATGATGAATTGTAGGATTTGTAGTTGGAACCACATTCCCTGATGTCGTCGCATTTCTAATAGGTGTTGTAGATCGTTGCCTAACAACAGTTCTATGTCTATGAGCACTTGTATTAGGTGTAGAGTGTAAAGTGAGTAGCTGCTCCTGCGTATCAGAAATCAGGATTTCTTCATCATTACCCTGATTGTTACATAGCTCATGCAGCGCCTGAATAAGTTTATTGGTAATATCAAGATGCTCCTGTAATAAACGTTGCATAGTTGAAACAGGAAATGTGCAGAATCTGTTTAAAACAAATCAGTGCAAGCTTGATGCCTGTCAACCAATACAATAAAATTGTGACGTAAAAAATAATTGTTGAACAAAAGTTCACTGTCAAGTGAATTATATAACAGCGTGTTAAAGTCAGTATTGTAGCATCAGATGAAAATTCTCTTTATATCACCAGAAAAAAAGTATCAAGTGAATTAATTCATAAGTTCATCATAGAGTGAAAAAATTCAGTATAGCGACAGGATGTCAGCTGTTAGATTAAAAATGAAACAATGTCTCTTCCTGTTGATCTGTCGGTGATAAACCACTAAACCAGTTCAATATAATAAACGTAACAGGTAGTTGTAAAACACGAATTTACAGTCAGATGAATTGAATAACAGCGTGTTACAATCAACTTTGTAACAAGAGATAAAAAGGCTATGCAATCATCATGGTTATTGATGAAAACTGCAAATGAGGACCTTCATATGCTGTTGATAGGTAGTTGGTTCCACAGTATGGTATGTGTCTGTGATGATGATGTGCCAGTCGAGCATGTTCTGCTTTTTACATTACAAGGTGTTTATCAGTAGAGTGTGTATCTTGTCTGGTGTTCCATCTGTTTACATGGAGCACGTCCAACACCTGTGGGTTTGCCATAGCTTTGTATGTCAGGCAGGGGTAGCCTCTGGGTAGGAGGTATGCGACACAGTGTAGCTGTGGTTTTGTAAGATAGTCAGCATAGGGCATCTGTTGGAATCTGGTAATACTCTTTGTGAGGTATGTGTCTGGCATCTACTGTTGCTGTGGATGTCTTATGAGGTACATACCAACAGGGACATTGTACTCTATGATGGGTGTTATGACTGATGAGTGGAGTGGAACCCTGACCTCTGTTTCCATGGATGACACACATTTACTGACGACATGTGGATTGTACTAGATTTACATGACTAGTGTGGCACAGTGATCATCATTAGGGATACTACTGTCCACCTGTGTCCCGTAGTCTCATCACACCTTTGGTGTTGAGTACACTACCACTTATGTGTTAATTCATGGGTACAGGGCTTTTAACAACAGGGATGGCAATACATGTACAACATTCAGCTGGGGCATACATTTCAACATCCACTGGTGTACACATTGATATGCATACCAGCACATATACAGTCCACCTTTCATGATGGGAATATCAATTATGCAAAGGTTGAGGGGGATACAGTTATGTAATGATATTGCACAGTCTTGTGCAGAATGCATGGAAGGTGTTTTCAGCACATATATGTTAAGCAGGACCCCCTATCTGGAAGACTACATACCTAACAAAGCATACCCATGGCATTTGAACAACACATGTCATATGCCAGCACTGTATGCTGTCTTGTTTGACACACACTACAACCTACATATATAAATATATATATATATATATATATATATATATATATATATATATATATATATATATATATATATATATATATATATATATATATACACATAACAACCTGCACCAACATATAAATAGCCGCCCTTCACAAACAGTTGCAGTATGTCCCTTGCTCTATGCACATGTTCAGATGCTTATAAACCAGATACACATGTATCTCGACATATGTGTGTGCCATACAGACGCAAGGTCCATACTGTTGTAAGTCCATGGATGACCGGTTGGGCTTTGCTTCAACACGGACAGTTGTCACATGTGTGCATACAGTAATAGTACAAGGGTATACATAGCTGCAAATGATACATTACTATGCTAGCCTGCTACAGCGGTTTCCAGTGCTAAGCTACACATTATGTGACTATCATACATGTCTTAATCTGTGACATCCAAGTTTATGTAGGTGTTTGCAGTACTCTCCCAAACTGCCATTAACCGGAGTACTGTACAGACCATAGATAACATGTTCAGATGTTTGACATGTACTGCTGAGCTACAAATGTCACACTTATGTCCCACTGCACACAGCTACCCAACAATTTCTCCATGGCAATACTTATGCATGGCATCAGTGCATACATACCTACTGCTGCCACATATGCATGTATCAGAGGATCTACAGTACAAACCATAACCATCTACTACCTGCCACTAACTACAAACTGTTACACACCTGTATGTCCCTTCCAGGTCCATCTCTGTATGTTATTTTTTTATTTTTGGTACAGAAACGTACTGTTGTTTTTTTTTTTTTTTCCTGCTTGGGGTTGTTCACTATGTGGAACCTGCAATGTAATGATTGCATGTAGGGATAGCAAGTACTATCTGCTTTTATAGGTATCTGCACATGTGCATGTGATGCCCTCTGCACCAATTGTTGCCCATCCTTTGGTAAATGCATACAGCCTGCTGAGTGGTAATTGCAGTACTCACTGTCATAGCAACCCAATGCTATAAACTGCTAAGGTATGTAGGCATAGCCGTTTCAGATATCCAGAGTGGGGCCCATGCTTGTTTGCTGTGGAGACTGTTGTGTAAGTCAGACGGTTGGTATACATCTTATAAATGAAGCTAGAGGTGTAGACAGTGCTGTACATGTTGTACTCAGAACTGACTTTTGCCACTTCCTATACTGAGCTATCAGTGTAGAGTTTTACTCACCACTACAAATGCTTACACAACATTTATCTGACTATACTGGGAATATTAATGTACTGACTTCTGCGGGGTTTATGTTTTTTACTGATGACATTAGCACAGGGTTCACAGGACAATTGAACAATTCCTGTACTGAGTATGCCTACCTACACACTTGGTAGACCCTAAACGCACAAGTATCTTTTAATTGGGGGGGGATGCTTACATACTGACAGTATTATGCATTAATGTGTAAATATTATCTTACTGGACTTGCAGGATTGGTGTGTACCTGTGGGTTTATCAGGGCAGGTAGTCTGTCTGCATAGTTCCTACCTGTGAACCTACCCAGATGGTAGCCAGAGGTTACACTGTCATTCTTTGTCTGTGCAACTCACAGGTGTTTTCAGCACTGTTACAATGGCATTGTCACAGTCAGTTGCTACCAGTACATAAAACAGAAAACCAAAGAAACTGTGTTGGGTAAAACCTTGGTGCAGAAATAAATCCAAATGAAAGGTAAAAAGTAAAAAATGCACCAAGATAACACACAGCAAACGTTTAATCACAGCAAAGTACAAAGTGGTAAGCACTTTCACAACCAAAGTTGCTTCATTAGACACCACAGTAAAAAATGCACAGGTTTAAATAGAGATTCTAAAATGCCAATTAATCAATAAAAATCACACAATGATTAAGTAGCAGTGAAAAACAATTAAGCCTCATGCTCAAACTAAAAAAAAGGACTTCTTTGGTCCCTTTTTTAAAGGCTAGACATCTCAAACATTAAGATTAGCTAAGTTATTTCAAAATTAGTCTAATGTATTTAACTATTAGTTTCCAAGTATTCTATTTAACTTTTTCCTGCCTAGTATTTTCCCATGTTTTATAATGATTTTATAAGTTTTTTTAAGTGCTTTCTCATGTATAGTATTTGATTCCTTCTTGTACAATGTTTTTAAGCAATGTTTTTAAGCAATGCTTTTTTTAGTTTGAGCATGAGGCTTAATTGTTTTTCACTGCTACGTAATCATTGTGTGATTGGTGCATTTTTTACTTGCTACCAGTACCTGGCTACATCCATTGGTATTTCTGTGTTATACTCTTACATATGGGTATGCTTGGGGAGGCCCTAACAAAGCTATTTGCAGAGTGTGTAAAAGCAGTATAGCCTATATGCCTGTGTGCTTGTGCCTCTGCCAGGCCTATGGAACACTCAGATATCTCTTTGCATGGTGTCAGGGATAGGTAGTTGAAAGTGAGGTACACCTTACACATAATAGGGACAGTAGGTGTATACTTCAGTGAAGCAGTGCATATGGATTAGTACTCCTTTCATGACATACAAGCGGTGTCTACCGTTATTATTGTCAGTATTCATTGTGTAATAGCCCACCTTTCTGACTGACATCTGTACTTTTCTGAGGGATTCTGGGGGACTCAGCTAAAATATGTTTCACAATCAGGGACATCCCTGGAAAGTTGACTGAGTTAGGAGGTATGGCCTCTGCCCTACTCAGATATGCCAGTGTTTGTCCAGCTATGATACTGTGTGGGGGTTGTAAAGTGCCTCTGTAACATTATTTTCTGCTTGATTGGCTGCTTCTCACATCACACTCATGTAATGCAATCCCACAACAATTGCTGGTAATGATCCACAGAACAGGCTTTGTGTTATGGCCTTCCTATTTTTCCTTTACATTCACTCATTGTAATGCATGATATATTTTTTGCAGCACCAAGTTATTGTATATCTGTTGTGGCTTAGTGGTACTTTATGCAGTCTTATGTGTCCAAGGTCTGGGGTTTGAGACTGACAGAGGAATTTTATTTTGCTGCTGAGCAGAACAAGGGCCCTGACATGGAGTGACTAAGGTACTTTTAAGCAGTTGTAAGTGTGTTTGCTCGGGTTTACTCGATGCTTAGTGATGCTTAGCTAGGCGCACACATGCACACACTTGCTTAAACCCTCTTACTACTGCTTAAAGTGCTTACTCTAGCTAACCCCCGTGCTAATTTCTTTGAAAGAAAAGAAAATGGGGAGATAGGAAAGTTGTGAAAAAGGGGTCACAAAGTGGGAAAGACAGTAGGTACCCAAACTCGGAATGTGCAGGAAGGGTGTAGGGAAGGTTAATAGCTGCCCATTTCTTTAACAGCAACAGCTGTGCAAATGTGGCAAATTTGGAGTGAAATTTGAAACCTTCCAGCCCTGAGAGAGGGGTGAGGACAGCAAAGTTTGTTGTACTGACAATTATAATTATCAGTTTACATGTCGAGTGGACATGTATGCGAAATGGGCAGCTTTGTATGGGGCGTGATTTTTTTGCGGGTACAGATTGCCCTTTTTTTTTTTCAGGGGAGAATGGAAAGTGAGGTAGAGGAAGTAGTATATTTGGGGAGGTAGGTTGAGTAGGTAAACAGACAAGACAAACAAGACGCGTACAGGGGCGGAGTATGACACATGAGGTGGGTGAGCACAACTGACGGAGATGGATGTATGGAAATCGCAAGCCCATGAGCCCATAGATGGTAACAGTGGGACTGAGGTCCCCACCTATGGGCAGTCACCACTGGACATTCATAGACCCGAGGGTCACTGTGCTGGGAGCTGCATAAGAGGGGCAGGCTCACCTGCGAGTCTCGCCACTCTCACCTCGAGCTGGCTTAGGGGATCAGCGACTAAACGCTGGATCTCCCTACTCACCACAACACGGACCCTTCAGAGGGTGACAGGAGGCCCTTCTCTGCCCACACTTGCAGGGGGGTGAGCCCCATCCCCTGAAGCCCTTCCACCCAAAGGTGGCACAGGACCAACGGAGGAGGGTGGCCCGGGCTGGGCACCAGACCTTCTGGTGCCAGGTGCAACTGCCAGCTGAGGAGGGACAGGTGGGTCCACTGGGACTGGCCTTCCCATGCATTCTGTGATTAGATGTGTTTAATTACAACATAGACAACAGCATTCCAAATTAGTTGTAACAGCATGCAGTAATATTCCCATTAACCTAACACACCAAGGTTACAACTGTTGAACAGCAAGCATAACACATGCATGTATTGAACAACAGTGGACATTACAGCAGCATACAGGGATGATTGGTGGCAACAGGCCACCAGGATTGTGGTGTTTTAAAAGGGGACATGCATCAAAGTAAATGCAGATTTTATATAACAATAGGACATTTGTCCCAACAAATGTTATGAGATTAGACATACCTATTGAGGTGTAGAATTGCATTGTTTATGCACATGGAGTAGGGTTCAAAAAGAAACCTCCATTAACATCTTATTAGTACTTTAACTGTACACTACATTCCTATTGACTGCAGGTGTATATCCCCTACATGTATTATTACACTAGGCAACATGCATTTGATTGCGTTATGGGTTTGTCTACTTCATTATATACCTGAACTATTTCTGACATAGTAACTGTCCAAGATGCAGATGTTACTGCTACATACTTGTATTTTATTTACTTGTTTATGCATCTGCACATCTGGATGTGTTCACGTGACTTTTTCACTTGATTTTCTACACAACCCTACTTTTCAGGTAGCACACTAACATTTCTGGGGAACACCTTGACAGACTACTCGTGTGCCAGATTTACCTATGCATGTTAGCCATTTCACAACTGTTGAGGACTATTACATGCTTCACAGCTACTGGCACTTCCTTCATCCACTTTATATGGGACTGCACTACTGGGGGTTGTCAGTACTTACTACAACAGTAACATTTCTTCACTGCAAGGGTACAACAACATTTCTGAGTAACTGGCACATACACACTGCAAGTGTTATACCTTTCTTATTTACATTAAAGCTCTTTTCTACAGGCTCTCTCCTTTATTTGATGTTACACTGCATACAGTAGACCTATTCAGGACATATTATACCTTTATTGATAGGTTACAAGACTGTGTTTCAGGCTCACTCACTTATTTTCTATGACAGTGCATGCAGAGATAGTATTCCAGACATGTTTTTGCTTTATTCATGGGTTACTACACTCTATTCCTGGCTATCTGACTTATGGTATGTAACAGTACATGCAGAGGATTTATTCAGGGAATGAATGTTTTATGCTTCACAGCTATTGCCACTTCCTTCATCCACTTCTTATGGGACTGCACAACCGTGGGTTGACAGCACCTAATACTACAGTACTATTTATTTATTGCAAGGGTGCAACAACATTTCAAAGTAAGTGACACAGACACACTCCAAGTTTTATACCTTTATTAATTACATTGAACACTCTTTTCTGCAGGCTCTCTCCTTTACTTGTTATTACAGTGCATACGGAAGACATATTCAGGACATATTATACCTTTATTGATAGGTTACAACAATCTTTTTCATGCCTGCATACTTATATGTTATGACAGTACATGCAGAGATAGTATTCCAGACTTATTTTACCTTGATTTCTGGGTTAGTACACTCTATTTCTGGCTCATTGACGTTTGTTATATAACAGTACATGCAGTGGATATATTCAGGACGATTTATTGCTGTATTATTGGGCTAAAACACTTTTGTCATGCTCATTCACATATATCATGTAACAATACATGCAGAATATTTACTAACCTGCCTGGTGGCACAGCTTTAGCAGCCTATCTGCATAGGCTTGCTGATTCATAGCATGAACACCTGCAGCTGTGGAGTAAATGAAGGGATATTGAGACATAAATATCCATTATTTAGACTATATTAGCTTGTCTTACATACTGCATTCCATGGCTACCTACTTAGTAGTGGGGCATCATGCATATGACGGGCCTCCTGGATTCACTTGTTCAGAAGGTCCTGCTTCAGTCTCTTCAGGTCTGCATGGTGGTGACAGACGTGCTCACCAGTTTGAGAGATGCCTGTGGCACTGGTGAGTTCATGAGCCAACCGGTTCCAAGCCTCTGCCTTATACTCCATTCCTTGGAACTGGCCCTGCAGGAGTCGAGTCGATGGACTAGGAGCCAAACCATGTATCTTGACTCCTCGATGCCCCAGCGTTGCTCTCTAAAGGGTGTACCCTCTCCAGCACCAGACATTCTAACTGCAGATGGGAGCTACAATCAGTTATGGCGAGTATTCCCGCCTATGTAGCTTAAATATGCCGCATTTCCCTCACTTTTCTGTGATTGGCCATTTTTGAATATTCTCAGCTGACTGCAGACCTGCTTAGCAATGGTTAATCTAACATTTATTACTATATATATGTTAACAATGGATATTTATCCTAAGCTGTTGTGGCTTAGTGGTTCAGTACTGTGATTATGGTGCACAGTGTACTGGGTTCAAACCTTATCATTGCTTTTTATTTTACTACAGTCCAGACAGGTTAGGGGCGTGGCTGTGTTTAAGCAACTTTGCTCTACATTGCTCCATGTTGCCTGAAGGTGCACTGGTTGGCACGCCGCACACCTCCACACAAACCGATTGCACTGGGTAAAGCGCTATTTAGCTATGGGCAACTACATTGCACTGGGTAAAGCGCAATTTAGCTATTAGCAACTACATTGCGCTGGGTAAAGCGCGATTTAGCTATGGGCATCTATATTGCGCTGGGTTAATCGTTGCTTAACTGCGGGCAATTATATGTCAGGTTCCTTTATAAATATACATTTTGTTCACTGATACATAGGCCATTTCAATGCTTTTTAGTAAAAGTTTAATCATATATGTCAGGGTTTATTTCATATACTAATTTGGAACATAAAATAGGAAGGGGAGTGGTGGGATTCGAACCGTGAATGCCTCCTCTTTGTGCAAATACTGTACCACTATGCAGCATAATTTTCATAAACATTACTTATTATGCTTTTCCATGTCAAGATTGCTAACTGCAGCTAACCAATGGGCACACCCTCGCTGACACACGCAAATACGGGCAGCTATATCGGGAATTAAAAAAAAAATAATGTTTTACTTTTTATAACTGTGCTGGGGGATAAGTGTCAGGGATTGTGGTGTTGGGTACATGGACATTTGAGCGGACTCACTCTTGTGTGTTGACATTTTGCATTTCACACACTTGCAGGGGTGTGGACCTTTACACTGCTCGGCAGTCGGACATGCCCCCTGCTTGCCTGCACGGTCTGTGTTAAACTTGGGGTCGAGTCAGCATGCCCTCATGAATATTCATGGCACGCTGACATCATACTGTTCAACTGCAGCCTCCGAGTAAGACTTATTTAGTCTTACACAGAGGATTTGTGAATCTGGAGGAGTGTTTATATTCTCTTTTCTCCTATTTTGCATTTCTTTTTCTATTTTATTGCTTTTATTGAATTTAAGTAATTTAATTGTTGGGATAATTAGTACTAATGTGCTAAAATAATTATTTTTATTAAGTTATATAGATGTTTATTAAGCTTTTACAGAATTTTGTCTCCCTGTGAAGGCATTAGACAAAGAGCCAGGCAGTTCAGTTCTTACTTTTGGAGCTGTGTGTTTTTCTGATTTTTGTTCATATTGTGTAGAATTTTTATGGAGTCTGAAATAGTGAACCAAGGAATGAGCAATGTTTTTTCTCACAGAGCACAGAAAGTTGCTGATAAACATCCATTTTTAGATTGTTCTGAGAGTGTTCTGAATGTTGATAGGCAGAATAAATTAAATGGACTACTTATATTGCAAAAAAAAAAAAAAAATTAAATGCCTGTTTTAATAAGCTGATACTTCGATGTTATTTGGCATTAAATTTAATGTTAAGAGGTTTGAGAAGGGATGTGTCTGACCTTTAATTTTCTGAGTTATGACATGGGTTTGTGAGTCCATTGGGTAAAAGCTGGGCAGGAGTATTCCAAGTAATGGATGCTTATTCTAATGGAGTTTGAAAGCTGAAAAACATAATAAAATATTGAATGAAATACAGCTACTTGAGTTGGACTTATCACAACTTCCTCACTTTTACTATTGGCAGACCAAATTACTAAAAATTGATCAAACGTAAAAAAGTTCAAGCAACTACTATAGTAAGACAAAAGAGAAAGCTAGCAAAAGATCAAGGTGATTACAGTGATAATTTACAATTCTCCTGGCAGAGACTTAAAAGAACTTGGTCTAGTATGCTAAAAAATCATTTTGTTTCAACCATTGGCCTAATTTCAATGTCAGGGTGGAGTTCAGAAGTTTCTTTATGGGATGATGAAGCACAAAGTCCCATTACTTTGAAATGGAAGCTGCAATCATATAGGATGGTTTATTGGAAAAAAGTGGATGTCCTTCTATATCACTGTTGCAGTATTCTTTACCATAGTGATCTCCCTTCTATGGCAGCCCAACATTCAGCCAGTATACCAAAGCCTTATGATCTTGTATGTGCTGTACATCGCACATTTGCTCCCTGCACAGGACATAGGGCATAAATGTGATGTATGGATGCAATTACCCAGAACTTCTTTGCTGCCAGTCAGAACACCATAAATGATTGATGGCCCGAGAGCATTGCTACTGTGATGAATGCCTAGCTGTCAGAAAAGTGCCCTGTTAGGGTTATTTCTTTTCTTTTCTTTGGTCTTGAATTTATTTTGATTGTTATCCATGAAGGGAAAATGTCAGTGTGGGAGGCAGATTCCCCATAAGAATTGTCAGGTCTCTTTTGTTTGGGTGCTTCCCATGACCAAACTTCTTGTAGTATCTGAGAGGTGTTTGTACCTAAGAAACTTTGAAGATGTTTGTCTTCGCTGGCCATTTATCTTGAAAACTAATGGCTTAAACATTTAGTCCAGAGTAACATGGCAGTATCCATTAATGCTGTGATACTCCTGTTTGGTAAGAAGAAGGCCAAGAAGTCTCAACCAGATTCTTTAGCCATCCAGCCTCCACTGAACATCCCTCTAGAAGTGGGTAATAGCTCTGTATGCTGTTCATCATCTATATCGGATTGCTCTGCCATGACCCTGTTGGTGGCAGGCATGGATCCATCTTTCTGCATGTTCTTTGAGGTTTTGTGGGCATCTGCTCCAGATGTTGAGGAGGGAACCCAGTTGATTTCTCAGAGGGTCCTAGATGCATTCTGCAGATACTGGTCAGGATGAGGTTCTGGGTACTCTTACTGAATCTAGCTAAGGGTCAGAACCTCCGGTATTTGTTAGGACTGACATTCCTTCCAGGAAAAGAGAAATATTTCAGTCCATCCTAAGGTCCTCAAAGGGAATGGCAAGAGTTTACCCATGTTTTGTTTTCTGCCTTGATGGCCTTGAAGCTTCCTCAAGGGTTTCAGTGCCTGTTCCTTCTTGGACTTCTACCCCTTTCAAACAGCCTAGGGAACTGGATTCCTTGGATGAGGATTCATAGCCTGGTGAGGCATCCTTGTCCTATTCTTCTCAGATGCCTTCATCTTTGGCTTATGGTTCTGATGAGGAGGATTCTATTACCCCTGACTCTCATTTTGAAGAATTGTCCTTCAGGAACACAGTTGCTAGGATGATGGAAAACTTCAAGTGGGTTTCTCCACACGTGTCTAACATTCAGAGGAGATGTTATGAGTTGCTTCAGGTGGACACTTCTGACCATTTACAGTTCCTCCTGTGCTGGCTGCCTTTTTAGACACTTTCATTACTGCTTACAAGTTTCCTGATTCTCAGCCTCCTGCTCTTAAAAAATCTATAAGATTCTGATGATTGCCAATTTTTATTTGTGTCCTTCTGCTCATTATGCTGTAGTGTCAGTCTCTTCTGACAAACCTTCCACACTCTTGCCTCTTCCAAACATTTGCCTTCTAACAAGGATAGCAGGGCAATGGAGAGGATTGCTAAGGTTTACACTGCTTTTGCTTTGGCCTTTGGTGCGATTAATTACAAGACCCACATGACCAGGTATGCCCTGGCCTTGATTTTTCAGGCTTGCCAGGTTTTTTCTGACCTCCCTAATTCTGAAGGCAAATCTACTGCCTTATCTATTTTAGGTTATACTTTTCAAGAGGCATGTACTCTATTAAAATAGTGCAACAGAGAGGTCAACATATTAGTAGATCTTATGGAAATGGTGCTTTATAATAATTTGTATAATAATCATTTTCTCTATTTTGAACCAGAATATTTTAAACAAATTGTTGGAGTCGCAAATGGAGACAGCAAGTGTCCCACTATACACAAATACAATTTTTTTTTGTACTGGGAATAATATTTTGTTTTTAAATCTGAGTATATGGGCTATTGAGTTATAGTTTTGCATTTACCTGATTATATTATTTTATATGGAAAAATACTTTATCAGAACTGAAAAGTTTTTATACTACTTATTTTTTTCAGTTTACCTTTTCATATTCAAAATAATTCATTAATTATTTTGTCACATTACTGAATGATATTCATCATCAAAAGTTTTGTTCCAGATTATATAGAAATCCTACTTTTTCTAACACCTTTTTACATTTCACGAGTAACCACTCTTCTCACCTGAAAAAAATGTTTGGTAAAGGTCAAATGCTGTGTATTTCTAGGATAGTCTCTGAGGATGATGATGAACTTATAACAGAAATAAACAAATTGATGGAAATGTTTATTAACTGAGGCTATCCATGATATAAAAAAATGTGGTAAGGAAAAAATGCACAGATAATTTTACGCAATATTAGGTAAGAAGTTGGAAAGTGGAAAGTCACAAAAGGTTAGAGCTAATAACTATGAACATACAGCGGTCATTAAGTATGGAAATGCTAGTAATATTATCAGACAAACTATCAGTATCAACTGGAAATTGATTGAGAGTGATTCTTATATTAGAAAAGTTCTAGACATTAAGCCCCAGCTTGTATATAAAAGGCATTCAAACCTAAAGGAAAAAGTTTGAAAGAGGCAATATATATTCTAGCCCAGAGATGGTATATAAAGGAATGTTTAAGTGAGGAGCACACTAACAGTGAAATTATATATGTGAAGGGTATGATTTAAGATTGCAAAGTATTAAATATGAGTTTTAATTGAACCACATCGATAATTGCAATGCCACATGAGTAGTCTATATTGCTGTTTGTGATTTTTATAATTTTTTTTAGGCTGGCAAAACTGGCCATGCTTTAAGAAAATGTATTGTTGAACATTACTATGATATTAGAACTTCTGATGAGAATAGTATTCTTTTTAAACATAAATTACTATGTAAGGAAAACAAAAAGTTTCATTGTTTTGTATTGGAACAAGTTGTACCTAACTTGAGAGGGGCAGTTTGGGAACACAGATTAAAATATTGTGAATTGCTGTGGCAGCTGAGATTAGATGTAAGTTCCCACTCAGGTCTAAATGATGCAGTTTCTTTAAGCTGCGTTTTAAAAATGAGTGCAACTAAATTATAGTAACCTTAAGGAAGGGTACTTATTTCCTATGTATAACTTCATTGATTCTATACATTTTCTTTAAATAATATGTTTTAGTATGATTTTTAATTGATAATATGAATGTAGTACATCATATATTATTATTTATTTTACATTATGATTTTACTGATTTTTTTTGATTTTTTGAATTCTTATGGTATTATAGTAATTCCTGTAATGGCTCTTTAAAAGTCCGTAGAAATATGTAGTTTTAGGATGATGTCTTGATAATGAATGGGGAAGAAAGTGCTTAACTTTGTTTAATAATTAAACAATTTGATTTGAAGAAGCATTGTGTTTAACAATTCCTTGTTTAGATCAGGTTACCTCTAGTTGTTGCTGGTTATTTGGTTGTATTTACTCAAATTTCAGTTCTCTCTGTATTTTTGGTTGTAGCCATGATGTTGCTGATGCCTCTTCCAGGGCTGTAGCTTTTAGGTCTGTCTGTCATGAAGCATTATTCTTGGCTTAATCCCCAGTCTTTGCCTGAGGACATTCAGGCCAAGCTATTGGACGCACCTTTGGATAATAAGCATCTTTTTGGGACTGCTGCTGCTGACCTGTTTAAGACTCTTCAAGAGAAAGGCAAAGCCTTGTAGGACTTTAAACATATTTTTGTCTGTCTTTCCCTACGTTCTGGAGGAATTATCCTTCTAGATCAACGTTTGTCTACAGGCAACCCCACCAGGCGTCCAAGGGTAGCAAGGGTGGCAGGCGAGTCTCTTCTGCTAAGACTTCTCAAATTTCTGTGTCCCAGAAGCCTCCTTTATCTGATAAGCCTGTTTCTCTTTGACAATTTGCCATCCCCTTTACTTAGACCAGGATCCTTTGTCTCAGCTTTCCCATTGGCTTCTAAATTGGCTTCTCATCCCTTCAGACTCTTGAGTTCTTTCTATCATCTGACAGGGTTACTTCATGGTATGGAAGTCTCTTCCTCTTTCTTCTGGGACTCCTGAACCTCCTGTAGAGCAACTTCCTTGTTTCCCTGATAATCTAGTTTTCCTGATTAACCAAAGAATCATTCAACCTGTTCCTCCTTGCCAAGTGGATAAAGGTTTTTATTCCAGGGTGATCATGCTCCTGGTTCCTTGAGAAAAAGGTACTTCAAGACCTATTTTGAATGTCAACCTGCTCAACACCTTTCACAAGGTCTCCTCCTTTCAGATGCTTTCTCATCAAACCATTTGTTACCGCAGGTATTTCTGCTGTCTTTGGATTTGAAAGATGCTTACATTCATATTCACCCTCCTTTTGGAAAGTTTTTACATTTCTCTGTTTCTTCCTTTCATCTTCAGTTCTTTGCTTAGCACTTTGGCCACTCTACTATTAGAGCTCATTTGGCCAACTGTGTCCTCTTCTTGTTCTTTCTTCAAGGGTCTGGACACTAATTCCATCCTTGAAGCTGCTACTTGGTCTTCAGTGCATACCTTTATTAAGCACTCTAACTTGGATTTGCTTTCTAGGGCCAGAGCTGGTTTTGCTAGAACCATTTTATATGGGTTTGTTGAGGCCTGTTCTCAACGTTCCATGTCCTTTTATGTTTCTTGAGCTTTTGTACTCTCCCTATAGTAAAGAATACTGCAACAGTGATAAGAAGTACCTAGTACAGTTTTGTAAAATCTTACCATAACAGTAGGTGTCCTTTTCTTCACTGTTGCTGTATTCGCCCCTTGCCTCCAACCCCCTCTTGTTTATTCTGTTTTTTTTCTTTTGGATTCCCTCTGGCAGTGATTCTTCCTTTTCTCTCCTGCATTTTCTCCTTCTTAATGTGCATGGGCTGCTTTGCCCTGTGTAGTTTATTCTCTGCTGGGGCAATTCAGTTCTGGGTAACTGTGTATGTACATCAATTTCATGCCATATGTCCTATGCGGGGAACATATGCATGACATGTGGCTCATACAGGACTTTGGAATACTAGCCAAATATCAGGCTGCCCTGGACGGGAGATCCCTACAGTAAAGAATACTGCATCTACTGTTATGATAAGATTTTAGACAGCTGTACTTTCCATAGTGATGAGTGGAATGTCAGTGACAAGAAGGGGCAGTTTTATGGGGCCGTTGAGCTCGGTAAAATAGATGGCAGTTTGTTTCATCAGTTTGGCTTACAATTGCTGAATTTGTCTGACTTTGAACTTGACAGAGCTATGCTTTCTCTAATTAATAAGGGTTTAATTTTTGTACTGATGAGATTACGTTCTTGGGATATTATATAAATTGAGATGGCTGTGCTGTGTAGAAAGCTAATGCTAAAATGTTGGTTCAAAAGTAATAACAATGAAGGGGCACACGGATAACAGCTTTGTTACAGATGAGAAGAATTTTACATTGGAGTGGGGAATTAATAACATCTCTTTATATTAGTAAGATGAAAATGTGTTTTAAATTAATTGCACATATCTTAATATAATATAATATAATATAATATAATATAATATAATATAATATAATATAATATAATATAATATAATATAATATAATACTGAAGAGTTAAATATGAAAAGTATGTAGAATTATAAATCCTAAATATAATTTCTTCCACTTGGATGATTGCTGAGCTTAACATATATTTCCTTTTTCTCTTTTTTATTAGTTGTAATTAAAATCAACAGCATATTGAAAAAATGTAGCAGGGTTTTCATGTTTTTTTAACTCCCTTCACAGTATTTTCTTCACCACTGGGGTATTCATGCTGTATGTAATATATTTACAACATTTGCCTCTGGGAAACTGCAAATGCATCCCAGATCATGTCATTCATTTTCTACATGCTACTCAAATTATATCCATTTACTGATTTTTACAGTTTGTTTTTGTAAGGTGCAATATTTTGCATACTAAGATATTTTGTTCTCACTGTTTATGTAACACTACAGTACTTTTTCCAATTATAAAACTCAAATGCTCTTATACACTTCCCAAGCATGCAAAACAATATCAATTAAATGTACTATATAAAAAGAAAATGCCAGGCATTCCCTGTTATTCAGAAACATGGCTAGCTCAGTCACAGCCAACCTGATGATGTTTACTTTGTTTGAGCCACTAGGTACAGATGTCATTGGCAATTAACAGTGGCTGAAAACAGTGCAAGATGGAGAACTTATTAAATATCCCACTAATGGCTACAGCAGGAAAAGATGATGAAAAGCAGTTGAAATTTGGCTGTGCATATTCCTCCCAGAGGGTCTGTATGATCAGATGCCCAAAAAAGCAGTAAGAAGGAGAAGTCATGTAGAAACCTTAATTGGTCATTATGCTGGTGTTCTCATATATATATATATATATTTACCAAAGTTGGTTTAGAATTTCAAAATAGTTTTCCAGTTTTATCAAGGATGGATCAGAAGATGTACAACAAATAAATGATGTCTTTCCAAATGCTGAACACCTGAAAGGTATGATAAAAAGGCAAGTTAAAGAAATAAGGGCAGTGATAGAGGGCTAAGAGGGTTAAGGGAAGTAGCAGGGGCTTGCAAACAAAAATGGAAGGCAGACAAGACTTGTAGGGGAGGGCTGACACAATGAGGGAAGGAGAACATGATACGGAAGCTGAGATTAGACAGACAGGGGTAGACCGTTGTGTTTTTGAGGACTGCACAGAAAACAATGGCAGGCAATGAGACAGAAGGAAGGGCAGCAACATGATGACTATAGGGTAGGGTTGCCCAGCTGGACATCACTGTTTGCTGTGACCCAGTACAAGTTTAAGCATCCCCCGGGCTCCCTCATTACTGGTCTGTGGCTTAGATGGATAAGTCAGAGTGGGGCAGGGACATGACTCAATGAGCTGTGGGAGGAAGTTCTCCAAATGATAGATGCAGGCATCTAGCCATTGGTTAATCGACTCAACCACAATGTTGGTCAGCTGCAAGTGTGTTACATAGTTGTCTCCACTGGCACTACTACAAGTAGGGTCTATGGCCCTAAATTCCTGCTCACGGCTGACTGGTGTATCCCTGGCAGGTGATGTTTGAGGATGGGAGATGACAGTGGCAAGGTGGCCTGCAGATGGAGTAGATTGTGGTGTTACATGTGGGGGAAGGACAACCCTTGCTGAGGCAACAGATGTAGGTCTTGATACTGCTGTATGTAATTGTAAAATAAATGGAGAAAAACAAAATAAAACATAAAATAAATGTACAGAATATAAAGGAAAGCATGAAACACAGTGGGGAAAGAGAAGTACAGATACAATGAAAAAATATAGCTCATACAATTTTGTCTCTTTTAATGTTATATGTACTTTAATCAAAACTACAGCAAACACCACCTCAACTTACCACTGATGGCACAATGCATAACATAGGGGGAGCATTGGGCCCTCATAAATCAGTACATGCAATAAAGTCAATGTCTTAATGTATTGAGTTTCTTGTACAAACCAATTGAAGCTCTTATTCACAGAATCAATAACGTAAAACAGATATTCTGCTAACTTTGCAGTGTGGAACTAAGCACAGAATTGGCAGTTTGGGACAAAACTTACTGCAGCAAACCACAGCTATATGATGTCAAGAGATTCAAAAGTCGAATTGCAGAATGTGCACCTGTTCACAGTTGTGTCATTATTTAAACTTGTATTGCACGAAGCAGATGACCTTGTAATTCATTTTACGCTATTCTTTCACAGCTGCATAAGATCTATAGCTTCTGCACACTGACGGAATTTATGCATAGGAAAGGCAAATATTAATTACACTGTATCTGTGGTAAGATTCTGCTTTAACCACATAGTCCCACTGACCAAGGAGTTTCGGATGGCATAGTTTCATGCCACTGAATTGATGGCAACATTACTTGCCAATGTGCTGGATGCTGAGGCATATGTGTCTGCCTTTGCTGCAAGTATTCTAGGCCACAGTTTTACATTGGGGCCCTCATATCCCTCCTCAAGTAGATACTAACTGTGGGCACAGTGGACTAGGTTTAATTTCCTCAGTGAACCACTGCTGAGCCCTGTAAGATGCAGTTCTTTCACGTTCAGAAGACATTGTTTTTTTCATATAATTCACAGAGAAATAAATATATACACTATACGCCAGTACTTGTTCATTGAGCTGTAATCTGGGAAACATGGAAGCACTATATGTGATTGCATACATGCAGTGCAATGACTCCATTTCCATTAGGGAAAATTAGGAATTACACATAAACGCCAGAGAGTGTGAACCACAGATGAGTAGTGCTGCCTGCAAGGGCCCATGCATGTGTGAGACACTGTGTAGAATTATATTCAATATTTGGGCAGAGAGTGAGACATGCAAATTGAGTGAGTCAGAGAGAGTGAGCCTCATTTGCTTAATCACAATGTCTAGACACCCTAATCTGCATGATATAAGGGTGAGAGAAAGCAGTGAGACTCATTGCATCAAAGAGCTGCAAGGTGAAAAGCTGCTTCTGGTGACTGTACTGCTTGATTACTTAGAGGTGCTGGATCCAACTTTCCATAAGTACCACTGTATCAGCTTCACTTTTTCAAGCAGAGCACTACAGTTTTGTCACTTAACTAAAAATAGTTTGCAATACCTTTACTTTTATGAGATGTGGAATGGGGTGGGGTAGAGAGGTATTACAAGGCTAAGGCAATTTTTGTGCTGAAAGATTGTTAAGCCTAATGGGAAACACCCAACAGCAGGTAGTCAGAGCACATTTGAAGACATTCAGGCTGGCCTTCTAGTAGTATGCTGTGTCAAACCATTTGCCTATTATATACCTTTTAACTGTAGAACATATAAATGTGTTTAGAACAATAAAAGTAAACACTCATGTTAGCATGGTGAGTGGAATTGTTTAGACCATAGGGGCAGTGGATGGGATTTCCCTTCATGTTAGCATGCTGAGTGGAAATGTTAAGAGTGTAGGGGTATGGATGGCATTTGTTCAGTACTATTATGGGCCTGATAGACAAATATGTCTTTGATACATACCACCAGCATGGTAAATGGACAAGGGACAACATCATAGTAAGAGTTTTTCTGAGGCAGTCATGACCTCATGACCACCATGCTAATACCACTATTTTTTATGCCTGCAGTGCAAAGCCAAATAGAGTTAATAGGAATCAGGATAGTGGATTTGCTGAGAAAGTCACTCATAAAACAAATTTGTTCTTGTCAGAAGATGAGGTGCTACTTCAGTCCCTCAGTCTCCATTGCCAACGTCTTTTTCAGTGGGAATCTATCAAAAGAGCCTATCAAGACTGTGCCAGGAAAGACCTTGTGGTGGATATTAATACTGAACTGGCCAGAATCATTTTTAAGAAGTGGTCTGCAGTAGGGCCACCAATAGTACATGTGGTGCACGAAAAAAATAAAAGCTATCTGTTTGGCATGTGAAGTAGGTTAACAGGAAGTGGTACATCAATAAAACCAACTATTATGTAGCTGTAAGAGTGCCTAGCCTCTGTCAGAGGCAGTTACACTTCTATAAGATTCAACAATGTGGTGCAGGACATTATACCAGAGCTTTATCATGCACCAAGAACACCCACCAGAGATATTTCAGGTATATAGCAGTCTTCGTCTATACCAGTATACCTGATTCCACTTTTCTCCATTACATACTGGACAACTTAATGAGGCAGTCTACTTTGAGATATAGAGGAACATCAGGAATTCAAACAGCATGTCCATCTGCACAAGGTACAGTTTTAAGTGTACCTTGTATACAGTTTTAAATGTTTGGTTTGCAAACAATAGCATTACTACATCTGATTTTGGTGTATGCTTCTGGTGTTAGGTTATGTTTAAAAAGAGTATTGCATTTTGATGTGTTTTCAGATGTTTCCCAATCTGCATGACCACTGTTAAATTCCTGAATAAAGTTGGAGGTTCCTCACCTTCTGATAATGATGACTGGTATAAGCTGGCATGGCAAGGGAGTGCAGTCTTTGTGTTGGACACAGGGACAGTGACTGACAAGTCACCTATACAAAGCACAGACACAAGACTTTAAACACCCAGGAGATACACACCACACAGTAACTACAGGTTAATCGGGCCAATTCTAGCCATGGAAGCATGTCACTCCCTACAGAATGTGTCAAAATCTGCAAGTAGCCCAATTAGCTCAGGGCATGCATACAGCAGGAGGTAGGTAATGATGTTGCTTGGAGACTTGGTTACCACTCTCCCCCTGAAGTAGCTGTCAATGGCTGTGACCCAATATATGCACAGGCCATCATGGAGACACAGGATGGTACCATTGTAGCCATTTCAATTTGTTAGGCTAATGCAGGGTGTAGGAGATGATGTCTGAGAGTGCATGTCCAATATTTGTGATAGTTTTGACCTGTATCAATGGTTTGAGAGGGGTAACTTCCCATTAAAACACACCATGCCCTCTTTTGCTCACCTTCCATACATCAGATTTCATCCATGAAGCAAAGCCAATGCTATCTCCATGTATGGTGGATATCATGGCCATGTACAGGTTATTTCATAGTCATACAGTAAAAGCACTTCCACAGCTGAATCTGTTGTGGAAGTGACTACAGCAAGGACAGAACATCCACTGGATTGTGACAGCTATGGCATAAACTTGTCTGGTAATTTATATCATTCACAGATATACATCATACTAACATCTAGCCAGGGCCACAATATGACCATTTCAACTCTTGTTGGAGGCAGCTCTCATGGGCAGGAGCATGTGTGTGATTGATGCCTGACCCTTTATCCCAAGTGCCCCAGTACTGCACAGCAGATCAAGCAGCAACCACAGCTGTGACTGTGTCCTGGCACACACACACACACACACACACACACACACACACACACACACACACACACACACACACACACACACACACACACACCACAACAGCACCCAGTGCTTCACAGATGTAGAAGTGCAGTAACACTGATGCTTCCCAAATAATTTTATATTAATCCACCATTCCAAAGCCCATACACAACAGTAAATTCTTGCTTTTCAGTATTCTCAGCATTCAAACATTTCCTTGTGAAAGGCATCCCCACTTATATTCCATCTCCTACCTGTTCAAATGATGGTAACCATGTCCTGCCCTTTGTATTTTGTTACTTTGGGCTACATGGGCTTTGCACATTAAGGCTATCTCAAGCTATGTGCAAGTCAATGCCTCTTTGAGAGTGCTATGTAATAGTGCCCCTCCCCCATCTTCTAGCTTTTTGACCCTCTGTTGCCGACTCCTCCACCATCACATTTGGTTCATCCTTCCTGCCTTTGTGGGGCCTGCTCCTCTTGCAACTGTACCCTGCCTCCAAAGTAACTGCTTCCTAAGTATGATATTGAGTAACACTGTACATACTAAAATATAATTTTGCTCATGTGCTGGAGTCATTCTACATGGCAAAACCAGATGAATTCAGGCAGTGAAAGTATGCCTTCAGCAGCTCAAGCACACACTCCACAATGACCCTGGTTTGCAATAGGGAGTGGTTGCATTCCTTGCTTGCTTAACTTTGTGGATTTCTCCTAGATGTCATCAGCCAGAGTTCCTAGGTATATCTTGTATTGCAAATAAGATGCCCCTGTGGTAAGTGACCCCCTCAAACCAGTGTAGCAGGTCAGAGATCTGCCATATGTGGGAGTCATGACAACTGCCTAGGTGGCTGCAAGCAGTGTGTTGCTTTTTTTTTCCACCCAAACTGTCATTTCTTTGAGGAAAAACAAGACCTACAACTATCCCAAATTCTTCAAGAATCAGTTATCATTGTACACAGGTCAGTAACTGCTAGTTTCATGAGTTATTCAAATTTCTACTTTTCAGCTCTATCTTGTTAGTAGTTCATGTCTCTCCTAGTTCAATTCTTCCATGTTTTGCTGTTGTCACTTCCAGGTTTTAAGAGCAAATATTTAACGTATGTGTTGTTGCTCTAATTCATAACAGAGAGATAAGATCCTTAAACATGGCAATGCTATCAGATTATTTATTATATTCATAAAATGAAATTCTTACTTCATTGCATTAAAGTATAGTAGAACATTAGAAAATGGACTATTTTGAAATCCAGAGTTTTAGTACTGTTAAATGAAATGCTGCACATCTCCTTTCCCCATTTCATTCAAGGATGCAAGAAAAATGGATTTGTTATATTAAATTATGGTGGAACTCAACAAGCTCTGTTGTCCACTGAGCCAAGTCATAAAAACACAGCAGACTGACTTTGTGACCTTTTATTATACAACAGTCCAAGTCAATCAGTAATGATACCCTAAATAATTTATATAAACCATATCAACAAATATGATCAAACTATCACCTTATGACAATTGGTGTACACCATCCTGTTTCAGCTGCCACTTCGGAGAATAAACAAGTGCATATTCCTAGCTACCTCGGTCCTGGTGGCAAATCCATTTAACTCATATCTACAAGCCACATACCCCTTGACATGGCCACGAGTCAAATCTGGGTCCAAATTTAGGAGAGCTGAGGCCGCTGAACAAGAACGGGGGGAACACAAGAGGTGGTGAAGCCATAAGGCCACCTCCTGACCCTACATGGAGGGTTGGTAGGGAGGGACAATCTGCCTGCTGAAGGATTCTGCAGGCAGGAACAACAGCACTTCCTTTCACCAGGCAGGAACAACAGCACTTCCCTTAAGTAGAGACTGCACACATGCACCTGCTCCCTGATGACAACTCACTCTTGTGGACAATGGACCATTATTGCAGTAAGTAGTGATTAACATAATGACAGTGGTATCAATTCAAAAGAGTTTGAAACAGGACTGATGCACTGCCTATTGCTGCTAAATACCAGTTTTGGACTGTCTGCCAAGAAGAGCCATACTGTAAGGAGTACTGTTTCAGATATCTTGGTATAAAAATTCTATACCACATTTTACAAATTACTAAGGCTAAATATGTGTTTATTTGTTTAAGAAGTTGGGGGTTAATTAAAGATTGCAACAGACTTTTGTTTCTTGCAAGCTATACAATAAACTTGAAACATGACAATAAGTTGGAAAAAATTACTTAAGAAGAAAAAAACAAATGTGGGTAGTATAAAGAATGAACTTAAAGAAACCGAGCTGTGTACACAGTGTATCCTCAGAATGATACATTTGGATGAGAGGGAACACTGTGCTACTTGGTATAAGGTGTACTCTTGAGTCATGTTTTTACTCGGACTCCTGAGAATGCAGTTTGTCAGAGATGCTGGTTCTTTTATTGCAAATTAGGTAAAAGCAGTAGGAGTAAGCCAGCAGAAGATAGATGCAAAAATGTTTCATTCTGCAGAGAACTTGAGTCATATAGAATACTTCTCAATTGACATGGTTCTTGTCGGAAATGTCAGTCAGACAATAAAAAAAAATTATATACATAATGGAGAGACTATCTGACAGCAGGTTCCATATCTCTCTCTGGCAGAATAATTCCATATGTCTTCTTTTCTTATCAACAGAGCCCAGCCTAAGAGCATCTCAAATAATCACATATCACAGATCAACTGCTGCACTTACTTACACCATACTATGATTTATAGAAGTTTACATAAATCACATTGTTGTACAAATATACACTGCAGCATACACATTGCTTTCTATTCTAGAGCTTGCATATCCCATATAAAAGTACTGTGCAATTCTGCTTCACAGTAACAAGCTTAACCTATCCACATGATTGACATTCAAACAGCCTCAGTATAATTTACCACTGAAACTGGTCTGTCACTCTTTAGAAAGACTGAAGCTGAGGCTCTAGTATGACTGCTATTGACAAGTGTAGGATGGTGGGTGATTGAATACTGACAAGTAAAGTACATCAAATTGTTGCATTTTGTGAAGTTTGATTTAGTGGCAGGCCAAATATTGACACTCAAGCTTGCATCCAGCATAAAGACATTTTTTCTAATGTAATTGTAAGGTCTTACATATCTTTGCCCGTTTACTTTTCTTATCTTTGTGCAGCATTTGAAAGAATATATATATTTTTTACAATTCTGCTAATCTCACTGAGCATAGTAGATATAGGCAGAAATGTTTCTATAATCAAAAATAATGTCAGTTATATTTTGATAGCCTTATTGCCTGCATTATCCTTCGATTTGTCCCCATATTCATGTTCCCTATAGTCCAGGGAAAGTATTTAGATTCAAAGGAGATTATGGATCATTAACATGACATGTTCTGCCTCCCTGGTTTGCATAAAAATAATCATTTCTGAGACAAACCAGGAGATGGGAGAGTAAAATCCACATAAAATTGTTCAGAAGTGTTAGTAGACAAATATTTTAGTGCAATACAAAAAGCTACAGAATGGTGTACATCTGGCCAAGACAGCAGGAAACAAAGAAATCAGGGGAAATAGCACAGACATCCAGCAAGTATAGTTAAAGCAAGACTTAACCCAAACAGATGACCTAACTATGAAGTAGATGTACATAGGTTCATAGGTAGGTATTAGGCTATCAGCCATGGGGCCTATATAAGCCTAGCCAAAAAGATTCCCTGGCTTTCGCCACCCAATAAAGTTATTTTCCTACTCCCATGTCTAACAGTGCCACAAAAGTGATCTCCGGGGTGAATTTCCTATTCCCTGACCTGTAATCGAACCCGGGCTGGGTTGCTGTGTAGAAATTAACATTAGAGAAGTCTTCTGTTTTGCTGCAGTATGCATGAAGCTGTATTTCAGGCAAAGACAGAGCATAGTTTTGACACCATTAGGATCTGTGTATAAATCTGTTATTGTTTATCATTAACTTTATTCCACATTTCAAATCCATGAGACTTCCTGGTGTATTTTTAAAAGTGCTCCATGAAGAATGAGGAGAAGTTAACATCTTCACATTATTGGAATGTGTGTCTGCATGTGTGGTTGTTGTAGTGCAATTCTACTCACTGTAAAGTGACTAACAATGCAATTAGCTTTTCCTTTAGCTAGCTACTTCACATGCATTGGTGCAGAGAACAGTCAAACCTATGTGCACATTAGAACCTCACTCCTCTTCCACTGACCGTCCACCAAACCAAATATAATGATAAAAGTGTACATTTCACCTCGCATGGAAATATCTTTAAACTTCTCCGGTTAAGATGTTGACTACATTCGTGCAATTGAAAGCACAAAAATATCCTGGCAGAGAATTTGGGTATGGTTGCCTCACAGTACACTGCAGGTGTGAAATATGGCAGCGAGACTTGCCCATGTGTATTGCTCAGTGTAGTTACATGTGTCCCACTGTAAATTCATCAAATGTTTTTTGCTGATATCTGATTTGCACTTGAGATAATATATTGTCACTTTTGGCCATGCTCTCTCATATGTTGGATGGTAATTGTACATATACTCTTATGATAGACAGATATGGCATTTTCTATAGTGTTTGTAATAATCAGTGTTCTTAATAATTATATATTAATATAAACTGGTACATAATGGGTTTGTGGGACAAACATTTTACAAACTGTGGCTATTTGCATCTGGCATATGGACTTATGACAAAAAAGAAGGCTGAACTGCTATAGCCATTTTATCTGTTAATACCACATGAGAACTAAGGCTCTATGCTTCTAAGCTGAGGTGCAAAAATATCCAGATGAGTGGCGATCTAATTATGACAAGCCTCTATGTGTCTTGACTTTGACTTGTTACGTTACTGGAGTTATATTTAGAAGTAAGTATTTAATGCTGTAAAGCAATTTCATTTGCAGTAATTTGAATGTGCTCAATAAAACAGACCGATGAAGGGGACAAACATAATTTACATAAAATACTGTCCTACATGCATAATAATGATATTTGTATAGAGTCATACTTTATTGTAATAAATATGGGTAAAATTATACAGATGCAAGTGTATTTTAACTATAATCATTGTTATACTTTACACAATTCATACAGAATATATTTGTTACTTAGCATTCTTTACAAGTAGTTGTCACAACTTTCATTTTGCAACTTGACAGTTGTACTTCATGTTAAGTTACTAATGAAAGCCATTGAAAATAGTTTTTCCTGACCCCCTCAGTAAAACTGGATTTAAACCCTGCATTGCCTCTTTTAGTCAACACTTACTACATTAACATATTCAGCACCAGTGAATGCTTCATAACAGGTATATTTTCTTAACTCAGTACTTTCCAGAGTACTCACTGAAGTACATTGATGCCAGATTTATTTGTGCTGATGATAACATTCCCAGTTATTTTTTCTTGTTTTACCTTGATCCTTTATTGCTAGTAACTGCTGACATTCAACAGTTTACATTGCCAAGCATTTTGCAAATGAAGATGATGGAAAAAACAAAAAATTAACAAAACCCAAAAAGTAATTATTATATTGAACAGTGTACTGATTTATTCAAATAGTAGTGTTCTAAAGTATTGAAACCAGCAAGTATGGCATTAACCTGAAACATTCAGTCTTGTATCACTGTTTGCCACATGATAACATGCATTTCTAGTAAACATCATCATGCCTTCATGTAATGATTATCAAGGAAAGGGACATAAAGGAGCTTACATAAATAAGGTAATTTTGTACATAGTGTATAGAAGTAAGATTTACATATTTTTAATAAAATGTCATATTTTCATAATTACTTATGCTTACATTTTTCAAACAGTTGTCATTAAGTATCCATTTTTCAAAATTCACTATGTTGCTGACTTTATTTCCTCATACCTTTGTCTATGTCATATTTTTTTTACAAACTGCATAAAAAATGTAGCATTACTATTAATACTTCAGGTTTCTAGGCATAGACATTATTTTTACCTGTGAATATAAACTTCAAAATACCCAAAGCTGTAATCAAACCCTGCATTATTCCTGCATTATTTTTGCCATTCCTTATATCTTACTGCATTAACAAATTAATCAACAAAGAAAGTTACATATCAGGTATAGTTTTGGCAATCAGTACTGTCCAGAGTGTTGACAGAAGCACACTGGCACTAGTCTTATTTGCAGTGCCATAAACATTAACAATATTAACAATATTTGCCATGCGCACATAGATATTATGAATCAGAGAAAGCAGAGCACATATGCTCAAATTTTGACATGCAAACAGTTTACATTTAGGGAACTAAATACTTATTTTCAAGCACTTGTCCTTTCACAGTAAATGTTAGAATGAATGGGATATTTGCACCAGTTAAGCTACTGAATCATGTAATAGTACAAACAAATGTATGCATTACAAGAGTATGTGTTTTCCCTTTCTTTAGTGAGCAGTAGTCACTTTTAGTAAATTTGTAACATGGCTGCATTATAATTTGCAGTTATTGAGGACATTTCTATTTGTATGTTTAAGTTTTATGAACTAGATCTACTTTACAGACACTTTTGCTCAGAGATATGCAATTAACTCTTAGGCACATATTTATAAAGTGCTATAAAGGTTATCTCTTAAGTCAGTCAATGCAATCACAAAGTTTACCGTAAGTCTTTTCTTCCTGAGATATCCTCTGTAAGTGTCTATCAAAGTAGTAGGAATATTAAACACGTACTTAGTCATACACTAATGCATCACACTAGAAAGCCATTAGCTAACCCCACATCTCAATATTCACTCTTGTACTGCTAGGGTTTGTGCACACCATTGTGTGGGTCCTGACATCATGTTCAGCTGCCCAGCACATTGCGTAGACTGAGTGATTCAGGAATGATAACACTTGATGCTGACTCTTGACTTATACAGTCACCATGTTCAGTGGAGTTAATCTATCCTAGATAAGCACAACCTGAGGCTAAGAAGTTTGCATCATAGTAGAGAAGACTGCTTGGAGCCAGCAGCTTCAGATACTGCTGCTTGACTTAAACTACTGCAATTTCATTACCTTTGCTGAACTTTATAACAAACCCTACCAATGTATGTTATGCTATTTTCAAATAATACTTACACAGTTATGATGTTATTATTGTTTTAAAGAAAAACTGAGTGATATCTGCAATTTGCCCATTTTTGTTGTTATAAAAGGTAAAGCATTTTCTATTGAAATAACCTCTCATATGAGCTTGGGGATGTGGCTCAGTGATAAAGAGCATGCATTGCATGTTTGAGGTCCTGGGTTCAATTCCCAGCACCTCCATAGCATTTTTGGATGGTGCAGTGGTGTAGTTGTAGCATTGTTACCTAACAACAAGTGTTTCTCCAGTTCTATTCTCAGCTGCGTTGCCTTCTAAGTGGAGTCTGCATGTCCACCCTACATTCATGTGGGATTCCTCTGGGTGGTCCGATTTCCTCCCACATTACAAAGACATGTGTCTGGAGCATTTCTCCCTGAGGCTCTGCTAAAAATTGGCTTTGTTCCAGGTTGGACTTTCACAGTAAACAAATGTTAAATAAATAAATAAAAATCTAATGTTACATGAGTTGATGTGAACACATTACAAACTTATATACTACAAGTAGCAATGTGGAAGTAGAATTTCAGAAAATGTTATATGTTAAGGCTGTTGTATATGTCTGACATAAATAACTGTTATCCCATTATAAGGTTCTGTTCATGACATTTGTGTTTCTGGGGTAGGGGGAATCATTGTAGGGGAGGGGCATTTTTTTAATTATATAACAAAGTGCTGCCTAAAATCTGCAAATTTCTTTTTTTAAGGAAAGTTTAACAGCTGCTGTTAGAGAAAAAGGATCATTGGCTTGTAGAACATAGGACAGTCTTGTTCTGCCCACATCCTTAGGATTATTAACAGATGCATGAATATAGAATGCAATTTTATTTGAAAAGTGTTATTTCATACACTTGCTTCTTTTGGTAATAATGTTATACATTCCAGACTAACACACTTCTTTATCCTTATTCAGTTATTTCATTGCCAGAACATGTGTGTGTGTGTGTGTGTGTGTGTGTGTGTGTGTGTGTGTGTGTGTGTGTGTGTGTGTGTGTGTGTGTGTGTGTGTGTGTGTGTGTGTGTGTCTGTGTGTGTGTGTGGCTACTATGTGCCAGATATGTGCATTCATATAGATGCCTCCATAAATGCATATTTGATTTATGTTCAGTCCCTGTTGATTTTGTTGAAACATATTTTGTTTTTGTTGCTTTTTTACTTACTCCCATACATGGACATAATTCCTTAAAAATCCATTCCACTTAAACCTGCATTCTCAGATGTTGAGAATGAGGTTATAGTCCAGAGACTGCATCAACATGGTTCACATCTCTAACTAAAAGTCATAGCTGACAAGCCCTTCTGTGACTATATCTTGTGGCAGTCGGTCAATGATCTGAATCTTGAGGATGATCTTGGCCATGAATATAATGCCGTTAAATATTGGCACAGTGACATGATCACCAAGACCAAAAAAAGAGCCAGTGCTAATACACGGGAACAGAGACATACTCTGTTCCCATTTATAACATCAAAATACCAAAACTGTGAATTCCATAATGCTACCAAACCACAACTTCTTGAAACAGAGGAATTCTTGGTGGCTATGAGAAATCTAGGCATGGATGTGGTGGCATAGATGGAAGACAAAGAAAAGATGTCTACTGCTGATGCATATGGATCTACTTTATAACACTGAAATACCAGAAATGTGAATTCCATAATACTGAAAAGACAATTTCGAAGAATGATATCATTGAAACCTTAAAATACTGACTTTTATAACACCGAAAAGTTAATGGGAAAACTAGCTGAAAAATTACTATGAAGTTCATTGTAAATGTAGGCCTATGGTTTTAAAGATTTGTAATACTCACCTGTTAGCGGACATTACATATGATGCTCCAGGAACAATCAACAATGTTCACTGAACATTAATGGGCAATTCTGTACATGCCTTTTCCTAAATGTTGTGTAATCTCGGAGTTGGTATATTTAATTTGCAGGGGGTGCAGGGGGGCAAGTCCCCCTGCAAACATGTAAAAGAAAAAAATAAGTTAATTGTGGTGTTATTAAAGCAGGTATCTTAAGATTTCAATGCTATCATTCTTCCTCATTGTTGTCTTGGCATTATGGAATTCGCGGTTTTGGTATTTCGATGTTATAAAGTAGATATATATATATATATATATATATATATATATATATATATATTCACTTTATAATTTCAAAATACTGAAATACCGAATTTCAGTATTTCGAAATCATAAAGTCGAACACCCATAATCCCGACAGCACACAATCGCAAAGCACACAGTCACGAACACATGCAAACCATACACCATACAACACATACATCGTCCAACCCACACTACAGCAAACAAAACACACACAAACACTAAAACACAAACAATCAAACCTACTCATTCCTGGACACTGTCAACCAAGCCCATGATTCTGGTAAAATCGTATCTTCACTATTTCTTGATCTTTCTTTGCTTTTGGTACTATATCCCAATTTCTCCTTCTAACAAAACTCTCTAACATAGGTACCTCACCTCAAATTCTAAACTGGTTCACTAATTACCTCTCTAACAGGCAGCAATCAATTAAATGGCAGAACTCTTACGTCCCTTTCCTAAACACCACCACTGGTGCTCCTCAAGTCTCCATTTTAGGTCCACTTCTTTATCAATAACTTCCACACCGCACTCTGTCAAGGCTCAGTTATCCAGTACACAGATGACTCCACTATTATCTGTACTGAAAACAACTCATCAGAACTACATAAACTTATCCAAAATGCCCTCATCTCCAAAGAAATTTGGATGTCCAGTAATCATGTTGCCCTGAACCCCAACAAAACCAAACTAGTAATCTTTGCCCCAAAAAGTCCACACCCCTACAAAAAGAGAATTTCACCATAGAATCCATAAATGGTACCACCATTGACATTGTACCTAGCACAAAACTCCTACATGTTATCATAGATGAAAACCTCACATTCGACCTGCACATCCAGTCCAATGCCAAAAAGACACATCAAAAAGTTAGCACTCTCTACCGACACAAACATCTACTCAGTGCATCAGCATGACTTTCTCTTGCCTCTTCTTTTCTATTACTCTCTCTCTCTTTTATATGATGCCTTCCTCCTCACCAACATTCAGTTCTCTGTAAAGTCCAAACTAGACTCATGCTACAACAAAATTGCTGAGTTTGTAACTAATGCCTCCGACTCATCCCACCAATGCTTATCATTACACAATCTAAAATGGCTTGAACTCTCCAACTATCTCATCTTTATCCAACTAACTACAGCTCACAAACTCATTCATAATCCATCCATGCGCCCTGCTCTATCTTCTATACTTACTTTATACCATCCTAAAAGACCACTCTGATCCAACAACAATTGCTTGTGAATGTAGAAAAACGCAAACTTTCAGCTGGCCAGGTGCTTTACTCCTTTACCATTGCAAAACTTTGGAACTCCCTATCAACACTTAGATC
>NC_056728.1:1195272205-1195402205 GCF_019279795.1 Protopterus annectens
TCAAGTTCATATGAATGTTATTTAGGTTGTGATTCTTATTTTATTTGTAATAGTGTCAGTAGTAATATAGTCCTATTAAGTATAGTAGTAATATAGTCCTATTAAGTATGATTTACTAACTTGCTCTGCACCTTGTGCAGAAGACGCTGAGATTGCCCTGGTCACTGTTGGGGTTTCTACGATGGGCAACTATTATGGGTGATGAACTGTAGTAAACAGGCCAAGCATCTCTGTTTGGTCAATACATGTTTGTTTTATTACTCTGTTGGATGGCATAATGATAATGTGGGTCTTGCATATTTGTTATATTTTCTGTTTCTTAGGGATGCATAAGTATGCTTGCTCATGTATGTAATTGTGACATTAGACTTATTGTGGGTATCATTTTAATATGGACCTGCTTTGGACTGATGTTCAGGCTGTCCTGAGTGCAGTGAAAAGGCATTCTTATATTCCTTTTAATAGCTTACTATTTATGTGGCATATATCACTCATGGGTTACTGCTGACATTCCAGTACATTTGAGCCATGTTTTACCTTAGTGGACTGCAGTACTTACATATAAGGCTAATCACTTTTATCTCTTTGTTACAGGTTTATTACTTAGCTTGGTAATGCTGCTGATACAAGTTGTCTCTTTTATGGCTGACTCTATGTGATGCCGAGTAAAGGCAGGTAATTTTACATGCATCACTGTTACTGTTTGCATGTGCTTAGCTTCTTAGATTTTCATTTAGATAGTGAGTGTGTGAGCTATTCTCTGCCTATTAGCCAGGACCATACCTCTCAACCTCTTAGAGCAAGAAATCTGGGCAAAGCCATAAATAAAAGTGTGACAAAGGCCCAAAAATAGGGACACTTTTTAAATATTGCTCTTACAAACTTAGAAAATTGATAGAATAACAAGTTTTTAATTAACTTGAATTTTCTAAAGGGTAGAATGTCTGAAACTCAAATGTCTGTCATTATTTTCTAACTTCAGTCTTTAATGATTTGCCACTAATTTGAGAGAAAAGCACAATTTTATGAAAAGTGGACCAAAAATATGAGGCAAAAATCTGGATTTTCTGCTAAAATCTGTATAATTGAGAGATATGGTCAAGACCATAGCACATTGTGCACACTACTATCTGCTAAGGTCATCTCCAGCTGCTGGCTCTTCCTCAAACTCTTCATCTGTGTCTGCTGGTTCTGATGGCCTTGCCTGTGGTGCTAGGATATGTGGTCCTTGGCATTCTTGTCCTTATTGCAACTGTTTCCTAATGATGATGCTGTGTAAGTTGGTACAGACTAGCAGTATTTTGAGTGAGGTGGCTGAGTCATACTACAAGGCACCACCAGATGTATCTAGACATTAGAGACATGATTTTAGCAAGCCAAATACACATTCTGTAATATTTATAGTTTGAGCTTGTGCATCATTGTAACCCTGCTCAGTGCAGCTATGTAAGTTTCTCATGGGTGTTATGAGCCAACTTTCCATTATGTAATCTGCATCTCCCACTAGAGGCCCTCGTGGAAAGTCACCATTAGAAAACTTTATACAGTAAACTCCCAGTTAACTGAAACTCAAACAGCCGGCACTCTCAAGCAACTGGTAAAAAAGCAATTAAAGAAATACAGTACAATTTTCATGTGTTGCATTTTCTGTTTCCTCCCTGCAGAAACATATTTATGTTTTTAGAGTTTGAGTTTTAAAAAGGAAGATATGAATAAATTCCCTCATTCCCCAACCTAAGAACAAGTAAAAAAAAATAGTATAGGGTACAGTATTAGTCAGGAGTATTTTTAATAGTAACTCTCAAGCAACCAGAAAGTACAGTTATCTAGCATCTACCAATCACCATGGGTGCCAGTTAATTGAGAGTTTACTGTATACAGGTCATAGGTGTGCCATATGTGGGAGTTGTGGAAACTGCCAGGCTAACTTGCACATACATTATAGATGCTCCCTTGGGTATTACAGACCACCTGACAGTTGACTGAGTGGTATCCTTTTCTGTTCATGTATCTCTTTCTCTGATCACCAGGTGGGGCTTTTATTTCAATGTATATGCAGTCAGTGGTTACCAGAACCTCTGGGAAATGTGCTATTGTATAGAAACATTGCATGGAAACAGATATGCTCCCTCATGTGCTGCAGCATTGTAGTGAGAAATTGGTGTAATATTCTTGAAGCTGAGGTCAATGACACCTCTAATACATTCCCTGTGCGTCTCTAAAACGTGCCTGTAGCTAGTATGCATAATGTCACACATACCATGGTTTCCACTGAGATGGGTTCTCCATGATTTTTCTGGGGTGTCAGTTGAAGGCAGCAAAAGCTGACTATTTGTTGTAGGCTATCCTTCTCCACCATGTGGTACTCTAATAGTTCAGTGTCATGAAGACCATGATATGTCAAAAGTGGTCTGAACCCTCTTCTCTTTCTAGGATGAGGTCAGGCATCAGCAGTCTAATATTTTTTTTAAATGTGTTTGTGACTTATCCCATAGAGTATTGGAATTGAGGCCAAAAGCAAGTGAGGCATGTAGTCGCACGTTTTATACTTAGTAAATTGCTCTGCCATGTTGAGTTGCTTCATTAGCATATGTGCTTGTTCCTTCATTATCATATTCTGCCACGTACCCATGTTTTACAGCTAGGCACAAAGTGCAGTGCTATATAATGAATGCAAATAAGTGGGCTAGGCACAAAGTGCAGTGCTATATAATGAATGCAAATAAGTGGGCTAGGCACAAAGTGTAGTGCTATATAATGAATGCAAATAAGTGGGCTAGGCACAAAGTGCAGTGCTATATAATTAATGCAAATAAGTGGGCTAGGCACAAAGTGCAGTGCTATATAATGAATGCAAATAAGTGGGCTCATTGCTGATCTTCATAAACAGTTTATTAGCACAATGTGCATGCGTTCAGTAATCCTGAGCTTGATGTGTACAGAGAAGTGTGAAGTTGAAAAAAGGAGGGATGTTAGCCTTACTATTTCCATACTAGTGATCAACTATCAGGTGGTCTGTATTGCCCAAGCAATCATTTATAATGTTTGTGCAGATACCCCTGGCAGATTCCACCACTCCCATATATAGCATACCCATGACCTGTATCTAAGGTTTTCTAGAGGCTACTTTCCACAAGGACATCAATTGTGTAATATCCTAAGGTCTTCTCTCTTCTGATGTATTTAATGGCCTTGCAGTTCATATATGTATAGAGTGGGTTGCTTTTCTTAGTTTTTTTTTTCGCTTCAATAGAGTATGAGTCAAGTGATATTATTGTTTTATGATTACTGGAATCCAAAAACGTACCACGGAGCCCTTGTACCAGCAACAACAAGTAGGTAGTCTTAACGAATTTATTTATCACAAACGTTTTCGCCGCACAAAGGTGCAGCTTCCTCAGAGAAAACAAATTAACAATGAGGTAAAAGTGCATGCCCCTTTTATACAAAGCAAAAGGGAAATGACAACATGATAAGGTGAAACTCATTGTAGTAATTGGTAAACAAGTAGAAGCCTTCACAAGAACAACTTGTTCCTCAAAGAGAAAATGCAAACATTAATTCATGTTAGTAATAAGCATTTCAAAGTGTGGAATGTTACCAAAAAAATAAACATAAAATTTAAAATGACATATTTAAAATTCTTAAAATATGTGAAAGAAATCATAACGTTAAAGTAAAAATTCAACATAAAAAGTCATTCAAATAGCAACTCATAAAAAAGTAAGTATAATATGCAGTAATGGATTAAATCTTAGTAAAAAAGTGATGGTAATCCATTATAAGTATGAACCATAATGAGCAACTGTGTACCTTAAAGATATTATTGTATAAACAACAATAATAACTAAAATCTAGGCAATATTTAACATGAGAGGTGCTACAACAAAGGCACGTCACATGAAGTCAGAAACAAAAAATTTTGTATATTTTAAAAAAAGTCTTTATGTATGCATAAGAAAGTAAGGAATATCTACAAAGGGGGGTACTACCTTAAATAGCTCCTCAATTTGAGTACTGCTGAGATGTTACAGTTTTCGTTTAAACCCGGTAGCAAAATGCGTCTAAACGCAGTTGCCACTCCAGTTCACGTACTTCTAAGAGTAGAGTTATTGGGCCTCCCCGGATGTTATTGGTCACTTGATCTATGGCCATAAACGAGAAAGAGTGCCCAGGGTGGTTGGCAATGTGTTTAGCCAAAGCGTTAACGTCAGAGTTTTTCTTAATTGCATACATATGCTCATAGACACGGTCCCTAAGTCTGCGATCAGTCTTTCCCAGATAAAATGAGGGACAGCAATCACAAAGAGCCAGGTATACAACTGATCTACTTTCACAGTTGAGTGGAGCTTGGATTAAAACTTCCTGTCCCTTATAGTGTAGGTCTGCCCTACCTTCATTTTGTAACACCAGTTGCAAAAACCACATGGGTACATCCCTGTGCGCCTGTTAAAGGTTTTTAGTTAGGTCCCTCTGTAGAAGTTCCTTAAGATTGTTGTTCCTCTTGAAGACAAAATTAGGACAGGGGCCTAATTTCTCAGAGAGGCCAGGACTCCCCAAGATAAATTGCCAGTTTTTCTTAATCAATGCAGTGGTAGTCTGAGTGTTAAGACTAAATGTGTGGACGTAACTAATGGCAAAATCGCGTACATGGTTGGTCAGAGAGATGTCATTAGGAGAGGGGAAACACTCAATGGGTGACAGTAGTGTGTTGTTAGAACTAAGGTCAAGTAGTACATGGCTTTGCAAGATAGGTTTGTAAACCCGTTTATCCTTTTGGCTGTAACTTCAAGCCTAATTTCATCAATGAGATTCCTCGTGTAACCCCTATTAAGGAACATGTTACACAAAAGTGTGCATTCGTTCTGGAAGGTGTCAAAATCACTACACATTCTAACAGCCCTAACCATTTGGCCCTTCACAATAGATTTCTTTTGTTTGAAGGGATGGTGGCTAGTGAAGTGCAAGAACGAATTACAGTAAGTTGGCTTTCTGTAAACACAAGATGTGTAGGTGTTCCCTTCCTTTCTCAACTTTACATCGAGGTAATCGATTTCTACAGGTGAAAAATTAGAAGTGAATTTCAAGAAGTCAGTAGTACCATTTAGAAACTGTAAGAAGTCTACGGCTTCTGTGTCATTACCATGGAAGAGGATGAAAATATCATCCAGGTAACGTGTGTAAAATTTCACTGTCTGCATCCTTTCACTGGAAAAAAGGAAGTTCTTTTCCCAAAAACCCATAAAGAAGTTGGCGACTGAGGCCCCACAAGGCGAGCCCATCGCCACGCCTTTTTTCTGTAAAAAGTAATCCTTATCAAAAAGGAAGTAATTACATGAAAGGACTATGTCCAAGACTTCTGTAACCAAGTCAATTTCAGTCTGTGGTGCTCCACAGTCTAAAAGCAGGAGGGAAATCCATTCCACAGCTTCTTGGTGTGGAATGGAGGTGTATAAGTCAACAACGTCGATGGTGAGAAAATTATTCCCATCATCGAACGGAATGTTGTTGAAGTTGTCTAAAAAAGACCAGGAGTCTTTACATACACCCCGAAGGTCCTTCAGGTATTTAGACAGGATAGTGTCTACCAATCTGGCGCTGGGATATGTCATAGATGATCTACCATCAACCAGCGCACGCATGGGGGGATTACTGACATCCTTATGGACCTTGGGGATGCCAAACATGACTGGAATTTTTGGCATAGAGATGTCGATGTAATTGTAAGTTTCTATGTCAATCTTACCCTGCAAGAACAAGTCACGGAAGACGCCCCTCATCATACTATGGGTGCGGTGTATTTCATTGAGAGAAGCAGGGGAATAGGCAGGTGTGTTAAGGACATCGAGCATTTTTTCGTTATACAGTGAATTGTCCATAATTACAAGTCCACCCCCTTTATCAGGTTTGACTACTCGAACTGGGTAATGGCATAATTCATCTAAGAGGGAGACTTGTTCTTTAGTAATGTTATACCGAGGAGTTTCGGTATAACTATTACATGCCTTAAAGGAATATCTGATGTCTGCTTCACAGATCCTTTCAAAAAGCTGGAGAAAAGGGTGGATGGGGGGGTTATACACACTCGGTAGTTTGAGAGAATCATGTGGCAAGGCAACTTCATTGCTAAACAGTAACTTGAAATTTAACTTTCGGACAAAGCATTTTAGTTCAATAAGTTCCTTGGATATGTCACCCATTTTACTAGGGACAAATGTGTAACCAAGGGAAAGTAACTCAACTAGTTCCTCCCTTAGTTCCAAGTCTGTGAAATTGTAAATAGTGAAGTCCCCTTTACGGTTAAGTATAATTCTTGGACCTTGATGTAGGAAACAAGGGTTAAGGTCAGCAGTCGTGGTGAAGGAGGAAGAGACACCTGCTGTGTAAGAGAAATGAGAGTCCGAACAGTCAAGAACTGAGAGACCAGGGGAAGCTTCTTCCACTTCTATCTCTTGTTGTGAAACTGTCGGTGGTTGCGGTTGCCTAAAAAAACTGTTGTTGTTTTTGTTAGTATTGGTCCTATTTGTGTTGGTGTTATTATTGCCTTGATTACCCTTCTTAAACCCTTTAATCCTGTCACTGCGTCTAGGGCCTACCTCGTCCACTCCTACCTCATCTTCGTGAAAGTGAGGGCTGGCCGAGACAGGGTGGGGTGCAGGGTTAGGATGTTCCTGGTGGGTACTAGTAGTAGTGTTGTGAGATTCAGAAGCCTGTAATTTAGGATATGCAACGTTATCCTGATAAGCCAATCTGTCTCTGACTAATTTTTTATTTTTGTTAAGATTTAGTTTGACAAGAAGCGTGTTAATACTAGAAAGGGTACGGTCATAGTCGAACCTGTACCTTACAAAATTCAAGTCTGCTTTAATCTCCTTGTCTAAAACATCAATCTCCTTCAGGAGAACACAAACATGTTGGTTATAATGTTTCACAATAAGCTGTAACAGATCTAAACCTTGCTGTTGAAATAAGTCTTTTAAGTCACAAAGGAAATTGTTGTTGTTGATTAAGCCTGAAGGAGAAAAAGTACTACGTAGACCTTTTGGAACAAGTTTCTCATGAATGCACTGGTTAAAGTAACCAATCTCAAGCTGTAACTTTTAAGTTTGAGAATTTTACTGTCAAAGATCTTTAATTTATTGGACAGTGACTCATTACTTGAAATGGTATCATGCTGATCAGCTGTACTTTCCATAGGGTTAGAAAAAACAAAGTTGTCAGTATTTGTCATCCATTCAGAAAAAATGAATGGAGCATTCACATTGTCAGTCTGGCCTGAAAAAGAGCCAGTGTTAACAGCTGCAGCTATACGTAAGAAGAAGTTGCAGGCCCAGTGGGCCAGGCAGAGTTAGTTGTATTGTAATTAACTGAATGTTCTCCACTACTGTTAATGTCTGCACCTAATAAAAGGGCAGGAATACCATTAGGAAAAGTACCTGTAGTTGCCTCCAATCTTGTACCACTGTTGACAAGGCCAGCAGATGTAGATGTAGAAGGCGGTGGTGCATTATGTTCATTTGCAGAATGAAAAGGTTGTCCTGCCGGTATTAGAGAACCAGAGTTCGCCTGTGTAGTATTAGTGGCTGAAGAGCCTTGAGTAGATAAAGGTATAGAAGCTACCTGGCGGTTCCTGTTGCCATTAATACCTTCCAGTAAGTCAAAGCGTGCATTAAGCTTGTCGAGTCTTTCCGACAATGAAATCAGCAAGGCAGGCACATCAAAAAGTGGATTAGACTGCGCTTCCTTCACTCCAGAATTAAGAGAGATGCGAGGGCTGCTGGGACTAACAGGGCTCCCTGTGGCCATGAAAACAAACAGGCAAATGCAAAAGACAAGAACAACTGGAATCCAAAAACGTACCACGGAGCCCTTGTACCAGCAACAACAAGTAGGTAGTCTTAACGAATTTATTTATCACAAACGTTTTCGCCGCACAAAGGTGCAGCTTCCTCAGAGAAAACAAATTAACAATGAGGTAAAGGTGCACGCCTTTTATACAAAGCAAAAGGGAATGACAACATGATAAGGTGAAACTCATTGTAGTAATTGGTAAACAAGTAGAAGCCTTCACAAGAACAACTTGTTCCTCAAAGAGAAAATGCAAACATTAATTCATGTTAGTAATAAGCATTTCAAAGTGTGGAATGTTACCAAAAAAATAAACATAAAATTTAAAATGACATATTTAAAATTCTTAAAATATGTGAAAGAAATCATAACGTTAAAGTAAAAATTCAACATAAAAAGTCATTCAAATAGCAACTCATAAAAAAGTAAGTATAATATGCAGTAATGGATTAAATCTTAGTAAAAAAGTGATGGTAATCCATTATAAGTATGAACCATAATGAGCAACTGTGTACCTTAAAGATATTATTGTATAAACAACAATAATAACTAAAATCTAGGCAATATTTAACATGAGAGGTGCTACAACAAAGGCACGTCACATGAAGTCAGAAACAAAAAAAATTTGTATATTTTAAAAAAAGTCTTTATGTATGCATAAGAAAGTAAGGAATATCTACAAAGGGGGGTACTACCTTAAATAGCTCCTCAATTTGATGATGGGAATAATTTTCTCACCATCGACGTTGTTGACTTATACACCTCCATTCCACACCAAGAAGCTGTGGAATGGATTTCCCTCCTGCTTTTAGACTGTGGAGCACCACAGACTGAAATTGACTTGGTTACAGAAGTCTTGGACATAGTCCTTTCATGTAATTACTTCCTTTTTGATAAGGATTACTTTTTACAGAAAAAAGGCGTGGCGATGGGCTCGCCTTGTGGGGCCTCAGTCGCCAACTTCTTTATGGGTTTTTGGGAAAAGAACTTCCTTTTTTCCAGTGAAAGGATGCAGACAGTGAAATTTTACACACGTTACCTGGATGATATTTTCATCCTCTTCCATGGTAATGACACAGAAGCCGTAGACTTCTTACAGTTTCTAAATGGTACTACTGACTTCTTGAAATTCACTTCTAATTTTTCACCTGTAGAAATCGATTACCTCGATGTAAAGTTGAGAAAGGAAGGAACACCTACACATCTTGTGTTTACAGAAAGCCAACTTACTGTAATTCGTTCTTGCACTTCACTAGCCACCATCCCTTCAAACAAAAGAAATCTATTGTGAAGGGCCAAATGGTTAGGGCTGTTAGAATGTGTAGTGATTTTGACACCTTCCAGAACGAATGCACACTTTTGTGTAACATGTTCCTTAATAGGGGTTACCGAGGAATCTCATTGATGAAATTAGGCTTGAAGTTACAGCCAAAAGGATAAACGGGTTTACAAACCTATCTTGCAAAGCCATGTACTACTTGACCTTAGTTCTAACAACACACTACTGTCACCCATTGAGTGTTTCCCCTCTCCTAATGACATCTCTCTGACCAACCATGTACGCGATTTTGCCATTAGTTACGTCCACACATTTAGTCTTAACACTCAGACTACCACTGCATTGATTAAGAAAAACTGGCAATTTATCTTGGGGAGTCCTGGCCTCTCTGAGAAATTAGGCCCCTGTCCTAATTTTGTCTTCAAGAGGAACAACAATCTTAAGGAACTTCTACAGAGGGACCTAACTAAAAAAACCTTTAACAGGCGCACAGGGATGTACCCATGTGGTTTTGCAACTGGTGTTACAAAATGAAGGTAGGGCAGACCTACACTATAAGGGACAGGAAGTTTTAATCCAAGCTCCACTCAACTGTGAAAGTAGATCAGTTGTATACCTGGCTCTTTGTGATTGCTGTCCCTCATTTTATCTGGGAAAGACTGATCGCAGACTTAGGGACCGTGTCTATGAGCATATGTATGCAATTAAGAAAAACTCTGACGTTAACGCTTTGGCTAAACACATTGCCAACCACCCTGGGCACTCTTTCTCGTTTATGGCCATAGATCAAGTGACCAATAACATCCGGGAGGCCCAATAACTCTACTCTTAGAAGTACGTGAACTGGAGTGGCAACTGCGTTTAGACGCATTTTGCTACCCGGGTTTAAACGAAAACTGTAACATCTCAGCAGTACTCAAATTGAGGAGCTATTTAAGGTAGTACCCCCCTTGTAGATATTCCTTACTTTCTTATGCATACATAAAGACTTTTTTTAAAATATACAAAATTTTTTTGTTTCTGACTTCATGTGACGTGCCTTTATTGTAGCACCTCTCATGTTAAATATTGCCTAGATTTTAGTTATTATTGTTGTTTATACAATAATATCTTTAAGGTACACAGTTGCTCATTATGGTTCATACTTATAATGGATTACCATCACTTTTTTACTAAGATTTAATCCATTACTGCATATTATACTTACTTTTTTATGAGTTGCTATTTGAATGACTTTTATGTTGAATTTTACTTTAACGTTATGATTTCTTTCACATATTTTAAGAATTTTAAATATGTCATTTTAAATTTTATGTTTATTTTTTTGGTAACATTCCACACTTTGAAATGCTTATTACTAACATGAATTAATGTTTGCATTTTCTCTTTGAGGAACAAGTTGTTCTTGTGAAGGCTTCTACTTGTTTACCAATTACTACAATGAGTTTCACCTTATCATGTTGTCATTTCCCTTTTGCTTTGTATAAAAGGGGCGTGCACTTTTACCTCATTGTTAATTTGTTTTCTCTGAGGAAGCTGCACCTTTGTGCGGCGAAAACGTTTGTGATAAATAAATTCGTTAAGACTACCTACTTGTTGCTGGTACAAGGGCTCCGTGGTACGTTTTTGGATTCCAGTTGTTCTTGTCTTTTGCATTTGCCTGTTTTATGATTACTGTTTGACAATGCCAGTTTCACTTGGTGATAGCAGTGGGAAGAAAAATTATGGGTTAATGACATGGCGTGTAAAGGAATATTGCTCAATAGTCATGAAGGAGTAGAAGGGAGATTATTCAGATTAGGGCAGTAGAAGTGGCAAATATAAATATGCTGATACAAATCCTTTCAGGTAAAGTAAAGATCCCAAAACAGTTCTATAATGTTTAGCTGAAAAAAGGGAATGCTGTCTGATGAGCTTTACTCTAAATCTATGAGACATTTGCAGGCAGAACTAATAATTATGACTGCTGCAAGCAGAATTTAATAAAAGCATTTTAGAGAGTTCCATTACTGTGGTTCTAAATGTCATTAATGAGAATTCAGTTAATTAAATTCATACGGAAACAAAGCTAGAATTTGTACTAAAGCTGCATGAGGTGTTTCAGATTTGCCTTCCATAAGGTACTGTCCAAAATTGCATGTCCTGTGATACAATGTTTTGTGACAGATTAATTGCATGCACAACAAAATAATATATTTATTCTAAAAAGTTTGAAGACTTTTAATTGTGGTCAAATGTTTTTCTCATATTGTTACAGATAATGCTAATCTGTTCTTGCAACTTTTATTTTATAATGTCATATAACCCAGTGCAATTGTGTATTTTACAATCAAATTTTTTTTTTTTAATTTCAAAGCAAACACTTGTTAGTTAAATTACAAAGTATGTGTCTTATTCCACATCTAACTGTACAGCATTCAATAAAGCAATCAAAGCAAAATGGACTTAGAAATTAACAAGGAAAAATATTCAGATAAATATTTACTTCCTAAAACCTTGCATAATATTATTTTAGCTATAAACTTTGTTATGAGGGCTTCCAACTCTAAGAAAAAAACAAGATGAATTTGAAATACAGAGGTTTCTGTTTCTTATACTGAACTCCACAAAAAGTCACAAGATATGACATTTCATTTCCAATAATTACAAAAAAGACCAGTTCAATCCAGAAAATACTGTGCTTTCTAGGGTTGTAAGTGCTGGTTATTGCATTACCATATAGATTAAGATGCAAATTTGAAGACACCTAGGTACACCAAGTGACCTGCATCATATGCAGTGCTCAAAGAAACTTCAGTTTCATACTGGAGCTGTAATTTTGAAATCTAAAAGCACTTTTCTTGCTGATGTTCTAGTACTGGATATATGAAAAATTTCCAGGTATCCTGTCTGAATCACTAGTCTCTCTCTCAATACATGTATGTGTATATATATATATATATATATATATATATATATATATATAGAGAGAGAGAGAGAGAGAGAGTGAATTTCCAACTACTTTTTCCATCTCATATTTTCAGCGTGTGTGTGTGTGTGTGTGTGTGTGTGTGTGTGTGTGTGTGTGTGTGTGTGTGTGTATTTATTCATTTGTCTGCTAGGAAACCCACTAGGTTCAAGACTGTTTTCAGGGACAACCTGGGAGCACTTTCTTGTTAAATGACATGCTCAGTGTCACACGGTGAGGGAAAAAGCCCCTGTTCTTCAGGATGAAGCACATTATTAGCTCACAACCTTAATCCTCTGTGTTAAACTATAATATTATTCAATAAAACTCAATGGAGTTTTATTTTATTTCTTTATTCTGCACTTTACAATAATTCATTACAATGCACTCAAGTGATATCAACACATGCTTGATACATAATAAATGAAAAATGGGTCCATCCATCTGCTTTAAAAAGCCATTTTTCTCCTCCTGCATGCTATTGATTACAAGCTTCATCCTCAGTATTATTTAGATACATTTTCAGCAAAATACTAATTACAGCAATGATACAATAAGCCTCATTTAAAAAGTAAGACAATAATAAAATTATATAAAAATAATTAAACATGATTTGCAATAGTCACCAGTCATCACATCTCATACCAACCCTTCAAAAGCAATGTCAAAAAAGGTGAAATTTTGAGGTACCTATCAAATGCTTCCAAAGTAAGAAAGGGAGCAGATTTCACATTTGGAATGCCATAAATGCATAAGACAACATGCCCAAGTTTCTGAGAGACACCTTTGAAACCACTAGCAGCCCCAAAATGAAAAAGATACAATTTAGTAGGATTATATTGTACCTTTAACTCCAGATAAATGGGATGCAAGTGGTTTATGGACAAATGTGCCAGCACCATGATATTACAGAAAATTCTGAACTGAACCAACAGCCAGTACTTTCAATGGAGATCCTAACTAGTACAAAGAAATGTCAGTTTAATATACCTAAATGATTAACCTGGAAAATATTTATGAGTATAGTATGGTATAGATGGAATCTTTGAGTGTATGAAGACAAAGAAGAAAAAATTCATTAGATGTATAATGTACCACTTCCTCAGGAAATACAGTCTATAGCAAGACTCTTACATTAAGTATTATTTCCGTTGTTCCCCGCTATCCTTTTAAATTTCCATGACTGTCACTTATCACATATCAATGAAATTTATTCATATCACAACTCTGTGTTTCATGCTATCTTTAAAAAAAAACTAGCTGTTAATGTCTGTCCTTAGACCACAAAACATTCTGTTCTCTTCATCATTTCAGAAATTCTGCATTGTATGCTACTTACTAAATTAATTTCTCTTCATCTTTTTGCATACTAGAAGGACATACATCTCTACAAGTGTAACCCCCTATAATAATATTATGGTGACAAGAATCCACAAGCCATCTCGACCTGAATTCGACAAGACTCACATGAGATTGGTTCACCTAACTATGAGTGTGAGATTGATTCTGGTACATGCACACTATGCCTAGATCCTGGTGTCATAGCTGATACAAATATGACTAATGCAATCAGGCAATGTGAAATCCCCATTGTAAACTCTTATCCTAACAGTCCTTCCTAAATGCATTTTTCTGCATTTGTATGTTTTCTTCATCTGCATGTAATGTTCTCAATTGACTTATTTCATCACAAACATTTTGTAAAGCCAAGTGTTAAAGGTCTTGCAGCAATTCAGATATGTGTCATCGACTTTATTTCCCCTTTCCTGCTTACTAGTTACCAAGGGATATACTGCAATCACTTGATCACTATCTGCTTGAATCCCATTAAATTGCTGTCAGCCTCACATAAATGCTTCTTTTGCAATCAGCAGTAATTTAGCAGCACCCTAAAATTGATGGGTTCTTTTTTCCATACCTTTGGTCTATATAAATGCCACCAATGAGGTCACACCAACTTTGAGAAAATAGATTTAAAGATCACTCTGTTTATTCTGGTCTACTTGTAACTGAGTACATAGATAAACATACGACTGCAAACAAATGATCCATAAGCATCTGGAATAAGAATATGTGAAGAATCCACGTCATAGAACTACTTCAGATAGGATTGGCAAGTTTTCTGTTGCCTGAAGTTATGCTGTTAATCAGAAGCATGTGACCTGGTTTTTAAGAGATCTACATGTCAGCTTTGCAGAATCTTTATATAATCTTTCCTTTGATAAAAGTGACTTTAGTAGACTTATAATTCTCATTTTTTTTCAATAGACCTATAATAAAATGAGCTTCTTTTGCCAGTAACCAGACAAAATGTTCATAGTCAATATTGCAGTATTGATTCTTGGGTCTTCCTGCCAAGTAGAAGCCCACCACTGGCCTGATTTCCAGAGCCTTTGCATCATCAGTAGCTGACTGATGTCTGAAGCTGTCAGCTCCATCTTCAGTTCTTTCTAGGTATGCAGTCTGATGCACTTCACATGTGTTCAGTACATTCACAGTCCATTGGTCAGCTCATTTTTCCAGCAGTCTCTGCTTCCAGTCAGATAAGTACTCTGTTGTGGAAATTTCTCTTTTAATTTGATATTCAGAGAATCAACAATTGCTTGACATGTGAGAAGCAAATCCGGCATAAAGATTTTCACTCCTTTTTCCTTCTCTGCTTTGGGCCTCAGCACAGCATCTCTACTTGTCCTGACTGCTAAGCCTCATGAGAAAACCCTAAAATGTCTAACCAAGTTACCAGATGCCCATATGAAGTCTCCTTCTTCAGTTCCCCAGTGCATCACAATCCACTTGTACCATAGGGGCTTCACAGGCTCCAGCATTGGCTAGTGTCATGCCAAAGAAACAAAAAAACAAAAACTAAACAAGCACCCTGACTTTACTGAGAAAGCTTCAGTTCTAATCCATAAGTCAATGAATGACCTAGGTGAGGCACCTTTGCAGCTCCCCTGGTCTGGCGATTACGATGTTCAAACCCCTCAGCAGACCACCATGGTCCCTGGCCTTTCTACAAGTGTTACCAATGCACACACATTGGCCTGGTCTGCGGTCACTCAGCAGGTCTCAGCTTCTGATGTCAACATTGTGAGTCTCAAGGGAGACACCTTTTCTATCTCATCTATCAAAATCTTAATCAAAGTCCTCATCAGACAGCCACAACCTCATATCACCCATTTTAAGCAGACATCCATCTGAAGGGAACCATTTATTTACTTTTGCTCCAAACTCCAATCCCTTCTCAGACTGTAGCCAAAAAACACTTAAAATAGCACAGAAATTCTTGGCCTTCATGAAATTCAGAGAACCCTCTCATACTTCTGCTCCTTAAGCTTGTACATCCCAAAGAAGCAGGGGAAGTAGCCTTTCAGAAAGATGTGGGTTCATCTAGCTCTGAAGATGAGGAGGAATTATCCTACTTTGGACACTAGCCTCACAGACTTACCCAGATTCAGACTCTGATTACACCCTCTCTTCCACCTCCCCTGTGAGGACCTTTCCATCGAGGATGCCCTGCATGGAATAAAGGAGGCTTTTGTTTTAGATAGCAAGACATTCTTACAGGCTCAGTCCCATTATAGGGAACTGCTGTTTGGTTTCTCGCAGGTCACTAGCTATTCCTCCTGTACATAAAGTACCAGTTGATGTCATTGACACATTGCTCTACATCTTGACTCCTTCCTCCTCTGCTCCTAAGAAGCCAGGCAAATTTTACAGAGTACTTGAATGTCAGAAGCACCTTTACAAAAATCAGAAGGCTGGCCCTTCAGTAGTTTCCACTGATTCCACAAAAGGTGCACCTAAGGAACCAACCAGACATCCCTTGCCTAACGACAGGGAAAACAGACTATTAGAGTCAGGAAAAAAAGTTATACCTCTACCATTCTTGCAAAAAAATCTTTGAATTGTCAATTCCATATACTAAAGTACCTTCAATCTCTTCAGGACAAAATATTAGCTAATTTGGTCACTATGGTGGATAGAACCTTTTCAAAGGAAATTCTGGAGACAGACAGAGAAGCTTTACAAGTCTCCAGACATATCCTGAAGTTTAGCTATGATGTCTTAGATGCGTCTTGCAGACCAGCTGCCACAGGTTGTCACCCATAGAGATTCATGGCCCCTGTCAGATTAGGTTAAGGCTGAACTACTGGATTCTCCACTAGACAAGGAATTCCTTTTCAGTCCTCCAACTGAGCAAGTATTCAAGAAGCTGGATAAGTTTTCAAGAAGCTGGATAAAAAAGGCAATCAAATAAAAAATGTAAAGGAATGTTATCTGTCTCTGACAACAGGTTACAGTAGCAATTACTCCTCAAAGCCTTGGCCCTTTCTTTCTGGACAAGATAAGGGGAGGCCTTCCAATGGCAAGAGACCCAGAGAATCCAGCATATGGCAACCAGAACAATCACAAAGAGCAGGGAACTCAAAAGAGCCCACCCAGCACAGAGACCATCTGTGACTGTGTTAAACACCCCATACACCTACCCGCCCAGGACTTCTGGTGGGAAAACTCTCCTTCTTTCTAACCCAATGGAAAACCATCACCAGGGACCAATGGGTCACCGGCATCATAGAAAAGGGATACTTCATCCAATTCAAAGAAATCCCACCTTTCTTAGGCATTCCAAGACTTCCAAAAAGTAGGAAAACCTCTTACCATCTATCTTCAGGGAACTGCTTCACTAAGGGTCTAGGTCAAAAAGGAAAAAGATTCTACTTAGGGAACTTTCCAACTCCAAGAAATGAGGGCAGCTGGAAGCCCATCTTGGTCTTCTCAAAGCTAAACAAATTTCTCAAAATCCCGAATTCAAAATGCTTTTGTTGTAAAAACTACTGCTTATGATTTTCCAAGATGCCTTCATGGTTACTTTGGACCTAAAAGACATTTAACTCCATGTTCCAAACCAGACAGTGACCAAAAGTACCTATGATTTGTAGCAACAGGCTCTCATTTCCAATTCTGTGCTTTTCCATTTGGGCTATCCACTGCTCCCAGAGTTTTCGCAAAATGTCTAGCTCCTCTGATAGCTAGCATTTAAATCTTCTTAGACAACCATCCCATTCAGGGAAAATCCACAGCAGAAACCCTAGATTTCCTAGCAGATCACCATAGACAGCTTTCAGAAGGTAGATCTTACCTTAAATATTCAAAAGTCACAAAGTCTTCCTCAAACAAGGATCTTCTTTCTGGGAGCCCTCATAGATTCATACAGCAGAAAGCCTTCCTTCCCAAGATAAGATAGCCTTCCTGACCGGCTACCTGACCAGTCTGCTTCAGAGCAATACATCTCAGTAAGGGAATTCCTGATGTTTCTGGAGAACATTGCATCCTAGATTCTCATGATCGCAATTGCAAAGTTACACATAAGAAAAAAAATCAATGGTTCCTAAAAATGCTTGGAAGGAGAATTCGCAGCCTCTGGAAATCCTATTGCCTCTACTTCCATAATTGAAAAAGGAGCTCCTATGGTGTAAGAACCCCATACAGCAGAACCTAATGGCAAATTTCTTTTTTACCAGAAGCAGACAAGACCATCACCACAGACAGTTCAGGCACAGCTTGGGGTGCCACTTAAGTTCCCTAAAAGTGCAGTGCATTTGGACTCCTCAGCTGAAAAATTAGCATATAAATCAGAAGGAGCTACTAGCATTTTACCTGACCATAAAGGTTTTTCAGTAGAACTTTAGGCCCAGGGACACTGCAGATCTGGACAAACACCATCACAGTGATGTGGTACACAAACAAGCAAGGGTGAATTCTGCCCTATACTCTGTGCAGCCATTTGAGGAAGATTTGGATACTGGCTCAAGAAATTGGGCTAATCCTCATACCTTCTTACATTCTGGGTCAGAATGATACCCTAGCAGATTCATTAAGCAGGGATCTTCTAGAACCCAATGAATGGATGCCAAAGGGAGAGGTGAGGTTTTCCTGAATCTAACCATACAGTGCGTGGGGAGTCCCCTCAATAGACCTATTTGCTTTTCCCCCCAACAAATAGTTAAAGATGTTCTGCTCCACATCTCAACAGACAGGGACTTGGAAAAAAGATGCTTTCTCTTTCACACGGACAAACTTGTTCCTGTATGCATTCCTGCCCTTTTCATGGAGCCCTATGTTACTGACAAAAGTCTGGGTGGACAGACTGATAATGATTCTAGTGGCACCCCTCTGTCTGAGACAACACTGGTTTTGTGTCTCTTCATGACACTCATTAAGGGGAGATTACGCACCTTTCTGCATGAAGTAGATTTCCTCAGCCAAGCCAAGGGATCTGTTTTCCATCCTTAACTAGACACCGTCAGGTTAACAGCCAGAAGGGTTGAATTTTGGAATGCTTTCCATTCTAAGGGAAGTAAAAATAACACAATACTAGGAAATCCTACCTGGCAAAATGGAAAAGGTTTTACACCTGGTGTCACAGCAAGGACACAAACCCTCATCAGGCAGACATTTATTCAGTCTTGTACTACCTGTTAGGCCTGTTAAGACAGGAACTCTCCTACTCCAGCATTAAGCTACATTCATCTGTCATAGCAGTTTGACTGGAGAGTGTTCCCTCTATCTTCTCTTACCTCCACATGAATCTTTTCCTAAAATGGGTGATTCACTTGAGATTGCACTTAAGGAACCCAGTCCCTTCCTGGAATCTAAATTTTGTATTAGAATAAATAGTCTTGCTCCCCTTTGATCCTGCTTCCTTTGCTTCCCTAAAGATGCTCACTTGGAAGACCACTTTCCATATAGCTGTCACATTAGCATTAAGAGTTTCGGGGCTACAACCCCTCTTGCGTAAAGAATCTTTCACTATATTTCACAGCGATGGGGTAACCCTCAGAACAAACCCATTTTTTATGCTTAAAGTGGTATCACAACTTACCCTAAACTAGGTTACCCATTTGTCAGTCTTCTTCCCAAATCCACATAATGGGACAGAGCAAGTCCTTCATTCCTAAGTTGTGCACAGGCAGATCAGGTACTTTCTGGACAGAACAAAAAAACCCTAATGGAATAGAACATTTACTGGTGTCTTTTGCAGGAGGTAAACAGGGAAGGCCTATCTCCAAACAAACCATTTCAAAACTGATTGTAAATTGCGATAAGTTACGTTAACCATACCATGAAAAATATCTACCTGGGCATATTAAAGCCCACTCCACCAAACATGGGGTGACTATCAGTCCTGTCATAAAAGTAATCTCTACCCAGGCTATTCTAGAAGCAGCCACATGGAACACAGCGAGTATCTTTACAAAACACTATAACCTAGGCAATGTCTCCAGGCTAGAGCAGATTTTGCTACTGCCATCTTGAAAACTTTAATTCCTAGGTCCAAACAAATAGCCATCTGCCTGTTAGCTTTGGGAGTCTCCCCAAGAATCAGTACTGCAGCATTGACTGAGAAGAACATAGTGCGGTCATGTCCCAGTTACCATAATTGTAGATATTCAAGTGCATTGGTGTTGCATTGCATAATCCTACCCTCCAACCTCGCTGTATGCTGACATCTTGCCCCCCCCACCCCCTTGCTGGGTGCAAGAGGTAGAGCAGTTCTCTGCAGATAGTCCTCTTCACTACATCATCCCCTCTCTGCTTCCTGTCCTGTTCTCCCTTTGCACTCAGATTTTGACAACTGGAGAGTTTGTGCAGTCTTCAGGCACAAAACTGTTTTTTATTTTACTGCTTAGAAATACCTGAAAGTGGAGCCAGCAGATGCCCTTCTTATAACCATAATAATAAATGCAAAGATTATGCAAAATCAGGCTGGTCACAGGCATTCTGCATTGCAGGAAGACCCAGGAATTGGCACTGCATCACTGGCATACTCAAGTAACTACAATTATGCTAAGTGGCACACACATATACCTTTCTAAGCAGAGAATGGAATTTTTGAGAGATTTAATAAACTCTAGCAGTGCCCATTGCCCAAGCAATCAATGTTTGATGACAGATTCTGGTGTCTGAGGTATTGGTAGCATGATAAGAAAGGCATGCCAATCCTGGGGGGCACACACTTGTGTGCATCTGACATTAGAATCTCAGTGTAGACTAGGAACACTGCACCAGGATCTTCAGTCTTATCACCTGTCCTTGGCATGTCAAGATTAGCCCAGGTAGTCAAAGGTGATGTCAATAAACCCTCAGTGAATGAGTATATGACCATATGTGTGTGTATGTGGGGGGGGGGGGGCATGTTGATTTTCAGATGTAGGAGGAAAAAAAGATATTTCCTTATTACATATCTGTTCCTGAATCACTGTGCTGTACCATCATGCCTAACTGCACTTCATAAACAGCTGACATTCATTATGCAAGAGGGCAGATCTAGGGTCATTACCAATGAAGGGATCTAGTACTGTGGAAAAGCCCATTGGCAGGAGAATGGAAATATCACTGTGTAGGAGCAGGAAACTGTGTCCTTGTAGTGGAAAGGTTACCTGCGCATGGGGAATTCTGTTATTGGTAGGATCTTTCCCGATTATGGGAATTAGTTTTTTTAACCATAGTGTTGCTATGCTGCTCATCTCTACATGTGGGGCAACATATTAGTAATGTAGAAGTTTTCTGTGTTGCCTAGTGCAACACCATTTAATTGCATAAATGTCTGGATTACTCTAGGTTGCCCAGCAGGCTTTGGCCTATATGCAGATGGCAGAGTGGTTGTGAATTGGGTATGACTGGGGAGAGGTTAATTTACGATTGTATTTACTCCACAGAGTACTGAGGCTACACTGTGAGGTATGACTTTTACAGTGATTTAATCAGTGTGCCTTTACCTATAAACGAAGACTAAAAATCAGCATTTCTCTAACTTTTACCAAGGGATAAGTCTAGTACCTGAGATGAAAACTCCTGTGTACAAAGATATTTCCCATCAGTAAACATAGAAGCCTTAAGTAAATACTCTACCTGCAACTTTTTAAATGGTTTTTAACCCTTAAAAGAAGAGCAACAACCCTTATATCCTGCAAGACGAAGGGATAATTTTTATGCAGTAGAAGACATCTGTAAAAGGTTTCTTCTTAAGTCTTCTGACTTTTTGAATGAGCAACCAGCTGATATGTGTGCTAGCGGGGTCACAACAGAGATGTATATACATTATGGCAGGATGAGAAGAAGTGAGTCAGCTTCATCTGAAAGGCCTGAACTGCCAGCCATTTGTAACTTTGCTCCCTTAATAAACACAGACCTACTCTTGGAAGCACAGCTATTTGAACTATCATATTTCTAAACGTGAGAATATTGAGAAGGTAATGAAGATAAACATTTCCATCACTAAAACTCAGTGATCTATGTTCTCATCCAGCAGCAGTTTATAACCTCATCTACAATTATAACATTCTTATGGCTCTGGGGGGTTCTATATGGCCCATTCAACCAGAAGTCTTATTCACCTAATACTGCATACTTTCTTTTCCAATTCCTGTACCCTGCCCATCAGCTTGATATGTGTCATTAAAGCTGAAGATTCCAGTGATTTCTAGTTTTTGTAAATGTTTTCTTTCTTTTTTTAATACTAATGCCATGATACTGTAAAATAGTTGTTCATGCTGTTGCAGTGGTGGATGGTCATAGAACCATACTCACAGGCATATTCATATTGGCCTGGATACAAAGCTGGATCCAAATAGTCCTTTTGCTATTGCTATATCGCTTCCCTAAATGGAATCATGGTATTCATTCTCAGAAGCTTTTGTTACCAACACTTGTCAAGCACATGGAGCAAGCCCTCATCCGCCACTTATGCAGCAGCTCTGAAGCTGAGTCTCCAGCTGAGTAATCTCAATTACTGTGCAATCAAAACCCAGTCAGCTTGTGTTGATACTCAGCGATTAGGCCAGGTGTATTCCCAACTGTAAAATGCAGCAGAGCGAGCATTTTTTATAGTAAGTATGATGAAATATATTTGTTTATGATGACTGCTGTAGGTGCAATGCACGCAGATGACTGAAACAATCTATGCAGTCCTTTTAGAGTGGTACTAGGAGTTTGACTGTGGTGGTGGTGCTGCGGTAGCATTGTCACCTCACAGTAAGATGTTGTCCTGTTCGATTCTCAGCTAGAATGTCTTCTGTGTGGAGACATGCGTGAATGGGCATACCTTCATTGAAGGTTGTGCATCAGGGCTGGCAACTTGGCACGTAAAAATCTACTGCCAATCATTAGCGGATCGGAGTTCTGCTGTGGCGACCCCTAACTGGGAAAAGCCGAAAGACACAACAACACCAACTAGGAGTTTGACAAAGTTTATACACCTTCTACAGCACAGAGTAAATGACTCCCATCTCTCTATTTCCACCATAACTAGAATGGTATTTGTTGTCATCCAGCTGGGGATACAAGGGTTCGATTCTGCTGAGCATGTGCAGTTATACAGTAAAACAATGTTTTATAAAGATTTTCTTTTGGTATGCCTGTACACTGGTAAAGAACATCATGAGAGGGCTGGGTCAGTTGATGCACTCTTGTAAAATGTTTACAATTGTAAGCATCTCTTCTTAATTACTTGACAGTATATGCAGGCCATATCTTCTTCCATTAGGTTACATAGTGCACCTTTACTATTCAAGCAAACTCAAAACTAGGCAGAAACATTGTGTCATAGACTATGCGCTGCATCCCTCTCGACTACTGATGAAAGTGGTCTTCAGTTTTGCAACTGTGTGCTCACCCCCCACACACACACACACACCAGATACATGTATGAATCTTAGTTTCTATGTCTTTAAGCAGCAACATTTCTAGGTAGATAGGAAGGACAAAAAAAATGCTCTTTCCTCTAAAGGATGGCCACCATTTTTGAAGAGTCCAAGCTGCAAATATCCTAGTGTCCTACTTATTCTGTAATGTTGACAATATGATTGTTCATATTAATGTGCTGCAAGCACCAAGTCTATGTATCAGTATTGAATAAATCATTCCTTAAAATCTAGTAAGATGATTGTCTACTCTAGTAAAGTATAAACAAAGCAAAAGTGCAGGGGACAGCAATTGGTTTTATATTTATGTCATGCCACTCTATCTTCCTAAGCTATGACAAAGTTGATTTTATTTTCCACCTCAAGTGTTCAGGGTACTGAAAACGCATTAAGATATTACTGACACAGAAGTCTTCTCCCATGCATGAAATCCAGGGATTGAACCTTCTTTAAGGAAAAAAAAAAACGTTATTCCATATGTCCATATATAAATTGGTGGGAATTAGCACCATTGGACCTCCTCATCCAGTGCTTCTTAATAACGTAATTAGTCTATAGAAAGTATTTGATATTTTAACTGATGCAATGGCTCTGGTATATAAAACCTAATCGCTTTAACATAACCTTTCCGAAATCCAAACTGAGCTCTCAGATGAAAAAGGCAACCTGCAGTGAACCATATCAGATTCTTCTTTTTACTGGGATCCTATCATGAAATCGAACAAGCTGAAGAATGAATGGCTTTCAATGCTGTTCATCGATGTGTTTTTTTGTGAGAGCGCAGCACAATGAAGACTGGAAAATTTGCACTTTCCTCACTGTAGTGGAATCTCAGAGTTGATATATATAATTAGCAGGGGGTTTGAGGTAAAGCATTTTCAATGTTTAAGCAGTTCGCTCTCAGGTCTTTTTGATCTCATAATGTAGACCCCTTTTTACTTAATCCAAACAACACATAGCAGAATTGGGAAGATAGTAGCTGTTCAGCTTGGAACACAAGTTGTTAATATAGTTAGAGATTGTCCTCTGTGTTATAAATATACACTGAGGAACGCTGAACTGTGTCAATTTCCACTGAAGTTCCATAAGTCAGGAAAGTTCATAAGTTTGTAGTCAAATGTCAGGACTGATAGCATCCAGGATATGTCAGTCTGTTTCGAGGTTCTATGTTTTAAGGATCAATAAAATCATGGTACTCCTCTAAAAAGATGGGGCAGACACACCCATTTGAAAGTTATGATTAAGTACCTTAGTTATGTATGGAGGAACAAATTAAAGCATATCTTAGATAAAACTCCCGAAATGCAACCTAGCTTTGTCGTCTTAGCCAGTTTGACAAATAGGTTGGGAGGGTGGCCTAATGGTTAAGGTGTTTGCCTTACAAACACAAGGTGCAGGGTTTGAGTCTCTCAAGGGATAACTGACTAAGCTTAAAATGGCTCACAAGGGCAGTTAGCCTAGTACTAATCTATGATCCTATAATATAATGTCAAGATATTAGTTATCAATACATTTCCATTATCTTTTTCTCAAAAACGGCTTCCTGAGCTCATCTGAGTGTGGTCAAAGTTTTGCCGCAGGACTTCACTTAATGAAGAGAAACAGAAGGCTTCACAATTTGATCTAAGAGTTTCCAGAGATGCCTGTGAGTCAGGCATTAAAGTCTTATCCTGAGATGTATGTCACACTGCAATCTCTTCAATCTTGACAGCTTATTATATTCACTGTATTCTAAGCACTTGACAGCGCCATGCATTTCCACAAAACCAAGATGTGAGGCCTTATCCTAGCACCTCCAACCTCAGGTCAGTCATGAACTGAAGATTGATAAAGATTGATCTTAATGTTGAACATTTGTTCTAAATATGAGAATCCCCATTGACAGAGGGTTTCGAAGAAAGTGAACCTGGTAAGTAACAAATCCTGTGCACCTGCTGTCTGTGTTTGGAGGTTGTATATGACCTAAAATGGAACAGTAGACCAAGCTTAGCTGTTTTGAGGCTGAAATCAGGAGGCAAGTTCAATACACTGCATTCCTCAAACTATAATGGTGGTCACAATGAGCTTGCCTTTAATTCTATTAGTCTAAAAAATGTAGTTTGGGAAACCACAGTGTTATGAAGTAAAACACATTATCAAATTCTAAAACAAAAAAGAGTATAGAGAGCAACAGCAATGTGTTTCAAATGTTATTTCTTGGCCAGTACATTGGTGAGTATAAAGCTATTACTTCCAAAGAATTGTGTAACAACATGTGGTGTACACGTCTGCTGATATTAAAATCTGAGAAGTGCTGCTCTGAAGGTTCTTGGATCTTTGGAGACTGAGTGGGGACAGTGAGTTACAAATGGCAGGAAAAAATCATGAGTAGGAAATGCTTTGCTATGGAAAGTACACGGGGGGTACACACAAGTATATATGAATGTTATCTGTTTGCAGGGTGGCAGTAAAATCTGACAATGTTTGATCCTAGGAGGGCAGTGATATTGCTATTTTCAGTTTGCCAGCTAATAAGTTCTTTTGTAACACTGTATATGTAAAAGTTGCAAGAAGAAGAAAAAGAGCATTGCTCGATTTTTGGTCCAAGCACACACACACACACACACACACACACACACACACACACACACACACACACTTACATACTAGTAAAGTGCAGTCATGTTTGCACAAAGAAAAGATGAAATAAGCTACTTATGGTTTGTTATAAAATTATATTATATAATATTTGCAGAAGTTGCATTGCATGATGAATGCAGGACTGTAATAGGGATTGATTATTCTAATTTGAGGATTGAATTATACTTTAGTAAAAGATATCAGACCTCTAGAATAAGTGTATTATCTTATAATTGCATTTCAATTATTGAAGTAAATATATTGATTTTTGTCAGTATTGCATGTTAATATTTACATTGGAATATCGCCATTCTTTGCTTGAGTAAATTAATCCAGTTCTGTTATCAGAAGTATCAGTCTTTTCTTTTTTGGCCTCCTACCTTCATCACTTTACATGCTCCCTGTATCTACCACAAACCTATTCATTCCCCTCCTAGAGAATCTGCAAAATCCTGACATAAGCCTTCTGATAACTGGCCTCTTCTTCTCCACAAAAAAGTGAGGCCTTACCTGCCAAAAGAAATGCTGAGATAATCCCTGTTGCATTCCTTAAGGTGAGAGTCAGAACACAAAGATGTATGTGCTCATCCTGAGGGTAGGGACTTGGGACTGCATGTGGATAGAAATTGATAAATAGGAAGGAATGAACATGGGATGAAATATGTGTTTTCCACACAGAACAAGACACCTACTTATGTATATGTATCCCCTTCTGCAGCAAATAGCATTGTGCATGCAGGCTGCTAATACATACCTGTCTCCATCAAAAAGCACCCAGCTGCAAGAAGAAACCCATAGCTCTCTTCATGATTGGTGAGATGGTGAATGTTGCACATTATCGCCCTTTAACTGGCTTCTTTAAAACCTGAGTTGCAAATCAAACTCAGAATACTTAGGTCATAGTCAGTGGTCTATCTGTATGGCATGGAGTATGTCTCTATCTGTTATTATAATGTTTTTGTTACTTTTGTTGAGTACTGCTACTGTTAAAATCATAATCATTATTGTTGTAATTGATTTCCATTTTATTGATAGTCAGCACAATAGCATCACATTGTATTAACATGAGATCAATGTGTAATTGGATTTAGAAAGTATATCCTTTTCATTAGCATTTTGTGAACTCAGAGCACTTCGCTCACTTGTGATCTCCCTCTATCTCTGTATACATATGTGTGTGTGTGTGTGTGTGTGTATATATATATATGTATATATATATATATATATATATATATATATATATATATATATTTTTTTTTCTTTTGGGATCATTTTATTTCCTTTTCCATTCTGTTATGTAATATCAGAGCTAGCTTGATGTGTATGTGTGTGTGTGTGTGTGTGTGTGTGTGTGTGTGTGTGTGTGTGTGTGTGTGTGTGTGTGTGTGTGTGTGTGTGCATGCAGTATTATCACTATTATTATTATAGTTGTTTTTATTGAGTCTCACATCACTGAATCACAAATGAATGAACACATTTTATAGAATACACATGTGACTGAAAATATATCATATCATTACAGTTGAATGAAAAACTTTATTGTACCAGACATACCTTAAAACATGATTTTGTCAGGGGTAAACCCTCATGCACCCACTTCATTAAGTATACTAACACCAGTGGAAAAAAGAGAAACATACACACACACAAGCACACACACACACACACACACACACACACACACACACACACACACACACACACACTGGCAAACAAACACATTTCATAGAAAACTTCCTTAGGGCAATAATATCTTAAAGCATGTCTTTTTTTTTTCTTTTCTTTTCTTTTTAAGGTAATGAAGCCCTGTTCCACACCTACCATGTTATGGGCTTTGTAGGTGCCTTCTTACTTAACCATACTAAAGTCACAAATGCATAACAGTTGAGGAAGAGAATAAAGAAATAACCATAGTGAATCACTTTTTTCTTTATAATTTTCAATAAATTATAATTCCGTCAGATGAGGTTTCAGTCAAATATGATTTCATTCAAATTGTTAAGTCACTTATAGTTCAGCAAAAAGTAAGTCAGTCAAAAACTGACACTCTACATATATTATCTATGGTCACAGGGATTAGAGGAAAGTTCTCCATGTGGAGAGTTTCATTTGGTCTTGCCCCAAACCATCTGTTTTCAAAAGTTGTCTGTTTTTCCAACAGTTCATTTATTCAGTGACATGGCTTTACAACTTTTCAGATGACTAAATATCCTACCAGTATAAGAAAAGAAAAAGTTAAAGAAAAGATAATCTTTTTAAAAGCTAATATCTAGTTATTCTCTATATATCTCTGAAAAGTTTATTGTATCTCAATTTTCAAGTCAGTGTGCTACTCAGGAACCAGACTCTGAGATGGAAAAGCATTTTGGGAGATTTCTCTACAGATGATGAATTTCCCCATGAGCTAAATCGGGATAAAGGGTTAAATTTATTTTGTATAATGAATGTGCAATTTGTCTGCAGTTAGTCCTAGATTTGAAAATTAATTGCATACATTTATAGCATCAGATCAGCTTTTTAATGCTTCAGTGAGCTTTTGAATGAGGATGGAGTGGCCAATGCTATCAAACGTCACTTAAAACATCTTTCTTCTACAGGCTGAATATCCAGTAGATTATGTTACGAATCATTGAACACAAGTAGATGACAAGCGTGTTTTTTGGTTTTTCTGTTGGTTTGTTCTATTTTTTATCTTTTTTCCACACCTGTGTGATTGTGAGGTTGTTATATATTAAAATGTGGTGTAGGATTTTCTTATGAACATTAACATTGATCAGTATATTCAGTAGATTTTTTTTAAATATACTCTACAGCAGCTGTTGTCACTGCACAAACAATGAAAATAATTTCATTTTTGTTGTGGCTTTCGGCTTTTCCCGGTTAGGGGTCACCACAGCGGAACTCCGGTATGCTAATGATTGGCAGTAGATTTTTACGTGATGAGTTGCCGGCCCTGACGCACAACCTTCAATGAAGGTACGCCCATTCACGCATGTCTCCACACAGAAGATGCTCAAGAATTGAACAGGACAACGTCTTACTGTGAGGCAACAACGCTACCGCAGCACCACCACCGCAGTCCCCATTAAAAATAATTTCATTAATGTTTTTAAATCAATATCTTTCCAGTCTGGTTCTGGTAAATTTAAGTACCCAGCCACCATTATTTTTCCTACTTTGCTTCATGCAAGAAATGTATGAATTTCTCTAGACCACCAGCATTGGCTTTGGTGGCCTGTACACTCTAACAATTGTTATCTATTCCAGGATTATCTTTATTGATACAGTTATAAAATCTCCAGGATTGGTATTATCATTAATCATGTAGTTATCAGAGGTCCCATAACAATCTTTAATTCATAACATAACCCCTCCACCTGATATTTTTAAGAATATATGTTACAGTAAAATTATTTATAATGTGACAGAATTGGCTTCCAGTCACTGATCTTTTACTATATCTCACAAACAATATTAACATCAAACCTGCAGAATGTAGCACATTTTCCCTATAAAAATGTTATTACTAGTACTACTAAGATTAACAACCACAGATACATACTGCAAGTGAACAGCAGACGGAGGAAAAGACCAATAACCAAATGCAAAATACGGCCAACCTCTGAGGGAGACTAAAATGACTACAGTTAAATCCACCAAATATGAAAAAACAAGACAAGTAGTGAAAGCCAGATGCTTTATTCAGGATTTAGAGCTTTTGTTCCTATCAGGGCCTTTGTCAGAATTTACAAGGGCTGCATACATCACTTCCTTATATACAGACCTGAAAAGTGCAGTGTAATAAATACATAAACAAATGAACAAAAATAAGAGCAAGTGTACAAAACCAAAGTCTGTCCACAAACATGCCTTAACATCAAATAATGGCCAACTGTCATTGCCTTATGTAGGAATTAATGTAAATAAAGAAAATAAACTTTGAAAACATATACCTCTTAGAACAGAGTGTTAGAAAAGCATGCTGTGCCATGTCCCTATAATAATGTAAACGTGTACACAATAAAAAATGAACAATAAATAATAATACAAAATCAGAAGATCACATAATTTAAAACATTTACAGTTTTTCTAAGTAGTTTGTTAATAAATGTCTAACAAATGCAATACTAGTGTTTATAGTAATCTGGCATTTCAATTTATGTCAGGTTGTTCAAGCCAGGTGGTTCAGTTGTATTTAATGCCAACTTGGTATTATTCTCATGGCAGAAGGAACACGTGTTTAAATCAGAATTTTTCAAATTCTGTAAAACATATTTATGATATCTGGATGACATTTTTATTTTGTGGGGGTGTCCCTTGGACTTCATTCCAGAAATTGTTAAAACATTTAATGCTTCCACTTCCTTTTTAAAATTTACTTGGAACTTTAACAATCAAAGTATTAACTATCCTGACACTTTAATTTCATCTGGAACAGATGGCTTCATACCTAAGATCTACAAAAAAAAAAAAAAAAAAAAAACAATTTTCAGTAACTGGTATTTGTACTACAATAGCTATCACAGTATGAGTTACAAAAACATCCCAGATGCCAGGAGAATTCCCAGATGACTGGAAAATTCCCAGATAACTGGAGAATAAGCATATTTGTGCCAGTGTACAAGAACAAAGGGGACATCCACAACTGTGGGCAGTACAGAGGCATCAAACTCCTATCACATTGCATGAATGTTCTGGAGAGGGTGATTGATAAATGGATACTCAGAGTAGTAGAATATAAGATGGGAGATGAGCAGATTGAATTCAGATCAGGATGCAGCACAACTGACCCGATGTTTGCATTGAGACGGATACTTGAGAAGAAGCTAGAGAAGAGGAGAGAGTCCAACTGGGCATTCCTAGATTTGAAGAAAGCATATAAGAAGGTCCCAAGAAAGTTGATCTGGGCAATACTGCGGTGGTTTGAAGTCCCAGAAACATGGGTACGATTAGTGCAGGCTATGTGCAAGGACCCAATGACCCAAGCACGGATGATGTTCGGCCTCACAGAAGGGTTCCCAGTTATTCACAGGTTCATAGGTTGGTACTAGGCTATCGGCCCTAGGGCCTATGCAAGCCTAGCCATAACAATTCCCTGGATATTTCTTCCCACAATATTTACTTCTCTGGACCCCTGTCTAGCAGGGCAACTTGCATGATCCCTGGGGTGAATTTCATATCTCCCATCCAATCATCAAGGTTCCTTTTGAAGAGGGCCAATGAGGCACTCTGCTTGACATGTATGGGCAGTCTATTCCAGAGTATGGGGAGTCTCTGGGTCAGGAACCTATCCCTCCAGCATGTTTTGTTCATTGTGATGACAAGGTTTAGATCCCTGGAGCATGTGGCTCTGAGGATTTGGGATTTCTTTAAGTGGAGCATGTCCAACAGCTCAGGGCTCGACATGGCCTTGTATGTTAAGCAGAGATCACCTCTGAGTAGACGATATGCTACAGAGTGTAGCTGGAGTTTTTTTAGACGGTCAGCATATAGCATCTGCTTTAGGCCTGTGATTCTTTTAGTGAGGTATTTCTGTGGCCTTTCCAGCTGTTGCAGATGTCTTGTGAGGTACATACCAAATGGGGCATTATACTTTATAATCGGTCTAATGAGGGATGAGTACAGTGGGACAATTACCTCCTTTTTTCTGGAGGAAAAGCCCTTAGTGATGAGGTGTGCCACATAGAAGGATTTCCTGACTGTTGTGCCGATGTGGTTATCGAAAGTGAGACCACTGTCCACCTGTGTCCCCAAGTATCTCATCACACTTTCAATGTTTAGTGTCCTGCCACCTATGTGGTAATTCATGGGTACATGTTTTTTTCCAAAGGGGATAACTATACATTTCTTGGCATTAAGCTTGAGCCCATGGCTCTGGTATCAGGCATCTGTTTCTGTAAGACCCTTTTGTAGAATATCCACATCATTTGGGGATGAAATAATGGCTCCCAGTTTGCAGTCATCTGCAAACTTTGTTAGCCAGAGTCCCTTAGTGTTGGCCTGTACTTCAGAGAAGTAGATGCCAAACAAGAGTGGTCCCAGGACTGAACCCTGAGGTACTCCACTTGTCACTTGTCTGGAGATGGATTTGGAGTCAGCTACTTTTACAGTCTGGGTTCTGTCAGTAAGCCAGTTGGCAACCCATCGAGTGACGTAGGGATTTATGCCCAGCTTAGTAAGTTTATCTATGATTCCAGAGTGGGGGATGGTGTCGAAGGCCTTGGTGAGGTCCAGAAAGGTTGTGTGGACCACCTTATCCTCATCCACAGCTCTGGAGACTGATTCAAAGAAGTCAATCAGATTCAGGAGACAAGATCGGCCCTTCACAAACCCAAACTGGGTGGAGTCCAGTGTTTGAAGGTTGCCAATGTCTTTGTTTATAAGTTCCATGATAATACGTTCCATGCCCATGCAGATCAGGCTTGTCAGATTGATGGGATGGTAGTTCACGGGATCCAAGGCAGATCCTCCATTGTGGAGCGGGATAACTGTAGTTGTGTGCCACTCAGTGAGCAGGAAGCCTGAGGTGAGGCTATGATTAAACATGACACTAAGGTGAGGTGCCAGTTCATTTTGTAGTTAATGTAGTACACAGCCTGGAATGTCATCTGGTCCCATGTATTCTGTATTCTTAGCTTTGGAGAGTGCGGTTTCCACCTGTGTGGCCGTGATTATCGGAATTTGGCAATCTTTTGGTACTGAGATGGGATCTTTAGCGGGTGAGGGGGGGGTGAAGTTGGCACTAAATCGATCTGCCAGGATATTGGCGATATCCTTGGGATCAGTATATTTAATGCCATTCTGTTGTAGCTCAGAGTAGATCTGAGCATTGCCATTTAGATTCTTGACATAACTGTAGAATGCCTTGTGGTTGTCTTTGGAATTTTTGGCAATTTTATTTTTGTAACTAGCTTTTGAGGATTTTATGAGGGATTTCAGCTTCTTACTGAGGTTGGTGAGAGAGTTTTTTGCATCCTGGGATTTTCCTCTTTTCTGCAACAGTTTCTTCCTTCTGTTGTATAGTTTGTTTATAGCAGGGGACCACCAGATTGGCTTCCTTATTTTGGAGAAGAGTATCTTGGTTCTATTTGGGATGGCATAATTCATGCACGAGTGGATGTGCTCGTACAGTGCCTTAGTGTAGGATTCTACAGTCGAACTTCCAGATCCTGTCTGCATGGGTGTTGTGAAGTTTGTCACCTCTGACTTCAGTAGCATGAAGTTGGCTTTGGAGAAGTTTTTTTAAGGAGCTTTCCTTACTGGGGGGTGGGGGTGCGATGTGGATGTCAAAGGTGATTTGCTTATGGTCAGACCTGACCAATGAGGGGGTGACCACTGGTGTGGAGCATGTATCTCCCATGTTGGTAATGACTATGTTTAGGATATTGGAGCCCCTGGTGTGACAATGGATTAGTTGATCCAGGGCATTGGAATTTATGAATTCCAAGAACCATTTGGAAAAGGAGTTGGTACCCAAGTAGTTTTCCCAATTAATGGCAGGGTAGTTGAAATCACCCAGTATTAGGGTGTTTGGTTGTATCTTAATATTTTTCAGTATGTTTAGAAAGGTGTAGTGAGAATCTTGGCGCATGGTGGGGGATCTGTAGCAAGCCACAATTTGGATTGCAGTCTTACCTAGTGCTAGTTGCACCTGGAGAATTTCAGATACATTGTATTGGGCAACTAGCCTGGAGGTATGAATATCCTTGGTGAATATGGACACTCCTCCACCTTTAGTGTTTCATTCTTGGTTTTGTGGCCGAAAAGTATGGTAAGAATTGTAGCCTGGTATGGCAGGGGTGCTCACTGGAGCCTTGAACCAGGTCTCAGTTACTGCACAGATATCAATGTTCTTCATTTTTAGGAGTGCCTCGAGAGAGTGCATTTTAGACTTCTAGCATTGAGTAGCATTAACTTCAGATTTTGCATGTTTGTATCTGTTACGGTGGTGGTTTTATCCTTTGAACCTTGCCTAAAAAAGGCACTATAGGGGTGGCAAGAGCTTTAGCCAGTAACCTGAATCCCAAGGGTGACAGGTGCAGACCATTTCTGGCAAAGCATCGTGGTTTGTCGATCATGTCTTCCCAGGCAGACAAATACCGGATCCCCTTTGAATGACACCAGAAGCTTAGCCAATTGTTGAAGTCAATCATTTTGTCCTTATACTGTGGTATCATTCTGGGCGAAGGCAGGATGCTACTCCGGGCTAGGGTCATACCTGCCTGGGTCACATGATCCAAGAGCTCTTCCATGTCTCTTTTCATGTAGTCCAGGGAGGTACGTCTCAAGTCATTCACTCCAGCATGGACAATGACAGAGTCATTGTGGGCATACATCAGGGTTCAGCTCTGAGCACACTGCTGTTCATACTGGTGATGGACTACATTAGCAAACAGGCTGGAGGGGACGGATCAACAAAGCTGTTGTAGGCAGACAATGTGGCAGTACAGGCAGACTCTGAGCTAGAACTTCAGCAAAGGATAGGAGAATGGAATGCAAATCTGAAGGCACATGGGATGAAACAGCACAGATAAGACAGTGGTAATGGCAGCAAATTGGGGAAATCAGAAGAAGCTGACAATAGAGATAGAAGGGAAGATAGTTGAACAGGTAAACAGCTTCAAGTATCTGGGAGGAGTAGTTGAGGAGAAGGGTAGTCTGAATGAAGAGATCAAATCTAGAATCAGAGGGGCTGCAGCCAACTGGCATAGAGTATCAGGTGTAGTCTATGACAGAAGAATGCCAAAGAAGCTGAAAAGTAAGGTGTACAACACAGTGGTGCGACCAGTACTACTGTATGGTACATAAACCTGGGCAGTAAAGGCAGAACAGTTGAAGAAGCTAGAGGTGATGGAAATGAAGTGCCTGAGAAAGGTGATATGATGCACACTGTGGGACAGATGAAGAAATGAGGACATATGAGTAGAAGCCAAAGTAGCTCCAATTGCAGAAAAGATCAAAAATGACAGATTATGGTGGTTTGGACATGTATAGAAAAGCAGAAGACAATCTGGTGAGGAAGATTTGGGACAGACAGGAAGAAGGTAAGAAGTGAGAACATCCAGCAAAGAGGTGGATGGATTGTGTGAAAGAAGATCTGCGACAGTCAGGCAGGAATGTGGCACTGAATCGAGAGAGTTGCCACCAGTTAACACCATACCCTAACCCCATGTAGAAAAATGGAAAAAAGGGGGCTGATGATGATGATGATGATTTGAGTAGCTAGAATGACTTCCAGTTAAGAGGCACTGATATAAGAATTCATTGTTCTAAAGATCATGTTCACTCAGAGGGGCTACCTAGTAGATTTTTGAAACACTATTAGTATAGCAATATTACATGAATGGGGAACAAACACAAACCCCTACTAGGATTAGATTTACATTTAGAAAGGAAAAACATGGCAGCTGAGAAGCACTCCACTGGAGATAATAACCATGATTACAAAAGGGCACTGATTGTAGAATATAACAAAGTATCCTCTTATGTTAAAAACATTATCAGTAGGAACTGGTGCATTATTAGTTCTTACATTACACTACTGATGAACAGAATTTTAGCTAAGGGGTGCATGATTGATCCCGGGCATCAACAATGGGATGCATGGGTGGTTGTTGAATGTTTTTGTAGAGTTTCAACAAACCAAAAATTGTGGGTGTAATTGGAAATTCTATTGTCAGATAGTGTAGTTCGTGGATTGAAATGAAATTAAATAAATAAGTCCTGGATGTACCCCCTTATTCTATTATATGTGCCATTTAACTCATTTAAGGAACTTTCCTAGTAAGTATCTGTCTCCAAGATAGATTTCATTTTGTTGATATAGTCATCAGTTCTCATAATGACAACCCCACCCCCTTTATCTGGTTTCATTTGTCTGATGCCATATAGTTTTAAACAATTAAGCTCATCTCTCTCTTCTTTAGTTAAATTACTGCTGAAACTATTGTTTCTAAACCTGTTACCCAGATTTCTAATATCGAGTTCACAAACTCTCTCAAAGCATGCTAAAATAGGATGGGTGGGGGGATGGTAAGAACTAGATACCTTGAGTGGTTGACGTACCTGTTCTACCCCTTGAAACAAAACCTGTAAATTCAGTTTCATCACATAAAGTTTTAAATCAACCAATTTATTCACTGTGTTTAAGTACTGACTAGGAACAAACCTAAAACCTTTCTCCAAGAGGTCACAAGTAGTTACTTTCAAGGAAATGTCAGTATAATTGTAAACTTTAAAGTCTCCAGTACTGTTGAGGTCAATATGTAAAGTTGGGGAAATTTCCCCTTGAACAATGTCAGGTATAGACTGTGATGAAATATCAGTCTCTATTGTCTCCTCCCCTCCATGGATGATAGTTGTTTCCCCTGTTCACTCGGCCATTGATTCTCTGTGCAGGGGCTTGAAAATGATTGTTCTGAAAGTTTGTACCCCCCCCCCCCCACACTGATTCATGAGGCATTCTGACCATCTCAAATGGGGAAAGTTTTCTTCCCCTAAAAAATGTTCATCCATTGACTCAATTTCAATGTCCATGTTAGTTGCAGTTTCATTGGTTTGATGTGGGGGTTTCTTCAGATGCCATTATTGTGAGGGGGGGTGGCGGTGGGTAAGCCACATGATTGGCATAGTCCCTCTCATCCCTGATGAGTTTTTTAATTTTTTCTGTTTTTGACAACAGTCATTTGTTCATCAATAGAACTGAAAATCATTTTGTAGTCAAACATGTTAGTGCTGAACCCAGGGTCACTAGTAATAAGTTCATCCAAAGTCTTTACTTCCTGACTCAATTCAACAGTACTCATTTCATTATGTTTTACCACAATTTCCATGTATTCTAGACCCCATTTATCAAAAAAAGGCCAAATGTTCATTGTGGAAACCAGAATTAGTAACTAGTCTAGTCGGGAAATGCCAGACATGCAGGCCTTTGGGAACTATTTTTAACTTAATGCACTCACTAAAGTATGCATTGCCCATCTGTCATTTTTTAATTTTCAGTAAAATACGATGTAAATCAGAAAGCCGGTCATTAAGAGACTCAGTCACTGTACTACGGTTCTGATTAAAACACAAATTACTTTTAAGCCATTCAGACAGATTATGTTTGCTGTTAACACTTACATTATTAGAGATAGTACTTGTTGCAGTTCCGTTTGCATTCACAATGGTCCCTGTGTTGTTTAATGAAGGTCCGGAACTCAGAAGTGCTGCCAAAATGCTGTTGTTGTTAATATTTAGGTTTCTGATGCCCTCAGTAGATGCACATTCTGTAGATGTACTTGGAAAAGGGTGAAGTGACATCTGTGAAAGTGAAAATTGCTCCAGGCATTCCATCCGTTGATTGAGCTGTTGGATGACAACAGTAAGCTCACCCAAACTGCTTCAAATTAGCGTAGATTCATTTTCATGACTGGAATCCAGTCCAGGGTTTTGTTGTTCCACCTCCATCTGCTGTGGCAATCCAAAATACTAGTAAAAGAAGAAAAAATGCACAAACCACCAAGAAAATCATCACACAAGCAGTATGCAGGCAATAAGAGCCAGTGAGCCCTGAGATAAGGCACTGGAAGAAGAATTCATTGTTCTAAAGAACATGTTCACTCAGAGGGGCTACCTAGTAGATTTTTTAAACACTATTAGCATAGAAATATTACATGAATGGGAACAAACACAAACCCCTACTAGGATTAGATTTACATTTAGAAAAGAAAAACATGGCAGCTGAGAAGCACTCCACTGGAGATAATAACCATGATTATGAAAGGGCACTGGTTGTAGAATATAACAAAGTATTCTCTTATGTTAAAAACATTATCAGTAGGAAATGGTGCATTATTAGATCTTACATTACACTACTGATGAACATTTTTGGCTCTTAACCAATATTTGTATACAAGACAGCACACAATTTAAAGCAAAGTTTTGAGAGTTATGATACCACCATTAATGGACCTGGGCATAGAAAAGGCACCACTCCATGTGGGTTTTACAAATCATGCCCCTACATTAACACACAGAAAGAAATTACTCTTGATAATTCGCTTAATAGCAAAATTAGTTTTGACAATGGTAATTTTGCCACATTAGGTTTAGTCTATCTGGTAGCCTGCTCTGGATGCCCCAGTTTTTATATAGGCAAAACTGAGTGAGCATTTCACAAATGAATACAAGCATATCTTTATGACACTGGCAAGGAGAACACAAAAAAAGGCTTTATGGAGACACTGGGTGATTTGCACAGGCCACTGTATGTACAAATTTGGATTACTGGAAACAATATCCAGGGACTTTGGTGGTTGAGATTGGGGTAAGATTATAGAATTTAGAGAATTAAAATGGCAATTATGATTTACTGACACAATTACAATTACTGACCTGATCAGTCTAAATACATGCGTGCACACAATTAGGCTTTGGTATTCTACAGATTTCCACTTTTTAAATGGGCCATTTTTCATGTAGGCATTTAGCCAAAAAAAACCCATTCATGCTGAACCGATTATCCTTCTGATATGTTATTTGTGAAAAATAAGTCCTAATAGCCGTACAAGCTAAGATAACTAAGAGGGATGCAAATTCCCTACTAACAGGCAACAAGTTACTGAAGATTACATCTTTTTTACCAACATGAGTAAAGCATCTGCATACTTCCTTAAATTACGGCTTTCGAACGCTCTACCCGCATCCTATATTTTTGCTCCTGGCACCAATAACACTCTTTGATGTTCATTATCCTCGCTGAATATGTAAGTATTGGTTCCTCTAACAATTTAATCTGAAATTGTTAGTGTATAATTTCTGACCTGATCTAAAGAATCTCCTGCTTCTAATTCAACAATGTTTGTGCTATCGATTGTGACAAAGGAATAATCGTTATCACCATTAGTCTCATTGTTTTCATTGCTTATTTCACTTGTAAGCATCCAGTTGTATTTGTATGTCCAGACCTTGAGCCATGTTGTCATCTACGTTCTTTCACCTCATTTATTTTCGTTTACAGTAATGTTCTTTAATTCTTCCAATTCCATTTTGATTTCTTCCCTTTCCAATGCCCTTGCCTCTTTTTTCCAAACTTTTATGTTGTAAAAATTATGTTATTTTTTGCAGAATGAATGTTTTGTGATTGAATAAGGTTATCTTTCCCTGTAATCTGTGTGCTATATAAAAATTAATGTCCTTTTTAGTAGTATATATTCTATTTGCATTGTAGAAATTAATCAGTTTCTTTTTCTTCCTAGTTATTTGCTGAGGACTTCTTTATTTCTTTTTTCATTCTTCTATATTCTCTGAATCCTCAGATTGCCTATATCATGAATTCCAAAGTTATCATCGGCAATATCATGTTTATTAGGTGTTGACTGAAATTTATGGGCAGTGAACACTTCCTTTCCTATACATGTTCTGTTTGCACTTTGCTTAATATTATCTATCTCGTTAACCCAGTCATTAATGTATATTAATAAATAAATAAATTAATTCATTCATTCATTTATTTATTTATTTATTGCCATTTGTTAAGCAGGTTGGTCCGTCTAAGCCAAAGGCCCATTTTCAGTGGAGACCCGAGGAGAAAAGCTCCAGTTACAATTACAGTCTTTCAAGAAAAACATTTACATAACAAATGGTATACAGCAAAAATTAATACAACAAAAGAAGTTAATAAAATCAAACAGTTTTGTACAGGTTTCTGTGTGTGTGAGTGTGCATATACCAGTATATGTATACATACACACACACACATACATAAACATATATATACATACATACATACATACATACATACATACATACATGCATACATACATACACACGTACACACACATAGCAGCAGAAAGCTAATTTGGATGTAAAAAGGATTTACAAAAGCTGGTTGTTGTTATGTTGTAGAATTAGCACTAGGGAGAGAAGAGAGAAAAGAGGAGTGAGAGAAATAACGAGAGTAAGATCGTATAATTTAGTAAGAGGGTAAGTCAAATCAGGTAGGAGCTGTGCATGGACAGGACCAGGTGTTTTGTACGTAGTGTTTAAGTTCCTGTTTTGAAATGGGCCTTGTTGGGGATATAACAACAGTTTTCCAGGCTTTGCCAGTTGCACAAGTATAATCATCATTAGTTGGTCTAGAGTCACGACTAGTGATATTAGGCATATCTTGCAACTTTTGGTACAAGGAACGCAAGTTTACAATGTTATCAAGTTTTACTATTTATATATATATATATATATATATATATATATATATATATATATATATATATCATTTAGTACACTGAGCAAGATACTTGTGCTTAGCAAATCCTTAAAGCCATAGTCATTTAAAAGTCCATTTTCAGCTACAAACAATTAAAGAATTTTAAAATAAATGAATAATGAAAATCACAGACCATAGAGCTTGAAATAAGCTGAAGCAATCAGTACTTTATGTCTACTGTATGAGGAAATCACACAGGCCATATGCAACTATTTTTCTCAGCTGGACTTTATTATAACAATAAAACTCAGAGGTAGAAATAAAATACAAATCAAAATAAATCTACTCCTACCAAGCAGCTGCAGAATAAATTGCAAATCAACACTATATGGTTTCAGATAAACTCTAGAGTTTCCTGTCGGCACTCTGTGTGAATTTATAGTTGACTAGGCCTCTTGAGATGGCTGGAGTTTGCTTCTCTGAAATCTAGCCCTTTCTTCCCACAAACAGTGAAAATCAGAGGCAAAAATGAGATATGAATCAAAATAAATCTTCCTGTCTGCAATATATCTCCCAACATACAGTGAAAATATGAGGTGTAAAAAGAATGTAAATCAAAATAAAAGTCTTACCAAACAGCTGCACAGTAAATTACAAACTAACACTACATAGTTTGCGATAAACTCTGGAGTAATGGATGACATTTGTTGAAAGACACAACTCTATGAAAGAAACAATGAAGTTAGGATATTTGGAAACAGAAGAAAAAATAGACTTTCCCAGAGATTCAGTAAACTCTGTGCATGCTTCGGGTCAACCCTACAAGGTGCTCATGTGTTAGTACGATGAATAGCAGTGCTTATCACATTTTACATGCTGCTCATAATGCCTGCAAAAATACAAGCAAGGTTTCAGGGCCAGTGACAGTGGCAGAAAACCAGGCAGAGTTGCACAAACACAGAAAGAAGAAACATTCAAGTCTGCCTAAAGGCAAATTTGCTCTGCTAGATCACGCAGACAAACACAATGACTACTAGGGTTGAAAGTACTACAATAACAGCAGGAACAATGCAGTAAGAAAATTGTACAGAATGTAATGTATACTAAAACAGTTGTTTGCAGAACAAAATAATGAAGGGTGAGGATAAACAGCAAGAGAAACTGCAAGGAAAGGTACATTGGGCAGGGAAAGTATGCTGATGTAAATGTGCACAGACATAAATGATAGGAATGAATAAAGGGGAAGAGGGACTGTTAAATATGGAAATATCCCCAGGATAAGATATGGTGGTGTATATATATTTACAAGACAAGTCAGTAGCATAGCATTATGCACATATGTAGATAGCACAGTACGTACTGCTTTTCACAATTCCTGTGCATGTTTATTATTGTACAAAGATACATGATGGTATATATGTGACAGTCACACAAGGTTACATGTCAATAAAGGTGATTGGCTGTGATATAAACATCACTGGCATGATCACTGGAGAAGGCACTTAGTAAGGATGGTATATGCAACAAGTTGTATGTACATAATCTGAAGATCTGCAAAATGACTTGCTTGAATATGACTGACATTTTACCATAGCTCTCAGCCAATCAGGAACACATAGCAACAGACTTCTGGAGAAATGTAGAAAGAAACAGGCAGAATCATGGACACTTTTAAAATATTATGGCCATTAACCTATGGCATTGACTGAATATGAGATTTTAACATATTTTTCATGTGCTGCAGTAACAGATGTGAACAACTGTAATGATTGTCAGTATTTTATAAGGGGAATTTACCACCCCATCTGCAAAAGTAACCACTTTTTGGAGGGGTTAAGAGGGACAGTATTAAACCTGGAGTTGAAATTAGGGGCAATCTTGGAGAGTCAAGAGGTTTGCATGACACATATGCCACCCCCTCCCCCAGCAAAATCAATATTTACTGAGTGCAACACATTAAGATGTATCTAGTAGAACACCTTGAAGGGAAGTCTGCACTGTCAAATCCTAAAGGGTATGCATCTCAAAGAATAGTTCTGTATAGCCTACCAGATGTGGGAGCTCACTATACCAAATGTGATTCACTTGACTAACGCATACCTGGCTGACATAGGTACTGACCTTACAGATAACAACACATACAAACACCACACAATTATGACTGGATTCCTTACACATAGCTGGGTATTACATGCATCTGCTACATGTAATAGTAATGGATATTGTCTGAAGCATCTGCAGTTAATGTGTATATTAATAACTGGTCCATTATAATGAATAGTGAAGCACTATATTAGACTGTTGGCAATGCATCAAATATGCCTACATGCACAGAAATTACAGCAGTACAAAGTCAATTGTCAATGATCGAGAAAGCAGTCACAGTGATATTGTTCACATACCAAACAATACATGGAGCACCCTCTGTAAGTACATGTCAAAACTCAAAATGTGCCACATGATCAATGTCCCCCTGACAGTGCCAGTGAAAATGTTACACTGCCATGAAATCCTAACAAACATCCATATGTGTTTATGCAGACTATCAAGTGTTAATACTGATATGATGCAGTGGTATATCCATGATGCAGTATAGTCACACTATGGCCATACCTATGCTAAAGTTGGACTCCAAGCTGTACATCACCTCAAAATAAAACCTTGGGTATGAATCACATGCAACACACTGTAACTGTTAACACAGTCATACATCTGTACCTGTTTCACATCATTACATCAGTTGAACATCATATGCCTATATATTAATCAGTGGGAATGTGTGAATGTGGATTCTGATACCAGATATGGCCACATTGCAAAAGTTTTGGATGAGATTCATGAAGAACAGTTAGTGACACAGATGCTGACAGTCACACATTGTTGCTGGGGAACACCTGTAAAATCATTGTGAATAGCAGCCCAATAGTACATACAATGAATTCAATCTGAAAATGTCTTATGTTTGTGCTTATTACAGCATTACATGTTGATGAACCCAGGTGTATGTGCCCATGTAATCATTATGACGTAATATTGTTGTATGTCAGATAACATTCCCAGATATTAGGTATGCATATGCACACATATGCCATACTGCAGCTGTCGCTGTGATGGATGAATGAGAACTGTGTAGAATGTGGATACATTCCATTATCAGTACACATGCCTTAGTAAGGCAACGATATACATAGCGTCATCCCATGTTCCCAGTCCCCAGGAGGCAAATTACTGCAGCTGTTATGGAAGGAACATGTAACACAATGGCAGCAGTGGGCATCAAGCTGCTAGCTAAAATCCTACATTGAAATACACTTTTGTAGGACTACAGTACATCCACACTTTAACATAGCAAATGTGGGTGACAACATTGACATGCTCAATGATCATAGGGTCATAGGAGATTACTAGGCCAATGGCCAAGAGCCCATATAAGCCCAGCCATTATTAACCCATGTTAACCCAAATCACTATGGCTAGGTGAGGGAAGATAGTAGGGGTATGTGCATATGTGTTTGATTTTATTACAGACTACCTTTGTCCAAATGGGACATGGGCACCACCCCATGAGTGTATTAGCAATCACACATACAGTTGTCTGGAGATGGCTTGAAGTAGGTCATGGAGGGGCTCTACTTCATGATGTGTGCATGCATCTTTAAGATGATCACATCCTTAGTGTTCCACAGAAAGGATGTTATGTAGACAGAGGGAAAAAGGGGATGTTGGATTCAAAGAGCTATGTAAAAGGATCTCTGGTGTGGGAGTCAAATGAGAACAGAGTGTAAACATTATACAATGAAGATAATATACCAGTGACTCACACATGCAAGTTAACTGAAGCCAGATTCAAACACCATACCTGATTAGAAATGCAAGCTGGATTCCATACCATGTAAGAGCAGCACCACTGCAAAACTCTAACTTACACTCTGTCAGAGTACACATTATAGAGGATGACATCATCAGTGTATGCCGAGAAGATGATGTTGGGAGGAGTGTCTGACATAGCTGTGAGCTCACATCCCAATGTAAACCTGTTTCCAGCCTGATAGTTGAAAGAAAACAGCAGTAGGTAGGCTTATAATGACATGAGTCCACCCACAAGTTGATTATTGTGAGATTAGAACTCTACCTGTTTACTTATACAAGCTGTAGAACACGGTACTTATTGCTAAAGCCACTTTAGAAGACTGAGTTTAACACAGAGTGCATTTTTACAGAGGATGACATGATTATAGTGCTGCAGGTAACATATACTGCTATTAGACTTGGGTTCAAAGCCAAGATTTGTGATATAATTGTATGAGCACAATTTGTAAAAGTACTTATAAATACATCCTGGCAACCTAGGTCAAATATGCTGTCTTGAATGCATATTGCAGAAGACATGTACCTGTTTTTCCTGATGTTGTGTAGAGAGACACACACACACACACACACACACACACACACACACACACACACACACACACACACACACACACACATACACACACACACACTTGAGAAACACCAGTATTGCAGTGATGGAGTTATGTGTCTTCATATTTGGTTGAAGGTATGTCTACATTAACACACATTTCTGACAATATCAGGGAGATATCATCATGGATGACCAATGTCCATTGTCATTATAAACCCATACCAAATAAAACAATGTAGTTATGCTGTGTAATTCTGGAGTCTGTTAAACAATGGCCCAAGTACTGATGTATCATTCACAGCTGCATTGTCATATTGTACACATGAATGTCAGAAAGTATGTGTTCAGTCAAGCACACTGTCCTTCTCTTGTGTTTATGAATGCATTTCCATGCATTGGAGGATTACAGCCCAGTAACCAGAGTTAGACATACTATACACCACTTTACAAAGTGCACTGACATGAAGCTGATTTGTGCAGATGATTGGTAAAGTATTAGTGCATGCGTATTTCGAGTTTCAAGACTTCAGCTTGGACTTGTGAAATATCAGTATCCAGTGGTGATCATTGCCAAACTGTTTGCAAATAGAGACATACACTAACTGTCCTGATTGGTGTTATCTGCAAAATACATCTGTTTGTTGTGAATGATTCATGCATCAGGCTTGCAAGATACGTTATGGGAGAAATCGCTGGCAGCTAGTATGATTTGCATGTTGTGGTCTAACTTTGAAAATCTTGGGGCCAAAGTTTTATTACATAAATAACTGTTCCCCTTGTCTTCAACATTTGCATGACATTAACTGCCAAGTAAATGCAGTTCTCTGCTTAAGGAAAACAGTGAAAAAAATAATTTAGAAAGCCTTCTTTTGCGCAAACAGGCTCAACAGTTACGTGCAGCCATCAGCACTCTGGACAGTACTGAGTGTGGAAAATGTACTTTCAGCTGTCCTTTCTTTGTGGAAAAGGATGTAAGAGCAGTGAGGTCTTGACCAAAGCACAGGTGAGCCATGGTTAAAACCAGATGATTCTCTATTTTTTGGGGGGGTTTGTTTTTTAAATGGTGTCAGGTTGTCATTAGTTAAGTACATATGATCAGGAGTGCAAATGAGACTATCAGTGACTGAACTCAAAGTATGTGTCTTCCCCAAACTGCATCAATAATGCCTAACTAAATGCACTTCTACAACTAGTTGCATTTTTTGCAGGCCTCACTGCAAGTCACAAGTTAAATGTGTGTACAGGGTGCTGCAAATGACAAGGGGTGGTACATCTTTTGAAATGATTAGTATGATATAATATTTGTGTAGAGCCAGATATCCTGAAAAGAGTGTGCAGTATGCTTCTTCACAGTAAGGATAGTTTCCACATCATATTAGATGAACATTTCACCCATCATCCTATCAAAGATATTATGGCACATTCTGATGAGACAAAGGAGGTGATGACAGACACAGGGCTGTAGAAGATATACAAGGTACAGTTCTGGAACATTCCTGAACATCCAAATGGTGTGTTGGCGTGATGTGTCTACTCAACCAGAATATGTCTTGATCTGTAACATGAACTGCATAAGATAAGGACAGAGGAGGTATAGAGTGACAACAATTAATTTATCCATACACATCTATTTGAAGAAGATGCGGGACATCTGAAATATAATGGTGCCATGTGGGAATTAAATTTTGACAACAATTGTGGCCCACCTTACAGTTTATTTGATAGGCAGACATATCATAATTTTGCAGCTGAAGTAGACAACAAATGGACAGGTAACAAATATAAAGGAAAGACACCCTTGAAACCAGTCCTTAAGAGCATCCCCTATTGCTGAGTTATAAACCTTGACAAGATGCAAACATGTGTTTTTAGATTTGATTGGCACATGAACGTCACACAAAGGGAATCCTACAGCAGATTTTTAAAACTTTGCACACTACAGGAGCACTGATAACTTATTGAATCAAGGTAACATGTTGGTATTATACATCCACAGACATGACAGTATGCAGAAACCATGAGATGACATTTACATCCATCAGCCCAATAGATACACACAAACATAAAGTGGGGTGAGAGTGAAGGGGTGAATTCAAGAAGAGATGGACATACACATAATGTTTGGTGTGATGGAACATTCATGGACATGTTTTTGGTCTGTTCTCATTATTAACCTTCCTGTAGCATGAGATGAGTGTTACAGGGGTAAAGAAGGGTTAAGAGAGGGACAACAGGCTTATGACAAGCACAGAAAAGTTGGATAAATACCTCATAGTTGTGGGGATAGATGTCAGTGCAAATACTCTTTTTTTTGGCCAGTATTCAATATATCTCCATGAGAACCCATAACTGTGGCAAATGTTAAGATGAGGCTAAATTAACTTATCATAGACATATAACATCATGCTAAGAAATGATGTGAGATGCATCTGGCATTGAAACCTTGATGCTGTGGACAAAACCATCTTCAATCTAATGATTTATGTCAATGTGCTGCTTAGGAAATCACAATTTGTTACATCCAGCAGTCTACCTGATCAAAGTACTGCTTTTACCCTGTTTTAACTTTATGTTCTCATAGCACAGTGAATTTAAGCAGTATTTTGTGGAGTTAACCTGACTACACTGCAGCCAACAGCAAAAACTCAGCAGGTTTTGCCATTGCATGTGCACAGCCATTCACTGCCACTCAGCACTGGTGCTCAATTCCAAACTCCACACAAATGCAGAGGGCAAAAAGTGAAGCCTTTTTTATGGGCCATTTCTACCATGTGTGTTGTGTGTGATTCTATTTTTGACCAGATTAAATGTGTGAAAATGGGTTGATAGGATAGTGGTGAAATGGGGAGGCAAACAGAGGAAAAACAAATGGGGAGCAATGTAGGCATTTGCAGGAGAGGATTGGGAGAAAACCATATATATCCACTTCTTCAACACAGTAATGTACACAGGTATATAAACAAACTGAATGAGGCTCACCACAGCACGAAGTAAAATGAAATAAAACCACAATTTATTGACTGCAGTAACAAAAACAAAAATAAATAAGACTTTGGAAAGTCTGAAGAAGTGTTGTAAAAACGTGAAAGCGCTTACTTATTTATTTTTGTTTTTGTTACTGCAGTCAATAAATTGTGGTTTTATTTCATTTTACTTTGTGCTGTGGTCAGCCTCATTCAGTTTGTTTATATACTTTTTCTTGATTCTGCAGAGGCTTTTAGCCTATGAGCTGTCCTGGTTTGACTTTTTTTAATGTACACAAGTAGACATCATTTTATGAATTTGGACTGTCACCTCAACATAGATGGGTGACAGCAGTACAATAATGTTGCATAGTCAATTGTACCAAATCAAGTGTGTCAAAAAGCCACATATGTGAAGTGGAGAGAGATGTATGGGACAGATTTTTTTTTTCAAAAAGAGAAGAATGTTGGGGAAGGGACCTATAAATTCAGGTGCAGACAAATAGGACATACTAAATAGACACTGGGAAGGTGATGGACACAAAAAGGTTGGAGTACACAATGATTTACAATAGTTAGAGGACATCAGAGCTACATGTCCATCAAATGTAGAAACATAGAGAATCTAGTTCTCAACCTCAAACCTGTCATTGCTCTCTCCTTCCTGTGAGTCTTATTGATGTGGTAGTCTTTTTTTATTTTTTAGGGGTACCTTCTCCACTTAGCTCTTGTAGGCACCAACACCACTCTCAATCAGATCTTGTACCATATCTGGCAGCTTCTCATGAGTGATATACTCACCACCTCCACCAATACTTCCAGAGGGTATCACTGCACCACCAGCTGTGGCACTGCTACCTGATGAGGATGGACCAGGTAGGACAGGGGTTGTTAAGGCAGTACTGCCAGGTTGTGTCCCAGAGGTGCTGGTGTGATAGCTGGTGGAGGAATGGGAGGCTGAGCCACAGTGGTTATACCACATTCTTGTGCTTAAATGCATACGTTTTGTTGGCAGAAAGGTATGACATCAGAACAGTATGATTACAGGTAAACCCCACAAAAACGAGATAAAGGGTGGGGAGAAATAAAAAAGAAAAGAGATTATTAGAACCATTATATATCACATTTATTCTTTATTACAATAGCCATTTATTATTAATCTAGATATTGATCTTTCAGACTCTCAAAAATGATTGTGAATTGTTACAAGTAATCATTGGAAATTGCACATATTCCACAGATGCAAATGTACCACAGAGTAAGTTAACATCATGACATTAAAGACAATGTTGCTGAATTTCAACTGTAAAAATAACATATGTTGAATGTAAATCTACATAATCTGAATACACGATTACACTTGCCTAAGACAATCGGCAACAATTACATGAGAAAGCATGGATGCTTGCCGTTACAGTTAAGATATGCATGCTGAAGATGCTACTGACCTATGGAATCACAATAATTACTACAATCATGGTCAGTTGTGCTGCAGACATACTGTTTCCCTCTCTGAGTCTCAGCAATTCTTGGCATGCACCTCCCACTTCACCACAATTTCCTATGCAGTTGTAAAATGCAGAATGAAAAAGAAGAGACATGAAAGCATTATGCGTACCAGTCTTGGATATCTAAAGCATTCCATATAATTTCTAATTGCTTGATCTGTATACTTAGACAACTGGGGGCTGTTAGAAGTTCTAAATTCTTCCAGCCACTCGTCAAGTTGTGCCTACTTGCACCTGTTAAGGTCACTGTAGTAGTGCCTACACTGCTCCCCAGTGCATGGTATGCCAGTTGCACTGGAGACAACCCTGACAATGCTTTTCCAAGCCTTAGCCTTGTACTGAGAGCCAGTATAGTCCCCCAGTTTTGGCTGTAGCGCTTGATGAGGAGTGCAACAAATATTTTGAACTTCTACACACCCCATCTCTCTGCCCTGAATTTGGCACCATCATTCCCATCACCTGCCATGTCTGTAGAGGTCCTCCAACAGCACTAGAAATGGTTTGGTAACAAAACTGTGATATTAGATTTTAAGACCAGTGCACAAAGATGCACAACAATGCCAAAAACATTTGAATAATGGAAACCAAAGACAGACATTGCCAAATAAAGAGGAAGGGAGGGTTATGAAGCAGAAATGATGATGTGAAACTTGGCAGTAATCTTTGGCATGTGTGATGCTAAAGCTGGTCACACTTTGTCCATTTGTCAATGCTGAACTGCTCAATGACTTGCCTTTTAAGCCTTGACTTTGGAGGGGTTAATGGTATTCCCCGGCACATATTTTGTTGGTTCTTACACACTGTTAAAAGTAATTTGTATAAAGTGGGATTCAAATTTGTGTAAGAGAATACATAAATATCTACAAAGGTGATTATCCTTCATTGCCACAGAAGACGTGTTTGTCAGGCCTTGACATTAAAGATATACAACTTATAGAGTGACTGGTACTTTACTTCAGTTAGGTCAGTATGTGTGCAGGATTAAAAGGTCCTGACTCATGCATTCTCAGCTGTGTTGCAAGATTAATATCTGACAATATATTTGAAATGGATAGACTTGCATGACTTTAGTAATACAGTTTGGAGTTATAATACATACCTCACAATACATTTGGTTTTAGTTATAATTGGGTTATGGGAGGGTTTTAGATGGTTGTCAATAAACTAGTGTGTCGATCATAGATAAGCTACAGCATTTTTTAGTGCATAGTCATCATTGTCATGCTTAACCAGTTATATACATAATCAAATTGGGTACATATGTCAGTCATTAAAGGGCTATGATACCTACAAACGTATGTGTATTCAAACAATAATGATACCTTTCTATTAATTAATCTACTATACATAGCTATTGGCATGTAGTATTACCTTTATAGTCAAAGCTTTGGGGGCAGTGACAGTCTTACTAAGCAGCAGAGTCCACAAGATTTGCATGCAGGCTCATATGTGGTCCGACTATGAACTCTTGTTGCCACTGGAAAAACTAGGCTACAGTTGTATTTTTTCCACTCAGTACTGCCCAGAGTGCTGATGGCTGCACATCCCCACTGAGCCTGTTTGCACAGAGGAAGGCACACCAAATTACATGTTTCACTTTTTCCTTAAGCAGTGAACAGTGTTTGCACTCAAAAGAAAATTGTAAAACAAAACCACGCAGATGAAATTGGCAGTATATTTGACCAAAACCAACTTAGAAAAGCAATTCACTGGGTCCACACCATAAGCTCCGTACCTCCACGGGAATAACAGGACCAAAATTCTTATGAACACACTTAATTCCAAACACAAAGAAAGTTAAGTGCTTTCATCTCCCTCACCAAAACAGAGACTTCTTCAGAACTAAGTTATTATTCCCATAAGCACCTCTTATATACTAGGCATCATTTACATTCTAGTTAATTAATTAGGCAATTTACAAATTAAAAATTCTGTAATTAAAATGATCCACACTGCTCCATAAACTGACAAAACATTTATGTTAAAAGTATAAAATGTTGAAGCTTTAAGAAAAATAATATGTTACATCCAGAGCTCTCTTTTTTAACACTGGAGCCAAAGGAATGTTCTCATTTATACCTGGTGGTGTGTTAGAGTATCATTTTTTATCCAAAAAAGTTCTCAACTCCACCCAGAGCTCCCACCACCCACCTTGGGCATTTAATGGAACTTGTTCTAAGATCCCATATTTAAATCTAGTGAAGTCCTGACATGGTAAGGAATGTTTATATAGTGAATTATTTATATTACCCCTTGATATTGCATACAGATGTTCATAGATCCTTGTTCTAATTTTCTTTCTGTCTTACCTATATAATAACAGCCACAAGTTTGGCAGATTGAAATGTAAACTCTACCCTTGGTGTTGCAATTTCCTTTGTGCAAGTTAATCTTGTATCCATTTTCCTTTAATAGTATATTATTAGATTCAAATATGTAGGGGCATTGCATGCATTTCCCGCACTTGGAAGTACCTTCATTAAGTAAAGAAATGATTTTGACAGGGTATTCAAATATTGATTTTAAATTCCTCCCCATCTTGTAAACAAAGTTCAACTCGTTCCCTAGAATTTTTAGGATATCAGAATTGCCCTTAAAAATTGTCCGGTTTCTAGATATAATTTCTCTCACCTTATTTTCCCCTGCACCAAATGGTATTGCCAAACTGTCACTGTGTTCAGAATTGTTCTTTGTTTTTTTTATAGTACCGTCAAGATTAGTTTCACCTAATTGGGCCTTGAATTTTGTTCTCCACCCATCCAGGATTTGAGCATTTATGGGTTCTAATACTTTGTTGGAGTTCCCTCTGTTTTTAAACATGTTTGTAATAATTTCCATCTCTTGGTGGAAACTGTTGGTGTCTGAACACATGCGTGCTTCCCTGACAAGTTGCCCCTTAAAAATGTTACACTTGGTGAATTTAGCGTAACATCGTTTGTAATCTAGGTAGTTATTAGAAAATGTTTATTTCCTGAATATCTTTGAGGTAAAACAACCTGCTGCCTGGTTCTTTGAGATGGCTACATCCAGGTAGTTAATAGTTGTGTCAGAGGTTGTGGAAGTAAATTTAAAATAAGCAAATATATTGTTGAGGTACTCTATAAGCACTACAGGCTGGTTATCTGTCTCCTTCCATATGATAAACACATTCTCCAACAATCATAGATATGTGAACCATTTGTATGGAATTCAGATTTAAATACATGTTTACCTTCCCACGTGTATAGGACCATGTTGGCATATAATGGGGCACAACTTGCCCCCATTGCCACACCTTTCAACTGTAAAATTCACCTTCAAAAATAAAGAAATTGTTTTTGAGAATAAATTCTAATCCCATCATGACAAAATTTAGCAATGTTTCATTGAAATTTGTCAAAGTCCTTGCTGCCTCATAAAATAGTTTAAGGCCCTCTTCATGTGGAATGGATGTAAATATGTCTACTACATTGACTGTAGAGAAACAACAGTCACTAGATTAACACATCTGGTTGATTTTAGTACAAAAATTGCATGGACCTTTTTAACAAATAATGTACAGGATCAAGCACTCCTTTGAAAAAAACAGTCGATAAAGATACCTAGGAGGTGTGTTGGACTCCCACTAGCTGAAATAATGATCCTAAACAATGGTTCTTCTAAATTCTTATGAATTTTCAGTATTCCAAATGCTACAGGAATAAATGGATGTTCTACTCTTAGAAAGTTGTAAAGTTCCTCTGAGATAACCCCTTACATAAGTGCATCCTTTATAAGAAAATGTATTTTTCTATAAACAACAAAAACCTCATTTCTTGAGGAAGTTTGGTATTTTAACACATCTGCAAATACATGAGAAAGAGAATTTGCAGAGTCTAACTTGTCAGAAATAACAATTCAACCATACTTCTCATGATTCATAATACTGATGGTATCATTACTTATTACATTTTGCATTAAATCGTGTTCATTTCTTGTTAAATTAAATGATTTTTTGATCTTGGTATATTGTTTATTGGAGAATGTTGAGTGTAGCTCAGCTGTGCATGCCAAAACTATGAACTAACATTGTCACTTTGTTAACTTCAATATTCCCTGGGATTCAGCAAACGTCTGTGCAAGAATAGCTTGTTCTAGCATGGAAGGGACCATTCCCATGCAGCACAGCAGCGTGCCATGTATATTCATGAAGGCGTGCTGCCGTGCTGTAAAACGGACATGGTTCTGTGTATGAGTGCAGAGGGTGTGTTTGAGAGCAGTGCTCTCACAATGCACATGCCCCTTGCACACTAGAATTGCTGTACAGCAATTTAAATTGAGCAAGAATGCGCATAACACCCCTAACCCATCACGGTAAGAAACCTGGACAAAGCCATAAGGGACAATCATCCCTACAAAGCCAGAAAGTTGAAAGAATAACAGGTTCAGCATTAGCAGGGATATTCTGAAGGGTACAAAGTAAAAAACACAACAAATATATATTTTTTCACATTTGCAATAAAGTTTAAGCGTAGCTGTGTGGGTGTGCCCATTGCTTAGCTATGCTTAGCCCAGCTGAAATGGCAGGATAAGTTAAAAAGCAATAGACATCCAACATAAGCAATAGTACAGCAGTTAGAATGTACACCTTGTATGTAATCAATCACGGTTTGAGCCTTCCAAAAGCTGTTTCCATTTTGTATGTGTAAACATTACAATTTTAATTTATTTTTATATTTATGTAGGAAGTAACTTACTTTTCTCAACCAGAGTAGTATATTACACCCATATGTGAGGTGTCAATGTAATAAAGTAGTGAAACCACCATATAAACATGTAATTACAGCACATTCAGGGATGTCAGGGAAGGTAAATAAATCTATATTATGTAATGAATCATGAATCAATCCTGTACAGGTGGTAGTCAATAAAATAAAACATAAGCAATGCTATCCATAACACAGCTATGCTGACCGGGTGTAAGCATTGTGCACATATGAATACTAAGCAATGTGTAGACCAGCTAAGTGAATTTGCCCATTGTTAAGCACTGCGGAACCTACCCCTTTATGCACTCCCAACCTTAGCTAAGCAGGTTTGCCTGTAGCTCAGCTTATCGCAGCATTTTGAAAATCATCTAATCTTGACAAAAGGTGGGAAATCGGCTGTATTTAAACCCTGCAGGCAGGAATACAGCTCATAACTGGTTGTAGCTCTCCACTGTAGGCAGTATGGCAGGTGTTGGAGAGGGCATGCACTTTTGGGAATAGCGCTGGGGCATACAGGAGTCCAAGGTCATTGTAGGACTCCTGGTATAAAACCATGAGGTGAGACTGCTGCAGGACCAGTACCAGGGCTCCCAATGTAAAGTGAAAGCCTGGGAAAGTATTGTCTGTGATCTTAACAGTGCCACTGGTATCCATCAGACGAGTGAGCAGGTCCAGCACCACTATGCTGACTTGAAACAGAGGAAGAGGGAGCTCTTGGAACAGTGGGTCCATGAAGCAAGACAGAGGGGAGATGTCCTAGCAGTGTATAAGTATTCATAGCAATAACTGTTTACCAAAGTCCAGCCTGTGCATGTGATGGATAGGTATGTATAAATGTTTCTTATTTTCATTACATCACCAGCTGAAAGGGCTGTGAACCAGGAAGCCCATGCCAGTTCTTATTTTCATTACATCACCAGCTGAAAGGGCTGTGAACCAGGAAGCCCATGCCAGTAGGTTGCAAAGGCTGTGTCGCAAGGCTGGTGAGTAACAATCCTGCTTGTAGTAGTCATACCAAATAAATATAAAGGAGTAAAATGTCACCTGTCAGTATTAAAAATGTGTAGGGTTTGTACTGAATAAACCAGACAATATGACAGTAATAGTCCCATACAGGTCATATTTAAATAAAAGTGTAACTGCCTGCCAATAAAGTTCTAAATCCTGGCCTTGTTGTGTTTACTCTGGTATTGTATGTCATCAAATGTTGCATTCACCAAGATCTGATATCTGAATAGTAATTTTGTGTTAATCGCTGTTTCTAACACTGTGCTACATAAAAATATGTCTAGAATGTCTGTATAAAAATTTTGTAATTACAAGGTCAGATTGTACAACCAAGAGAGACTTAGACAGAAGGCACTGAAGTATGAGACAGCAGTTTCTCAACAGCTCACTCTGATGATATACAAATTGCTGTATTTTTAGCAGACACAGCTATAGTTCGAATGCCTGGAGTGGTAGTAAGCTGTATGCATAATTTTAACTAGGATTTTGGGAATATGTGTAGAAACAGTCAGGTAGTATTAACAAACATTCCCCCCACAGGTTTTCCAGGTAAGAGAACTGTAACTGGCTGGCAATAAAGGTCTAAATCATAGACTGGTTGGGTTTACTCTGGTATTGTATGGCCTGATATGTTTCATTCACCATGATCTGATATCTGAATAGTAATGTTGTGATAACCACTGTTTCCCACACTGTGCTACATAAAAAATATGTCTAGGAATGTCTGTATAAGAATGTCGTAATTACAAGGTCAGATTGTACAAGCAAGAGAGACTTACACAGAAAACACTGAAAGAGGAAACAATAGTTTCTTAATAGCTCACTCTGATGAAACACAAATTGTTGTATTTTTAGCAGACGCAGCCATGGATTGAATCCCCAAAGTGGTAGTAAGTTGTATGCATAATTCTAACTAGGATTTTGGGAATATGTGTAGAAACAGTCAGGTAGTGTTAACAAACATTCACCCCACAGGTCTGCCAGGTAAGAGAAGTAGAGGGTAGCTATAAGACGGCTGAATTATACATTGTGTACAAACATACCACTGGCCAAACCAGGGTCATAGGGTATTGTAATAATACCTGTAGACTAATGATAAGAGCAATGATCATTAAAGCTGTGAGTACTGCAAGGATATACAAGTTGTTCATAGGTTCATATGTAGGTACTAGACTATCAGCCCAAAGGCCTACGTAAGCCTAGCCAACAAGGTTTCCTGGGTTACACTACCCAAGAAAGTTATTTTCCTGTGCCACTGTCGAGCAGAGACACATAAGTGATCCCCAGGGTGTATTTCCTATTTCCCATCCACTCATCAAGATTTTTCTTGAAGAGTGCTAATGAAGAATTTTGCTTGACATAGATGGGTAGCCTGTTCCAGAGAATGGGATGTCTCTGGGACAGGAATCTATCCCTCCAGCATGTCCTGTTTGTTGTGGTGACAAGGTTTAGGTACCTAGAGCATGTAGCTTAGAGAGATTGGGATTTCGTTAGGTGTAGCATGTCCAAATGCTCTGGGTTTGACATAGATTTATATGTTAGGCAGAGATCACCTCGGAGTAGGTGATATGCTACGGAGTAAAACTGAAATATTTTGAGGTGGTCAGTGTAGGGCATTTGTTTGAGGCCAGTAATCCTCTTTGTTTTTTTTTTCAAAACATTTTTATTTGAGAAATTTAATATACAATAATGTTAAATGAAATGAAGTCATTTTTTCTTTTTTTTTTTTTTAAACAAATAAACTAATATGAATTTTACATAAAATAATAACATAACAATAAACAATATATAACTATATACAATATGCTCACCATAGACAAATACATTTAAAATAATTTATAAATATGTAAATATTTACTATAATATAGAACTACTTTTGTAAAAAATCATATATTTTATTCCAATTGTGAAGAGAAGTATTTTAGAAATTCTATTCCCGATGGTTAGTTTTTCCAAACAAGAGACTTCATTAAGAAGATTTTTAAATTCTTGTAAAGATGGAGAGGAATTAGATTTCCAATTTCTAGTGATAATTTATCTTGCTATGGCTAGCATAGACCAAATCAAAGGGTAATCAGATATCTTAATACAAGCTGGAACTCGAGTATTAACTAATATTAAGGATTTAGTTAAAGTAAAGTTGTCTGTAAAAATAGCTTGCATAAAATCATTTATATCAATTATTTCAATTCAATACAATCATAGAACATATGAGACCAATCAGCATTTACTTTATTATTACATCTCCAACAGTTTATATCTTTTTCCCCAATTTTACTCAATGTATGAGGAGTAATAAAGGATCTATTTAGATATTTCCAGGAAAATATTCTCCATCTTAACGAGGAAGTAGTCATACTAGATGATTTCAAAATATTGAATTTGTCTTTGTCTGTGGGAAAATAATTATTACTGGAAAAGAAAAAGTTCCAGTAACTGTCAGAGTAGACATCTAAATCCAATTTGATAGCTTTATATATTTGAGAAATTTTATTAGTGGAAGGAGAATTATTCTGAAGAGATAACATCAATTAATGTAGTAAGTTTGGTATAACGTTCTTAACTGAAGGGGTCATTAAGTCAATTCTATTTTGTATAAAATTCCTTCCTTCATGTAACTCTAACCAATAAAGGGACTCAAAGCTGAATTCAACATCTAGTAAATTAACTGATTTCAAGACATTATTTGACATCAATTGATACCAAAAGAATAAGTTTTTCTGTTTAAAGATACACATTTTATTAGAGTCAGAGGAAAAAAGAATACCTGTTGAGTAGGCTATAGGAAAGAGAAGGAATAACCATTCTTTATAAACATTATATTTAAATATAACATTTCTAAAAGATTTTAACAAAATACTTAAATAATTACTTTTAAATTTTAGGGAACAAAAGGTGGAAAGCTGATCTTTTAGGACCCAAATTAATGGGTTATTTATAAACAACAGTTTTTGAGAGTTATTTTTTATAGTATCCAACATTAATATTTCAAATTTGTTTCCCATGTAGCTTGATAATTAGTATCAATTAAGAGAGAAATCACTTTTACCATAGATGAAATTGAATACAATTCTAAATTAGGCAATGCTATATCTCCATTATCCCAGTTTTTCATATGGTGACATAAAGCAATTCTAGATTTATTTGGAAATCATATAAATTTTTAAAAAAATGCATTTAATTTTTTAATTATCCAGTACAGGGAAGGTATAGAGATGGACTGAATAATGTAAAGAATTTTAGGGAGAAAAATAATTTTAATAATAGTGAGTCTTTCATCCATAGAGAAAGGTATTCTATTCCAGTTCTTTGTTAAATTTTAAATTATTGTAAGACAATTGTTATAGTTAATTTGTATGATATCCTTAATATTATTAGCTATTGAAATGCCTAAATAAAGAATTTGATCGGACTGTGTTAGATATTTTTTATAATCATCATGTAAATTAAATTGTTTTGGGCCAATTAAGAGAATTTGTGTTTTATTATTATTAAAAGTTAGACCAGATTTCCTTTGAAAAAGATTTATGTTATTAAAGAGGGCTCGAATAGATGTATTTTCATCAGCCAAGGTGCGAAAAATGTCATCAGCAAACAGCTGTATTTTATATAATGAAGTGGAATTTAAATTATAACCTGTTATATTGTTATCCCATCTTATTAGGTTTGCCCATGGTTCCATAATTAGTGTAAATAATAAAGGGGACAACGGACATCCTTGTTTAGTGCCTTTAACTAATAGAATATTTTGTGATATACATGTGCCAATTTTAATGTATGCTTGACTATCTATATATAACTGAGTAATGAGATTTATAAATTTATTAGAAAAATTTTGTTCTTCTAAAAGGATAAATAAATAATTCCAGTTAATAGAATCAAACACACTATTAATATCTAAACTAATCAAAGTCAACTTTTTATTTAATTGTTTAACTGATTCAATCAAAATTAAAGTTCTTTTTATGTTATAATATGAATTCCTATTCACTATGAATCCTGTTTGATCATCGTCAATCAAATTAGGCATCAGCATAAATAGACATGAACATTTTGTAATCTACATTGAGTAAAGAAATGGGTCTATATGAGGAACATTTGGTTGGATCTTTGTTTGGTTTTATTATGGGAGAAATAAAAGTGTATTTCCAAGAAAGAGGAGTTTTGATAAAGTTTTGTATGAGGTTAAAGACTTTATGAAGTAATTTTAGTGCCATATTAGGAAATATTTTATAAATTTCTAGAATGATGCCATCATTTCCCGGGGCTTTATTTTGTTTTAATTTGTTAATTTGTGTTTGAATAGCTTTAAAGGAAATAGATTTGTCTATAATATCTTTCTGTTCAGTAGATAGTCTTTTATTAGTATATTTGCTAGCAAAGGTTTTTATATCTTTTTTAGGATCTATTGTCAGAATTTTGGTTGATATTGTAAAACAATTTCTAAATTCCGATAGAATGTTGTGAAGATTAGTTGCCATCTTTTTTTTTTTTTTGAGGAGAGAATATTTCTTTGATATGATTAATTTTATTTAATCTTTTAGTTTTATTAGCCAAAAACTTTAAAGATTTTGGGTTATTTAAATAATTAATTAATTTATATTTTTCTGCAATTATTTTTGTTTTATGATTTAATAGTTCAATATATTCATTATTTAGAGAGTTTATTTCCATTTGTTTATCAATAGTATCTGCATCTACTTTTTAATTGAGCTTTAGATTATCTATTTTATGTTGTATATCACAAAGTTCTTTATCCCATAATTTCTTTTTATTATAGTACCAGCTCATAATTTTTCCATATAGATATGCTTTTAAAGCATCCCATATATATTGTTTTGATATGTCATTTGAATTATTCAGTTGTAAAAAAAATTGAATTTCAATTATAATGAATTCTTTAAATTCTTTTAACTTTGTAATATAAGCTGGTATTCTTTTGATTTGAATAGTGGAGATATTGTTGATATCGAGATCAAAAATAACAGCATTATGGTCAGAAATAGGGCATGCTATTACTTTTGTATTACTTAGAAAATCTAATAGGTCATTGGAAACCAAAACTCTATCAATTCTAAAATATGTATTGTGTCTGTGGGAATAAAAAGTATAAAATAATGAATTTAGAGGCATAAAATGATTAATATCTTTTAAAAGAAATATTTCAATAAAATCTCTTAATTTCTTAGCTGACGATGAGATCTTCCTTTTACATTTATTAGAAGAATCTTTATGATCTAATATACAATTAAAGTCCCCTGCTATTATTGATTTTCCTTTTGTAAAATGCACAATTTGATCTAAATGTTGTTTAACCGTGTTAGTACCTATACCTGGAATCTAATATATATTAAATAATGTATAGATTTTTTAATTAGTTTCAAAGTTATAGCACAAAACATTCCTTTATGTTTTTTTTGGTGTCGATTATTTTTGGTAATGGTAGTGAGTTATTCCACAAGATGGCTACTCCTCTCTTTTTTTAGTAATCCTCTTTGTGAGATACGTCTGTGACCTTTCCAGCTGCTGCAGATGTCTTGTGAGGTACATTCCAAAAAGGGCGTTGTACTCTTTAATGGGTCTAATGAGTGTTGAGTAGAGGGGAACAATGACCTCTTTTTTCCTGGATGAGAACCCTTTTATGATGAGGTGTACCATGTAGAAAGACTTCTTGACTACTGTGGCAATGTGAATATCAAAGGAGAAACTACTGTCCACCTGGGTCCCAAGGTCTCTTATCACGTATTCGGTGTTAAGTAGATTGTTGCCTAAGTGGTAGTTCATGGGTACAGAGTTTTTACCAAAGGGGATGACACTGCACTTTTTGGCAGGTCATGGCTCTGACACCAGGCATCTGTCTCAGCGAGGCCCTTCTGTAGGATGTCCACATCATTTGGGGACTTGACTATGGCTCCTAGTTTGCAGTCATCTGTGAACTTCATTAGCCAGAGGCCTTCTGTGTTAGCCTGTACTTCAGAGAAGTAGATACCTAACAGGAGAGGTCCCAGGATGGAACCCTGTGGTACTCCACTTGTCACTGCTTTTAGGTCAGATTTGGAGTCTGCAACTTTTACAGTGTGTGTTCTGTCAGTGAGCCTGTTGGCAACCCATCTTGTGATGTAAGGATTTATACCTAGTTTAGTGAGTTTAGCTATAATTCCAGAAGGAGGGATGGTGCTGAAAACCTTGGAGAGGTCAAGATAGGCTGTGTGAACCATCTTACCCTCATCTACAGCTTTGGTGACTGCCTCAAAGAAGTCGATCAGGTTTAGGAGACATGATCTGACTTTCACAAACCCAAACTGGGTAGGATCCAGAGTTTGGAGGTTACCAATGTCTTTGTTTATGAGTTCCATGATGATACATTCCATGGCCTTGCAGACCAGGCTCGTCAGGCTAATAGGTCCATAGTTCCCAGGATCAGTGGCGGCTCCCCCTTTGTGGAGTGGGATAACTGCTGTTGTGCGCCATTCAGTGGGCACAAAGCCTGATGCGAGCCTATTATTGAACATGGTGCTTAAGTGGGGAGCCAGTTCGTTCTGACATCTCTCTCTCCCCACCACCATATCTGCAACAATAATCTAAACACACAAACCAATGGGTATGTTTTACACCAAACTTACTGTTGGGACATATGTCCTATTGTTCAACAAATATTGAAATGTGTTTCTATTAATGTTCCATGTTGAAATACTATCATTGGCGGCCTGTTGCTATCAATGTAACCTGCATGCCGTTGTAATGGCCACTGTGGTTCCATATATGCATGTGTTCTGTTTGCTATGCAACTGTTCCAAATCTGTTATTTTGGGTTAATGGGAATATCTATGCATGCTGTTATAACTAATCCTAGATTGTGTTGACTATTGATAACCCACATATGTTCTAAAACTGCAACACCACAGCATATTTGGGAAGGCCGATCCCAGTGGACCCACCACTCCCACCTCATCTGGCAGCGGCACTGGGCCCCAGAACGTCTGGGACTGACCCAGGACCTTCTCATCTGCTGGTCCTGCATCACCTTTGGGTGAAACCACCTCAGGGGATGGGGCTCATCCCCCAAGGAGTGGGGGTGGACAGGATACCATCACCCAAAGCCAGGTCAAGGGATTGGTGCATAGTGATCTCCAAAAGGGGTTTGGAGATCTGGTATGCCAGCTTGAAGGCTGCATGGCACAATTAGAGGGTCAGCCAGCCCCTCCTGCTCAGCCCACAGCACAGCCACCTTTGGGGCTGTGAAGGTGCAGTGGTGACTGCCGATGGGTGGGGACCTCAGTTCCACTGTTTCCTTTTGGGGGCTCATGGGCTTTCCATTTCCAAACACCCTTCCCCGTCCAAGGTGTTTACCCCCCATGTGTCATATACCACTCCTGTATGCTGTCTTTTCTGTCTGGTCTGTCTTCCTACCCAACCTACCTCCCCAAATATACCTACTCTCCTTCCCCAACATCCCAATCTCACCTTAAAAAAATGAAAAAGGGCAATCTGTTCCCCAAAAAAATTTTGCTTCATACATACCAGTCCATTTCACACATGTCCACTGGACACATGTATGCTGGTTTAACTGGCTTCACAACACATTATTGTTGTCCTTGTCTCTCTCTCAGGGGTTTGAGTGTCCAACTATACCTCCAAAATCAGCATATATGCACAACTGTAGCTGTAGAAGAAATGGACAGCTATGAACCTTCCTTACAACCATCCTGCACATCCCTAGCTACTTCCCCTATTGTCTTTCCATCTGTGTGCCCCTTTTTCATGACTTTCCTATCACCCCTTTTTTTCTTTTCTTTTAATGAAATTAGCAACAGTGTAAGTGGGATTAAGCACTTTTAAGCAGCTGCAAGCATGATTAAGCTTTGTTTGCGTGGAGGTAAGCAATGCAACACAGATTAAGCACTCATAAAGCTGTCTGTAAGCATATTTAAACAGAAGTTAGCATTGCTTACCGCCACACAAATCCACTTACAACTGCTTAAAAGTGCTTAATCACTCTGTATCCAACAGCCCTTGTTCTGCCCAGCAACAAAAAAATCAGCCCTTGTAAACCTCATACCTTGAACCCAGGACCCTGCACACAATAACCACAGCAAGCTACAACTAAGCAATCGGAGCTGTATATATATATATATATATATATATATATATATATATATATATATATATATATATATATATATATATATATATATATTTATATATATATATATATATATATATATATATATATATATATATATATATATATATATATATATATATATATATATATATATATATATATATATATATATATATATATGTGCGTGTGTGTGTGCATGTGTGTATGTAAGGCATTTGGACATTGGATCCACACTCTGAACCTCTTACTGCAACTTCTGGTGTCATTCAAAGGGGATCCAGTATCTGTATGCCTGGGACGACATGATCGACAGACCACAATGCTTTGCCAGAGATGGTCTGCACCTGTCGCCTCAGGGATTCAGGTTACTGGCTAAGGCTCTTGCCTCCCCTATAGTGCATTTTTTAGGCAAAGTTCAGAGGACAGAACCACCACCATAACAGGTACAAGCATGTAAAATCTGAAGGTAATGCTACTCAATGCTAAAAGTCTAAACCTCAAAATGCACTCACTTGAAGCACTCCTTAAAATGGAGAACATCAATATCTGTGCAGTAACTGAAATCTGGTTCAAGTCTCCAGACAGCACCCCTGCAATACCAGGCTACAACTCATACCACACTTTTCAGCCAGCAAACCAGGAAAGGTGGAGGAGTGTCCATATTCACCAAGGATATTCACACCACCAGGCTACTTGCCCAACACAGTGCATCTGAAATTCTACAGGTGCAACTAACACTAGATAAGACTGCAATTCAAATTGTAGCTGGCTACAGATCCTCCACCATGCCCCAATATTCTCACTACACCTTTTTATACATACTGGAAAATACCAAGATACAACCAAACACCCTAATACTGGGTGACTTCAACTACCCTGCTATTAACTGGGCAAACTATTCATGTACCAACACCTTTGCCCAACGGTTCTTGGAATTCATAAATTCCAGTGCCTGGATCAACTAATCCATTGCCCCACCAGGGGCTCCAATATCCTAGACCTGGTCATTACCAACATGGGAAATCGATGCTCCACACCTATAGTCACTCCCTTGTTGGTCAGGTCAGACCAAAATCTAATCACCCTTAACATCCACATCCCTCCCCCACCCCCCAGTAAGAAAACCACCATAAAAAACTTCTCCAAAGCCAACTTCATGCTACTCAAGTCAGAAGTGACAAACTTCATGACACCCATGCAGACGGGAACTGAAAGCTCAACTGCTGAGTGAAACACTAAGGCACCGCATGACAACATCCACTCATGCATGAATCGTGCCATCCCAAATAGAACCAAGATGCTCTCCTCCAAAGAAATGAAGCCAGTCTGGTGGTCCCCTGCCATAAACAAACTTTACAAGATAAAGGAAGAAACTGTTGCAGAAAAGAGGAAAATCCCAGGATGCAAAAAACTCCCTTACCAGCCTCACTAAGAAGCTGAGATCCCTCATAAAATCCTCCAAAGCTAGTAATGAAAATAAAATTGCCAAAGATTCCAAAGACAACCATACAGGATTCTATAACCATGTCAAAAATTTAAATGGCAATTTTACAGATCTGCTCTGAGCTAAAACAGAATGGCATTAAATATACTGATCCCAAGGATATTGTCAATATCCTGGCAGATCGATTCAATGCCAACTTCACCCCCCTATCACCCCCTAAATGGCCCATCTTAATACTGGAATATTGCCAAATTCTGGTAATAATGGCCACACAGGTAAAAAACGCACTTTCCAAAGCTAAGAATACAGCATCCATGGGACCAGATGATATCCTGGGCTGTGTACTACATGGACTACAAAATGAACTGGCACCTCACCTAAGTGCCATGTTTAATCATAGGCTCACCTCAGGCTTTATGCCCCCTGAGTGGTGCACAGCTACAGTTATCCTGCTGCACAAGGGGGGATCCCGGGAACTACCACCCCATCAGTCTGACAGCCTGATCTGCAAGACCATGGAACGTATTATCATGGAACTTATAAACAAAGACATTGGCAACTTTCAAACACTGGACCCCACCCAGTATGGATTCGTGAAAGTCCAGTCTTGTCTCCTGAACCTGATTGATTTCTTCTAATCAGTCTGCAGAGCCATGGACAAGGGTAAGGCGGTCCACACAGCCTATCTGGACCTCACCAAAGCCTTTGACACCATCCCTCACTCTGGAATCATAGATTAATTTACTAAGCTGGGCATTAATTCCTACGTCACTCGAAGGGTTGCCAACTGGCTTACTGAAAGAACCCACACTGTAAAAGTAGCTGACTCCAAATACAGCTCCAGACAAGTGACAAGTGGAGTACCTCAGGGTGCAGTCCTGGGACCACTCTTGTTTGGCATCTACTTCTCTGAAATAAAGGCCAATACCAAGGGACTCTGGCTAACAAAGTTCACAGATGACTGCAAACTGGGAGCCATTATTGAATCTCCAAATGATGTGGATACTCTACAAAAGGGCCTTACAGAAACAGATGCTTGGTGCAAGAGCTATGGGCTCAAGTCCAATGCCAAGAAATGTATAGTTATCCCCTTTGGGTAAAAACATGTTACCGTGAGTTACCACATAGGTGGCAGTACACTAAACACTGAAAGTGTGATAAAAGACTTAGGGACATGGGTGCACAGTGGTCTCACCTTCGATAACTACATCACCACAACAGTCAAGAAATCCTTCTATGTGGCACACCTCATCACTAAGAGCTTTTCATCCAGAAAAAAGGAGGTTATTGTCCCACTTTACTCATCCCTAATTAGTCCCATTATAGAATACTACGCCCCATTTGTTATGTACCTCTCAAGACACCAGCATTAACTGGAAAGGCCACAGAAATACCTCACTAAAAGAATCACAGGCCAAAAGTAGATGTCCTATGCTGACCGCCTTAAAAAACTCCAGCTATACTCTGTCGCATATCGTCTACTCAGAGGTGATCTCTACTTAACATACAAGGCCATGTCAAACCTAAAGCTGTTGGACATGCTACACTTAAAGAAATCCCAATCCCTTCAGAGCCATATGCTCCAGGGATCTAAACCTTGTCATTACAAAAAACAAAACATGCTGGAGGGATAGGTTCCTGACCCAGGGACTTCCCAGACTCTGGAATAGACTGCCCATACATGTCAAGCCCACTTCAAAAGGAACCTTGATGATTGTATGGGAGAAAGGAAATTCACGCCGGGGATCACGTCAGTTGCCCTGCTAGACAGGGGTCCAGGAAGTAAATAATGTGGGAAGAAATAGCCAGGGAATTGTTATGGCTAGGATTGTATAGGCCCTAGGGCCGATAGCCTAGTACCAAACTATGAACCTATGAAATCTGACCAAAGGCTGCGTAAATGGGGGTGAAGAGACCCAAACTAGGGATCTCTTATAATAATTGCCCTTATCCCTGCCTCCACAGCTGAACTGTTCTGCCTTACAACAGAATAATAAGGCCTAGCAAGTCATGGACCCAGGGCCTTGTAAACTATGATCAAAACATTGTACCATAACACCATCTGAGACCTACAAAATACTGATGACTTCTCAAACATATCAGTTAGTACAGTCATCCAACAGCAGGGAAAGGAGTCTGGACAAATATATACATGATATATATATATATATATATATATATATATATATATATATATATATATATATATTAAGAGAGAGAGAGAGATCCAGCCACATTCATATCCACATATATGCATACATACATATATATATAGAAAGGTTAATAAATACATATATATATACATATATATATATATATATATATATATATATATACAGAAATATATGACAGCAACAAAGACATGCAATCAGAGGATCATTCTGCTGCACACTGCAATTCTAAATCTGGAAACTCACTCACTGGAAGTATTCCTTAAAATGGAGAACAATGACATCTGTGCTGTAGCAAAGACCTAGATAAAGGCAGCAGGAAGCACCCATGCAGTACCAGCCTACAATTAATTCCACATCTTTTGGCTGCAGAACGTGGACTGAAGCTCCAAAGGTGGTGGTATTTTCATATTCATAAAGGATTCATGCACCTCCAGAGTGGTAGACCAACATTATGCATTACAGATCCTGCAAGAGTCAGTAACATTGAGTAAGACAGTGTTTCAGGTTGTAGCCTGCGATAGGTCCCCATAATATGTCCCAAGACTCACACTCCACGTCCATAAACATCCTGGAGAATACTATTGTCCAACCTAACATTATCATACTGGTTGACTTTGACTATCCCACCATTAAGTGTGAAAGCTACTCATGTACCAATGCACATGCCCATCACATCGACCTGATCCTACCTAACATGGGCGACTGTTGCACTACACCAATACTCAACACCTCACCTGTTATATCTGAACACTACGTAATCACCTTTCGAAATCCACAGATATCCTACCTCCGCTGCACAGGTAACCACCATGAAAAGCCTTTGCAAAGCTAACTATGGTCTCATAAAAACAGAGGATGCTAACCTCACGACAGCCATGCAAATTGAGACCAGTTGCTTGACAGCTAAATCAAACAATCATGCAATATGAACTCGTACACAAGTGCATGTATACTGCCTTACCCAATGCAAGCAGGACCCTCACACCCCAAAAAGGAAGCTGATCTAGTGGTCCCCTGCCATAAAGAAACTGTACAACAGAAGGAGGGAACTGATATGGAATAAGGTGAAGACCCAAGACAGGAAATAAACCCTTATCAGCCTCACTGAATAGCTGAGATCCCTCATCAAATACTACAAAGTTAGCTGTCAGAACAGACTTGGAGCACATAGTAAAGACAACCACAAGGCCTCATACAGTTATGTAAAGAATCTCCAAGGCAATACCAAGAATTTTTCTGAGCTACTAGACAATGGTACCTCCCAGACTGAGCCAACAAGTAATGCTAATATATTGGCTGGCATCTTGAGTGCAAACTGTACCCCTCACCCTCCAAAGGACCAATCACAGTACCAGTACACCACCAGGCACCCAGTATTACTGCAGCACCAGTTACAACACCACTGTCCAAGGCCAAGAATACAGCCTCTATGGGACCTGAGAATATCCCTGGCTGTGTTCTACATGAACTACAGAGTGACCTGGCATGTTACCGGTGTGCCATGTTCAAGCACAGCCTCACCTCAGGCTTTGTCCCTACTGAATTCTGCACTGCTACAGTCACCCCTCCCCACAAATTAGGTGTAACTACAGATCCTGGGAAATACCGCCCCAACTGCCTGACAAGTCTGTTATGTGAAGCTATGGAATGCATCATCATCCACCTAATAAACAGGGATAGGGGAATCTGCAGACTCAGGATCCCACACAGTTTACCTTTGTGAAGCGTAGGTCATACCTGCTCATTCAACCTGGTCAGCCTCTTGCCATCAGTCACCTGAGCTGTGGATGAAGGCAAGGTGACGCATACAGCCTACATTGATCTGGCCAAAGTTTTTGATAACATTCCCCACTCATTAAGCTCGGCATCAACCCCTATATCACTAGGTGGGAACAGAGGCACAAACTCAGGGGTAGATTGGACATACTGTGCTGTCATACATTGAGACAGTTTCAGATGTTACTAAATTTGTTGTAACATCCTTTATGAGGAATATGACATTGGTAATACTAATAGATGTATCTACTGACTCCATTCCCCATAGTCCACATCAACTTTACCAAGGACACCAACTGTCTGGTAAACACACAAAACATGACAGGCAGACATGTGGCCAGTCTGTGGACAGTGTGCCAGTGGAGAGGTATGGCAGAGACATATAACTGTGAGTCATGACATCACACAATAAATGCATGTCCACACAAACCCTGCCAGTCTATCAATCCACCATGTGTATAACAGAACTGATGACATATAATCTGTTTACAAATCTGGGGATATGTCCCCCATGTTGGTTGGCTGTGTCCACATGTCCTGTCCTGTGATGTATTGCCACCCACTGTATGTAAATCTGTAGGGCACCACCTCTGTAATGTCCCTCACACAGGCAAGGAAGTGGGGCAAGCCCCACATTAAGGAATGCCCCATATGTTGGAACTAGCAGGAGTGTCTAGGCCCACAGATCAATACAATGTAGGCAGCTACATAGTGGAATGGCCATAGCAATACCTGACATCTGCACATCTGTACAGAGGACAGACAGGAAGTAGATAGCCAACAGGTTATGAATTAGGATGAATGTTTGAAAGATACACATCTGAAACTGAAAGGTATGCTATTACTACATGACAGCAGTCCTCAATGACATGCCCAAAGATCATAGTAGTCTACAGTTAATATCAACATATCAGATCAATAACCAATAGGAGATGCATATAAACATACAGCTCAAACACCTAGAACAAGATTCTCAGTACTCAGCTTTGCATGCAAGGGTGTATGGTTCCAGTACTACAATCTGCAATCTACTCTTACTTGAAAAAGCACTGTTAAAAGTACTAACGTAATGATACATATGTGTTAAAGTATTTCTGTCAACCAGTGCACTGTAACTGGTGTAACATGCAAGTGTGACTGTTTATAACTTGGGATATTACCCACGTAGGAGACAAATCCAAAGAGAAAAGATTATAGTGCTACCCATGTATATCCAGGTGCCCCATACAGTATACTCACACTCCTTGTTACTGTAATGACAGCACATAGAAGCATATTATGTACAGGGAATTAAGTACACTTATTAAAGTTGTCATTACCATGCTATTTTGTCAGACCGGAATGTGATCACTGGTTACCAAGGATAAGCTATGCTTAGCAGGTGTAACCATTGCTTAAATGTAAATGCTAAGCAGATTTGTGCACTGGTAAGTGAAGCCTACACGTTGTAAGCCCCTATTCATTTAACTGTATGTTAGCACCACTTACCGTCAGGCAAACCCACGCAAACAGGCTCAAAGCTGCTCAAAACTGCCTTAACCACTCTGTATCCAGCAGTTCTTATTCTGCCTAGCAACAAAATATCGAACCCTTGCAGGTCTTGAACCTAGGACCTTGCATACAATAGCCTATGCAAGTTGCCAGTAAGCCACCTCAGCTGCCTTGCTTGAGGATGTTTACTCAAAATTACCCTTCTTTACAGCCAAAGTACAATAGGGAAGAGACAAGTGTGCAATTAGGAAGGAATGGTATCTATAAATATATATATATATATATATATATATATATATATATATATATATATATATATATACATATATGAATAGAAACATACATAGAGAGTGAGATATATAGGGCGATCCATATATGTGTACAACAATATATAGATATATTACCAATAAATACTGTGATGTACACACACACACATGTATATATATATATATATATATATATATATATATATATATATATATATATACACACACACACACACACACACACACACACACACACACACACATTTATATATATATATATATATATATATATATATATATATATATATGCATACATGTCCCAAACTGCCCATACAAGCATATGCTGCTGATAGACCACCCACAACCAGGGCAGCATGGACAGCTGGATACTAAAGCAGGCATGACACTCACATCTGCCCCCCCCCCACAGTCCAAATAAATGAGTGAACAGTACGCTACTACAAAATCATGATAGGCCATACACAATAGCCAGACATACAACAATCTCTTAGCAAAGCAAATAAAATGTCTGAACATAGCAAAGAAAAATACAACCAGCCAGTAATTTATACATGGTTATTATACTCTGATGTCTGGGCCAAAGCCTTCAAGGATTAAACATCACCAGAAATTCATGCCTTAATCCCAAGAAGCAATTAACACTTAAATACATAACTGAATACACAGCCTCCAATTACACTCATCATTTAACCCTCTACAGGATAAAGTATCACAGTTAATATTAATACATTGAAGTCTGTACATAACGGGTGGCTGCAGTTGTGCAACGGTTAGCATTGCCGCCCCACAGCTAGCAGTTCTCTGGTTCGATTTTCAGCTGGGGTGCCTTCTGTGTGGAGTCTGCATGCCCTCCCTGTGGTCACGTGGGTTTCGTCCAGGTGCTCTGGTTTCATTCCACATCCCAAAGACATGCAGTAGGTGGATTGGACAGTCTAAATTGGCCCTAGGTGAGAATGTGTGTGTGTGTGTATGTGTGTGTGTGTGTGTGTGTGTGTGTGTGTGTGTGTGTGTGTGTGCCTTCTGTGGAAGGTTGGGTGTCGGGCTGGCAACTCGACACTGTAAAACTCCACTGCCAATCATGAGCGGACAGATGATCCGCTGTGGCAACCCCTAACCGGGAAAAGCCAAAAGAAGGAGAAGTCTGTACATAACAATTTTCCTTTTATGAATGCTTCATCACACTGAGGAACAGACATTTTCAGAAGCACTACCTTGAGACCTACTACTGTCTCCATGGTATGATTTATTCAAATGTACAGCTATAGAACTGACATATTTCTTATCAGCAATACATCTCACATGTTCTAACAGCATAGTTTTAAAATGTGTTACTGTCCCCCACATAAAATATGCTACAAGGCCATCTAAGAGCATTCTTTCTACACCAACCTCTTGAATGTAAAGACTTCAGCATGTTTCCCAGTCATTCCCCTCAGCAGGAATTACAGAAGTAAATAATGGTAGACCAGTATACCTATTCACCTATTACTATATGACATCTGGACAAAGCCAGACATAACTGGTGGACAGAAGCTCAGATACACGGCCATACATGAAATATTGCTGTTATACACTAAGAAAGTTGCTGGTGTTACAGGGTTTGCTGTAACATACCTTTTTTGAGGAATATAAAGTCAGAAAAACAAATGGATGTTACCATCTATATAATGCAATCACCAGAGTATCCTTCTGATTTGCCATGGACAACACCTGTCTGGGGAACAGCCCATACATAACAGGCTAACCTGTGGCCATTATGTGGATGGCTTTACAGTTGAGAGAAATGCAGAGACAGAACTTTGTCAGACTGAAACCTATGCAGAAGTAGCATGTGCACATAAACCACGTTAAACTAGCAGCATTCCAAACATATAACAGCAGTACTCACATTCTGCTCTTAAGTCTTGAACCTTCCCCACCATTTAGTTGGCTTGTCTTCACAAGCCTTGTTGTAAGAGGTAGTAGCCCATACAACTCGAGGATGTCTTCCTCACAAGTAAGGGAAAGGGCCAATGCCCACATAGAGTACTCATTTATAGGAGTGTGCTGCCATAACATTGGCTATTGGAAGAACTAAACAGCTGTTCTGCATTAAACTAGCAAGTGTGGAACCCCAATAGATGCACAGGGCATCACCTGGTCATGAGCATCACCTATAAAAGCCACGCTGCCACTTATTCAAACCATCTCTATCCCTGAAGTGCAAAGGGAGAGAGAGAGAAATAACAAATGAGCATAAAATGGAAAAGAGAAAAAAGAAAAAAGGTAAGTGGAACTTGTAAGCAAGTAATTGAATCTAGTACTTGGTCTGTAATAATTGGAAATATGATTTGGAGGCATATATGTTCCAGCAAGACATGCTGTACTAATGTCCTGCTAAAGAGCTGCTATGGCCATAGCATCTGGCCCTCTCTGCAGTAGGAAATATCATAGACTTACCTCTCAACTGTACAGATCCTCACAGAATGTCCCCATTTTACCATCATGTATTTTTGTCTGTTCCTCCTGAGATTTGTACTTTATTGGCAAATAGGTGAGGATTGAAGTCATCAGGTAATGACAAATACTTGAGTTTAAGACTCGACATCCTTAAGAATAATCACTGTAATGCTTTATGGATCATTCTACGAACGTCCTATGTTTGTAACAGGTATATTTAAAGTATGTCCCTATTTATCCTCCCATCATTTTAGTCATTGTCCAAATGTGATGCTCTTAGAGGTTATGAGGTGGGATCACAGCTCAGGAGCCTGATTCACCTGTTAAAGGACAGCTCATATACGACAACTGCAGGGGTGTCCATCAAACAGTTGTGACTGTGCCACTGCTAGGCCAGTTAATGGGATGTTTTCCATATCCATGTTACATGTGATTATGAGTATGACACATGTTTGCATTGTAAAGCTAAGCCACCTATAGAGAGTGTGTGCATATAGAGTGCCGTTGCAGACAGGTGTGTTGAACTGCATGTGATATATTGACTTAATAACATTCAACTGTACAGTGTTCTGCTGGACAATAAGCAAATTTGTGACTGATATATGTTGTCACATACACACATACCTTTTTTATGTCAGTCAAACCATTGGCTGGTCTGTGAGCAATGGCATTTTAAAAGAATAGCCTACTTATGATTGTTGGACATCTTCCAGGTTAACACAGTAATATCAAGCACTATTGTGCAATCAACGTACTAATGTGCGGTGCAGCTATATTAATACATTATCAATACTGATGCCCCATTTGACACCCATTTATGTGTGCCATTGTCCAGCCGTACTGCTGTAACAGGTTGAGAAGTATGATTGAGCAGCAAGAGTGCAAATACAGTGTGCCATACTTACATTCAACAGAAATTTATACCAGGTATCCCCTGAGCACATGTATGTATGCATATGATTAGCTAGAAGGCACAAAACTAATCACATGGGTTTCAAGCAGTCAGGTAAATAGGTTGTGCATGTTGTAAATGTGTGTTATATCAGTGTCAGTGCATACAACAGACATATGCGTGTACAACTACTGGTGGTTGCATTGCCCTGACACTGATGTGGGTACTGGAGTAGGCATGATTATCAGATATTAATCAGAGAAGTGTCCACCTGTGTTATGACCCTCTTTCCATGCCTACCACTACCAGCCATATCAATACCTATATACAGTGGATATCTCAAGTGCACACACCCCTGTTGTAATGACAGGTTTGTGTGCTGTATGACAATCAGACCACAGAAGATCATTTCATAATGTTTCTCATCTTGAATGTCACCCCTAACATGTCTAATTCCATTGCAATACAATCAAAGATGTTTCTAGGAAGGTGAGCAACTTATGCCAAGTGAAGTTGTGCTATGATGTTAGAGTCTAGACCAAGACAGATGAATGCTGTAACCATCTCAAAAGGTGCATACACAAGTTTAAAGGTGTGCACACTCATTCAACTGGCTTATTGTACTGAGTATTATTTCCATATGTTATCACAGACCAGATTGTTAAGTTTTCAATTGAATTGTCCAGGCTATAGGTCACACTACAGGTGGGAATTGTTATAAAATGAGTTATTGTGGTGTCATGTTCCAATTGCACAAATACCAGGCAGTGTATCAGGGTGTGTGCCCTTTATGTCCACTGTAGCTATATGGACACAGGAGTACTTGACCTTTATATCCAGCTTCCACCAAGGTAGAGTAATCCCCTTGGTGGACAGCAGCAATACACAGATCACATAATATGTTGCTACATTGGCTGTACAGGGACACATAAGTGCAGGCAACAACTATGAAGCAAGTCCACTTATATCTGAGCAAGCAGGTAAGTTCAAAAGTTGACGTCCTGTAAGGGCAACTATGTCTATGAATCGGACATATCCACACCATCAAGGACAATTGCAACCATGTCTCAACATATGTTTTAAGTCTCAGATGAAACAACACAATGCACCCTGTACTGGGGGGAGGGTAAAGAACACCTCATACACACATGCCATGGATATAGGCAACCTGCATCATACGGGTCAGGTGGGAACATCGCCACCCTGTCCACTGTAGTCATACATGGAGATATAGACCTCAACCACACTCCTCCCCACAGCAATGGTGAGCATGTACATATTGCCTATTCATGGCAACAACAGCATATCTCCATAGGGCATAGCAAAATCAGTGTCTGCCTCCTACATGAACTCAGGCATGTGCTCAGAGTTTCATCACACACCACAGTCAAAAGCAGGCCTGCCACCATACACACACCATTCACATGGAAGATGACCACTGTCAACCCTCTACACAGAAATGAATGGAGGATAGAGGATTATGCAATCAAGTGTCCGACATTTGGGGGAATAAGATATCTCAGGGACAGGTGTGTAATGCAAGCTGCTACAGCTATGATAGCTTGGGGTCTGATGTAGTCTGGATTATTTACAAGTAATATTCACTGTTGATGTGCATTTTGACAACCGTATGAGGTCCTGTGACCTTTTCCTGTTTATGTCTTCCAGGTAACATGCAGAGTGCTCACCTACCAGCATTCTCTGTTGGAGAAACAGACATCATCACCCAATATGTGATTGGACATTATGCCCTGTCATGTGGATGGAGAGAAGAAGATGTGTGGGAAAGGACTGCCCTGTGGAACAGTGTGGTTCACAGGGTAAATGATGTCGGCCTGCACAGCAGAACTTACATGCATGTGCAGCATTAGGGCACCAACCTCAAATGCCATGCCCATCAATGTGCTGCTGCTGTAGCAAGGAACCGGCTAGACACGGGGGGTGGGGGGCACTGCATTCCTCTCAATTGTACAGATTTTCACAGAATGTCCAGATTATTGGCTCATATTTTTGGCCCGTTGCTCCTTTTCCTGGCAAATCACTGGGATGATCTCAGGATTGTAGTCACTAAATAATGACATACATTTGAGTTTCAGACTTCAAATCCTTCAGAAAATGCAATTTAAAAGAAATCCTGTTGCTCTAGCAACTTTCTAGGTTTATAAGAGCAATAGTTAAAATATGTCCCTATTTGTGCCCCCATTTTGTCAAGCTTAGTCCAGATATTTTGCATTAAGAGGTTGAGAGGTATGCCCAGCCATCCAAACCCCACTGACACCCACCGAGGATCTCCTCATCACACTTGGGCCACACGTTGAACTCTCAAGCCATGACGCTGAGGGAAGCATTATGGAGGTGGGTTGCACACACACACTGGGTTAGGAGCATGCAGGTAAGGGACCAGTGGGCATTAGTACACTAATGTATCAAACATACACGTATCTGTATTGTATCTCCATGCATGTTTTAGGTCCAATTGCAGTTGTGGATGGGGTTTTCTAATGCACAGAGGTACACATTTATGGTGAGGACAGGACATTGTGTATTATTGCAGTTAGTACTGTAGATGTGCAGACATGCTGCACCCATTCTATACCAAGGCCACATGTGCATCTGCTGACAATAACTCTCTCTCAATTACCTAGGACCCTCTGGTCTGCATATGGGACAGCAGCCTGAAGCTGGTGGGTATTACATTGTTCTGTTGTTGCCTGGCAATACCACAGGCATGCAAAGTGCATGCAATTTATCATATACACAACCATCATTAATAGCTATATTGCCTTATGTAATAGCTATATTCCTTGTTGTGCATGTTCACTTGTGCTGGGGTTAACTGTTTTGCATCACAGTCGTCACCATTGGGGCCTATCTGACATGAATCGAACATTCCTGTAGCATACCTCACAACTTGTCAGTGCCAAGCCGTCTTGACAGAAGCTATCAAATTGTGCTGGACAAATGCCCTAAGGTAAGGTCAGGTAAGGTCATGTATGACACAATAGTGGTATACAGTGGATATAAACTGTGTACACACCCCTCTTATGAAGCAAGGTGTTCCTGTTACATACTAATTAGGACCACCATATGACAGTCCACACCTCTTCCAGCCTTTAATGTGACCCATAACAGGTACAGTTCACTTGTAAAACTCAGCATCTGTACTCATGTATTGCACCTACAAGACAGGCCACCTGTGAGGGCGGCAGACATCCTATTAGCATGATGTTTCAGTCAGGTATGATTCCTCATGCTGACATATGTGTCAGTACACTCACTGTGGCCTATTTGGCTAATATATCACATATGTGGGCATTGTTAAGACACACAGACCACTTCCGACCACATATAGGTTTCAAACATATGGATATTCCAGACACATCTGTAGAGAGGACTGTACAATGGTTTAACCTGCTGCATGTGAGGAGATGCTGTCACCACACTATATAAAGTAATGGCAGTGGGAGGTGGGTAGCAGGCATGTATGGTATATGCCACACATGATATGATCCTCACACACACACTCTTGTCAGTATTTGGATTAGAACTCCTACCTATCTAGGTATTCCTACTATAGTGCTTCACAGTTATAAGATGCATTACAGAGCTTATGCATTTCCAGCTCAAACAAAGGTACTTCTGAGGTGGATGACATCAACAGGTCTACTAAATTGGAGTGAAGGGAAGTGTAAAGGGTAGTACACGGGTCAAAAATGGTATGAGACAGATAGTACATGATTCACACACACACACACACACACACACACACACACACACACACACACACACACACACACACACACACACACCTGCCAGTACTGGGATCAGAACTCCTGCCTATCTAGGTATGCTTACTATAGTGTTACACAGTTACCACATGTGCTACAGAGCTTACTGAACTTTCACATGGCCAAAGCTGCTGATAACTGCACAGCTGTGGTAAAGTATTGCAGTTGGCAGACAGTCTGCTTTTTGTTCCACCCATACATAATGCTAGTTCTTTCTGTCTTGAACTTCAACTAGCATTATGGCTTGGCATTTTACCAGGATAATGTATCATGAAGTGTGGCACACCTGTGAGCCATCAGCAGTACTCCTTCAAAACAGACATCGCCCCAGTGCTTAGTAGTTATGTCCACCCCTCCTGGTATGTTTGAGGGGTGGTTATCTGTGCTTTCACCCACTGACCTGGTTCACATGTCCATTCTGGGACACTGTTGCAACTGCTGCATGTAAACAGACAACCATCCACTCTAAACTCCAAACACTCAGGCCTGTGAGGGTTAACCATATATCACCCAATGTGGATATATGCATTCTCCAGCACAGAATGGACTAGTAGGTCAAGAGGATAAGATCAACACCTGCACCACACTATGTGGAACACATAACTCACCATGACACCTACTTTGACAGCCATACCATACAGTGAAAAGCCACACACCCACCTTCCCAGAGGCACTCAATGGACATCTACCCAAACAGCACAGACTAGCAAGGCAGACACCCACTCAGACACAGCAACATGTCACATGCCAAGAGACACATATTTAACCTACACAGTGTGTCTCCACCTAAGCACCTAAGGCTAACCACTTTGCACAGTACAGTGAACATGGGTAACTCAATACTGAGGCACACACATCCCACTCACTAGGTTGAATATGGAGCAGGTAACAGCCATATATCAATCACATGCCAGCATCTAACACATGACACAGCCAGTCATGTCACTCCACAACAACTACGAGTATCACTCCGTATCCATGTGGGTATGAATGAATTGGGACACACCTTCCTGCACTATATGACAGGAGACACAGTTGAATTCTCTGATTATGTGGTTCAGGCAGGTGTGGCAGTAGCCCTGGGCAGTGCACTGTCACCCAGAATGATGCTGCAGTACTATCAACAGATGGTTGACTGCAACATTGGCTTACATGTTATGTGTCATTCTCAGGGGATCCAGGACCTCTCTGCCTGGGATGGCATGATTGTCAGAACCCAATGACTTGCCATGGATGTCCTACATCTGTCACCACTGGGTTGCCAGATACTGGCTTTTGTGTCTTGCCAGCCCTATGTTGACTTATTAGGCAGTGTTCCTAATGTTATTACCACCATGACAGCTACACATGTTTGCAATATGTGGGTCATGCTGCTCAACAATGGACATCTAACATTCAGGATGCAGTCACTTATAGCAGTTGTTGGAGTGGAGGATTCATGTCTGCTGTAATAGAGAGGTGATTCATAGCAGCAGACAGCAGACCTGCAGTATTGGGCTATGACACATTCCATGGCTGTCAGACCCCAAACATGGACCACACCACACCTCCACAGGTGGTGTCGTCTCCATATTCATTATGGATAGGAACACCTCCAGACTAGCATCCTATCATAATGCATTGGAGATACTTCTGGTACAACTGCCTTGGGGTAATGGTGCTATCCGGGCCACAGCCTGCTATGGGTCCATATCTATGTCCCTAGACTGTCAATGCACATTCCTCAACACCCTGCCATCTCTGATGGTCCAATACAACACTGACATAATAAGTCTTCAACTACCCCATCACCTGGGGAATGTACCCGATCACTAGTACAGTGGCTAACACTTCTGGGATTCATCATTTCCATTGCCCTAGACCAGCTCATACTGAACCCTGGTAGAGAATGCAACAACCTTGACCTGTGTTGACCACTTAAATATGGGACTGTTGCTGATTCCCAGATGTCAATCCATGCATGGTGAGATTCACACAGGCTGTAATCAACATGGAACTCAACATATCAGCCACACCCACCATAAAGATAACCACCTGGCAAAACCTCTCCAAAGCTGACTTTGCAGCCATGAAAACAGGAGTGGATGTCTTCACTGTGCCCATGGCAATGGGATGTTGCTGCATGACTGTGGAATCATACACATAGGCACTGTACAAACTGGTACATGAATGTACGGTACTACCCAAAGCCGACAGAACCCAGACACTGTCCTCCAAATACTGGGAGACAATGTGATGTTCCCCTGTCATTACTGAAGTGTACATCAGAGGGATGACACTGTTGCAGAGAAAGGTGGTGCCCCATGATTATTGAACTCCCTTATTAGCCTCAAACACAACTTTGGATCCCTTATGGAGTCCCTGATAGGTATGCAGCAGAGATGCAGCAGACACTGATGACAGTCACAACAGCCTTGATTGTTACATCAACAACCTCCATAGCATTAAACACAATTGCTGCGAGTTACTGCACAAAGCTAATACCTATCCTGAGACAACAGATATTAGCCACTGTCCTGGCAACACATTCAGTGGAAGCTTTACCCCTCTCTTCCCCCACAAGTGAAGTGCTGAGTAAATGTCTTCTCACATAGTGTATCCAATGTCTGTTCTATGCATCTGTGTGTTAGTAGGATGTGGCCCTGTAGCAAGGCCACAGGGTATGGCAGTGTGGTGACACATCCACCATGTCATAGGCAGGGTATAGTATGTGCACGGTAATTCCCGGTCTGTAACACAGTGATTGCATATGTCTCACAGATTATATAGTTGAGGGTTGTGCATAGGTACATGTTGATGTACAACATCTGTTGTAGAATGAAGAATGGCACATGTTCTGGTTTAGACACACCTCTGATTGCTAATAACCACAGCAACAAGGGCTATTCATCAACCAAACACACTTGGATTACTATTCACACACACACACACACACACACACACACACACACACACACACACACACACACACACACACACACACACACACACACACACACACACACTCACACATACACACACACTTGCCTGTACTGAGATCCATAGGTTCATTGCTTCATAGGTGTGTAGTAGGTGAATAGGCCTGAAGGCTCTACAAAGCTAACCCAAGGGAATATCATGGCATCAGGCCACATGACAACAGTCCACAGTGTGGATCAGGAGTATAGTCACTGGAGTGGTCCCCGGGGGTGGGTATTGTATTCCCCATCTACTCATCCAGGTTTCTGTTGTGGGTGGCCAGAGATGTGCACTGCTTCCCATGTATGTGATCGATATTCCATAACATGGACAGTATCTGGGTTGTGCACATGTTCTTTGACGTGTGGAAGTGTGCTTGAGGTCTCTGGGGCATGTTGTGTGGACAGATTGGTATCTTCTGACGTAACATTTCGGACCTCATTTGGTGAGACCTGGCTATGCAACTGAAGTAGTGATTGTACCTACATTGACAGTATGCTATGGGTATTCAGTTAAGTTAGTGGTGTCTGTCTATACAGGGCATGTGTATAAGGCATAGTATTCCATTTGTGAGGTACATTTGCAGACTCTACAGTTGCTGCAGGTGTCCAGTGGGGAACATGACAAAAGGGCCACTGTACGCATTTATTGGGCTACTGAGGGGATGAAACAGGGTGCCATGTCCTTATACTTGCTGGATAACACACACTCAATCAGGAGATATAACACACCAAAGTACTTTCTGATGTCAGTGGCACTGTTGTGGTCAACAGGCATGTACTCCACTGCAGTCACACTGTGTGTATTATCTGTGAAGCAATATGCAGGGGAACTACCAATATAGTGGCTGTTGCCAGCTAAGTGTGTATGTTTATGATATGTGGGTGGAGAGTGGTCTTGGAGTAATAGAAGGGTTACCTATATTGTTCACTAATCCATACTGTCACATTTAGGTCTGTGGATTGTCTACACCGACCTCTTCAGTGTTTGACAACTGTTGGCATTGTAATGTGGACATTGTGACATATACTAGGTCCTCAACATAATAATTTAGCAAAACCTACCCCACAATTGATCCTGTTATTACACAATCACACTGCCCCCCCAAACACAAACACACACACACACACCCTCTTACCAGTACTGAGTTTCAAATCCCTACCTAGCTATGTAGTGCTACTACAGTGTACCGCATTTATTGTAAGTGCCATGGAGGTTATAGGATGGATTTTGTCCCAAGGTACTTCTAGGGGGTGGAACATTACAAGCTCTTGTAAATACTGTCATTGGGTGATGTAGTGGGTGAGAGATTCCAAAAAATATTTTACCCTACACACATTTGCTAGGGTTGAGGTTCAAACCTCTATCTCACTATCTGTTTGGACCATTATGTTTACTCATTTACCACATGCATCACTGACCTTACATGGCTTAGGGTTGGCAACAGGTGCAACTGCAGGACTGCTAAAGTCAGGAGCTGAGACGTGTACTGGGTATAAATGGGGCCAAAATATTTGAGGTACAGACATATATATGTACAACATAAACACTTGCTAGGGATGAGATTCAAACCCATACCTATGTAGTTGCTGCTACTACATTGTTCAGCATTTATCATGCATGCCATGGAACCTACATATTGGAGAACTGTGCAATGGTATCTCTGAAGGTGAGTGACATCAGCAGCAGTGCTAAAGGAGGGCTAAGGGAAGTGTTGTAAGCAGTGGTGGCTGGTGACTTCAAATCTAAGGGGGGCTGCAGGACACAGCTGAATAAACGTGGCCAACAGGAAGGGGTGTGGCCAACTAGAAAGGGGTAGAGATATTCTCAAAACCACAAGAACTGGGACTTTAAATATGCTGCCTTGGTGGCCAAACCGTCATTATGAGAGTCCAATCAAGACAAAATAAAGTGGAGAATAAAAAAATATTTCAATGCATTGGCTACATGACAGCTTACTTAATGTTTAGATGGAAACAAAAAGGTTGTGAGGCATGAAAAAATAAATTACTTTTTAAATACATTACTGGAATGCCAGTCAAAATCAAGTATAAAAAAACAAGTATCACTCAACTCAAACCATTTATTGCACTGCAGTTCTAATTATAATTTATATTCAGCTTTATGAAAGTACCAAGTACATGCTGAAATTAGCAATCTCTGTGATATCTCCACTTGTAAAATGTTTATTATCCAAAAAAGACCTGCTGCCTGACAACAACTATCTACTTGGTTCATGGGATGAGCATGATCAAAGTAAAAAATGAAAAGCAAACAAAAAAACAAGCTCAAGATAAATTGCTTAAAAGATTACTGCACAGGGTATGGACCATACATGATATATTGGCATTCTGTTTAGGTTTACTGGTAAAGCCTATAAAGATGACTGCAAGTCTCCAACAAATATAATGAGATTCTGAAAATACTGTAATCCTGTCCTTTATTAGAAATACTGTTATATGCATTTTAATACCTAAGGCTTATATGTTATCTAGTTATGTAATTATTCTCTCCATGACAACAACTAACAGGCTTTCAGTGTTGATAATTCTTTAGCAGTATGCTTATTAAAGCTTACTTGCATCTTACAATCTCAGACAACCTTACATGATGGTCATTAAAGCATTGCTACTTAAACAAAGAGAAATGGACACTGCAACAACATGCATTTTCTGAATAATAAGAACCACAACTCAACAATATAAAAATATGACAGAAATTCAGAACATTCTGCAAAATCAAGAGCAGATGAAAAGCCACTGTAGTACTTGTGCCTGCCTTGGAGGTGGGATACTATGCACACTTACACTGCATAACTGCTCCTTGCCTTACTTGGACGCATCCAGAGTCACTACATGGGGGAGTGGGGTACAACAAGTATGTCACAATTTGAAATGTCTCTGGCTGATAGCGATAGCCCTGACACATTTGTCATACCTCTCAACATCACAGCAAGAAATCTGGAAAAAGCCATAAATAGAAGTGGAACAAAGGCCCAAAAATAAGGGCAATTTTTAAATATTGCTCTTATAAACTTAGAAAGATAACAGAACAGTAGGTCTTGCATTAGTATGAATTTTCTGAAGGGTATGAAATGTGAAACTCAAATGTCTGTCATTATTTTCTAACTTCAATCTTTAATGATTTGCCACTAATTTGCCAGAAAATCACAGTTATGAAAAACGGACAGAAAATGTGATGCAAAATTATAAAATATGCACACGATACAGCTGGGAACCTGTCAAAGAAGGGACACGATTTTTAGTATTAGTACTGTTAAGTTGAGCAGCTGACAAAATAAGAAAATCTACATGCATTTCTGAAATTAAAGTAATCTGTAACTCTGATCATTACAATTATTTATTAATTGTAAACCCTCCATGTTTCTTCCAAAATTGACATTTTGTGGAGGAATTATTAGGGGGAGTGCAACATTTTGAGCCAAAATCAGGGACAGTTGAGAGGTTTGGATATACCTAATTCTATAAAGTGATTTATTTGCATGTACCACTAAACCTCTTAATGCAGGAAATCTGGGCAAGGCCAAATATATTGGGGGAACAAACAAACAGTACTAAAATTGCTCTTGTATAAATTTAGACAGTTGATAGAATAACAGGTCTTGCTTTAGTATGCATTTTTCTGAAGGGTATGAAATCTGAAACTCAATGTCTGTCTAGTGACTTCATTCCTAAATGATTTGCCAGAAATCCACACATTTTATGAGGAACAAACCAAAATAAGAAGCAAAAATCTATTAATTCTCTGAAAATCTGGAAAGTTGAGAGGTATAGTTCAGCCGGTAAAATTGTGCGGCAGAAATCCTACACGATGGACTTAGTTCCCTAGTTGTGAACAATAAGTACCTCCCCCCCAAAAATAAACTAAGATCTAAGAGAAGTGACTGCTTCTGTCTGGCTTCATCACTTTCAGTAGCATTCAGACTCCATCAGTGAAAATATTCAGTAACAAAAAAAGTTTGTGCTGGTAGACAGCTGATTTAACTGGTTCCTAATCAAACACATCCAACCAAGAACTGGGGGGGGGGGGGGCATACCTGAGCTGATCAGATAATAAATAAACACATTCCTGATTGTATTAAATTATATTACTTGTATAATACAGTACAGTTGTTAGAGGGCACTTTAAATTTATTGTTTTGAACATTTTTCCAATAAACAATGAAACAAAATGCATGCACTAATAATGACAAAACTCCCCAATTCAGAACATTTCCATCACAAAAGTCTACTCAAACTTCTACAATCCACCAGTATCAGTAAATATGCACAATCTCTGCAGAAGTAAAAGTAATCTAAATAATTCCACATTAAAGAGATCTGTGACAAATGAAGAGGTTGCTGCTGGCAAACAGCTTTATATTTCATTGTTTCATCTACAAATAAAGTGCCTATTGCCCTTGAGGAATACATTGCCTATGTTAAACTAAAAAAGGATAATCTAGTAATATTGCAATAGGGAATGGATGGCAGACTGATAACAGGTTCATAGTTACTAAGTATCTTTGCCAAAGGATACATTCTCAGGACTACTGCATCCACCTCCTTTAAAATTACAACAGGGTACTGTATCAGCAATGCATCTATATACTGTGGGAGTAGTACTCACAGCCTTCTGCATCAAAAGTACACTACCTGTTGTGCTATTAACAATACAAGCAGATTCCGCATAAGCAGCACTAAGCGGCTCTTCCCTTGAGCTGAGAGGCTCCTTGTAAAATCCACTCAACAATCAACTGCATTTCTCAACTTTGCAGCACAAGAATTCTAGAAAAAGCCAAAATTCATGGGGGGCGGGGACAAAAGCCCAAAAACCCGAGACACATTTTAAACATTGCTTGTATAATCTTGGAAAGTTGCAAGAATAAAATGTTGTGTTATCATCATGAATTTCACTGCCAAGTCTTGAACCCAGGACCCTATTCACTATAGACAGAGAAACATACCACTATGCCAAATCAGCTGTTTTATGAATGACAGGAAGACTGAAACTTAAATGGCTATCATTTAGTGAATTCAATTCTCGCCATAGCTCTCAACCTCTTAGCACAAAAAGCCTGGACAAAGCCACTGCTGGGAGAATACAGCCCCAAAAATAGGAACAAATTTCAAATACTGATCTTATAAACGTAGAAAATTGCTAGAATAAAAGGTTTTGTGTTACTATGTCTTTTCTGAAGAATATGAATTCTGAAATTCAAATGCCTGTCATTATTTAGTGAATTCAATCCCTCACTGATTGCAAAAATCCAGAAAACCACAGATTTTATGAGAAACAGAACAGAACAAAAATATGAGGCAAAAATCTGGATAGTTTTCACAAGTGGTGGTTAGTAGGGAATTTAGGCTCTTGCTACCTGTAACCAAGGTACAGGGGTTGAGCCTGAGTAACTCTAGCCACAAGGTATATTTAACTGGGGCATTTTACACACACACTCCCTTGCAGCTTTGTTGAAATTCAAATTCCCTACCTCTACTTTCCCTTGCACCAAGTTCATTCCTGGAGATGAACCTTCCCTTGTAAGAAATACAAATTCCCTTCCCTTGCAGCCAGAACCAGTCAGTAGCTACCAATGTACGTGACGCCTTGCATCCCCACGTATGTGACTACAGATGTTACAGTCCGATCCCCTTCCAGTCTATGCAGTTAAGTACAAACCACATGGATTTCTGGGCCTCAGTTTACAGATGCCTTCTCTTTGTAATCTGGACTAGTTAAACAGCAATCCAGATTTACAGAAATCTGGAACTCGATAAGCATGCATGCACAGTTCGTTGCGGAACTCACAAGCTAATTATTTCATTTTTAAAAGTTCTGTTTTCAATTTTACAGCTGGGGGGCTGCAGTCCTGCAGTCCAATAGCATGATCTGTCCCTGGTTGTAAGTGTGACTGTCCACAAAATCAGGTCTCTACAAGGATGCACACTCTCTCACACAAACACTCACACAGTTGCCCGGATCAGGATTAGAACACCTACTTAACTAGTTTGTTACACTACACTATTACACAGTTATCACAAGCACCACAGAACTTATATGTTAGAGAGCTGTCCAAAGGTATCTTTGAAGGTGAGTGCTATCAGCAGCAGTGCTAAAGGAAGGGTAATGGAGATTTAGTGAGTGTGAATGGCCTCAACCACATTAATCTAGAAACACACACATACATACAACTTTACGTTTGACAGGACTGAGATTACAACTGCTACATGGATATTGTACTGCAGTGTTACACAGTTATCACAAGCACTACTGACACTATAGGGCTGAGGGCTAACCAAAGGTGTTTCTACAGTGAATGATATCATCACATCATGTGATATAGGCCAATAGGATGTGTAGTGTGTGAGACAGGCCTCATAATGGGATTCTCTCTGTTCCTGTCTGTCTTTCTCTTCCCCACATCTGTGTGTGTGTATGTTTGACATATTATATTATGTTTGCCGTAGATATGTGTTCCTATCCAATGTGTGTATGTGAAGTATCAGTGGTGTACAATTTGGTGTGTGTGCACAGACAGCTGTGAATAACCGATAACTGTAGTCCACTGTGTTGTGAGACATGGTCTTAATTTCTCTAAGTGAAGGAGCATGCCCAGTATGACCTTCTATACTGAGTGTATGCATCCATTCCAGGGAGTGTTGGACTCCAGTTCAGTGTTTTGTGTGCTATAGCTACACCTAGCAAACTGTTTCAGCAGGGTATCTGTAGATAGGTTGCCAATATGGAGACACAATGGGATTAACATACAGAGGATACTGTAAGTATTGCTGTCTGTGCTGCTTGTGTGACATGTTTGGTTGTAGCATAGATATTCTGACATATGTACTGTTTTACACCTGATGTATCATGTCATCAACTACTGACAGTTATCATTCTTTGCTCACAAGTTATTTACTGGGAAATACAGATGAATGAAGCTGAGGCCAATATTCTGAGGCATATAGACTACACATTCTGACACACACCTATTATTGTGGAGGGGTAGCTACAGACAGACTGCTGGTTCTGTTTAAATGGTGCAGCACCTTGCTAGTATCCTGGCTGGCGTTCCCTTCCTTGTGCTTTTCTCAACTTTGAGGAATGGCCATATCCTGCTGGGGCCATACCTCTCAGCTGTACAGATACACCCAGGTTATCCAGAGGCAGGACTCATATATCTAGTCAGTTTACCTTCACATTGTGATTTATAAGAGGTTTTCTGGCTATTCATTCATGGGTTTGCAGTCAGGAGTAGTATGGGCAGACATTAGAATTTCAGACTTCACATACTCCATGACATCCATGCTTCTACACCCCCCTCTGTTATTCTATCCTCCACCTAACATTATATAAGTAATATCTCAGAGGTATCCCTAAGTTGGGCCTTTATCCCAGTAGTATTTATTGCCTGATCCACAGTCCTTGCAGTAGGACTAGGGGAGGCATGCTACTGGCATTTGTCAACATGGCCTTGCATTTGTTTTCTGTTTACTGTTAGGTTGTTAGTTGGGACCCCCTGATATTCCATACATTGGCACTATGGGTGAGGCATGTGCTTTTGACAGAGGACTGTAGGCCATTTGAGAGTGCTGCAGGACATCTGTTACTGCATTTCTACATGGGATTGGGGGGTGCACACCTGCAGACTTATAACATTTGAAATGACTGTACTGGTGTTTTGGTTACTCTGTTGGCTTCCATTTCATATTGTATTGTGACATATCATGCAGACAGAAGGCATATCAGTAGAGTACACATGCTCGATCTTAATGGCATATATTTCAGTTTAAGGCTTCTTAATCTTCAGAACTGGAATACAACTGCCAGACCTATTGTAGTATGTCTTTGTAGGTCTTGGGGGGGGCTGTTCACCATTGCCATCATAGGGGCCTTAGTCTAGTCTTTCTGCATGGTCATCTACAACCTGTCCTGCTGGGTGAGGCTGGTGGTGGATATGTGACCCTCATTGACATCCATGTGTGTGACCTATTGACACCCACAGTTCTTTGGGCCATCACATGTACTGCAGTGGGGGATGTCACCTTGTGTAGTGCTGCCTAGTATGTCGACAAAAGTATTTGTTATGAATTTACTGTTGTCCCATATAGCTGTCTGCTGCTATCCCATTCATCCACCCAATTCCCTTGCATGCTTGCATCCATGTCATACATACAAGTATGAGAACATACCACTACTTTCAGTAATTGATAGGAAGAGTGACTTTCCTTGTTGCTGGGCCAGTATTGAGGACAATGCTGGAGGGCTGACTATGTTGGATGCATATATTACATTCCCTGTAGATGGTAAAGCTCAGGTAGTGTCATGTCTGGCATCCTGTTTACTGTCTGTGCAAGTCAGAAAGAGGTATCAGTCCCTGGGTCCCTACAGTGTCAGTGTGTGTGCTATGCATTGTCTCTTTCCCAAGGCCTGGGAATACTGTGCATGCCTCCTTCTGCCTACAGGCGCGGGCTCAGGATGTTCCTGCTCCAAGTCCCTCTTTGCCTGTGCTGGCCTTGGCAATGGTGGGGGGCTGTGTGGGCCTGCCTCATGCTCTTCCTGCTGCAGCTGTTTCTGCAGGATCATATTGTGTATCACGGCACATACTATGAGCATTTGTGTACATGTAGCTGGAGAGTACTACACGGCTCCACTGGATATGTCAAGGCAGTGGAACCATGACTTGAGCATCCCAAACACATGCTCTACAATGATCCTGGTTTATGCGTGTGCCTCATTATGGTGTTCTTGTTAGGGTGTGTGTGCATTTCTGATGGGTGTCATCAGCCACGGCTCAAGTGCATAGCCAGCATCCCCCATTTGATGGCCATATGGGATGTCCCCCCTGGCAAATGCCTGATACAGCCGTGAGCAATGCCAGCTGTGGGAGTTGTGATAGCTTCCAGGGCTGCCAGCACACACATTCCATGATAATGCCCTGGACATCACACACAACCTGACAGTTGATGGAGGGTAAGGCTTTGTGGTTTATGTAGACCCTGCCTCGCTCACTGGGTGGTGCTTTGATGTGGATGTGCGTGCAGTCTATAGCACCAACTACCTCAGGGTATTCTGCTATATTGTGGAAAAGACGCATATATGTGTGGCCAGCACCTCACAGGTGGTGGGGAAACATATGTGCTCATTGCCATGTTGTGTCATGGCATCCAGGAACTGGTGGAGTAACTTGGATGCTGATCCCAGTGAGACCCCCCCCCCCATGATATCCCCAGTTGGTCTTTGGAAGGTACCTGTGGCTAATATTCTTAAGCCTAGACATACCTTGGTATCCACTGGGAGGGGTTCATCTCTATTAGTTCTGTATGTAAGGCATGACCAGCACAGCTCAACAATTTACTGTAGAATATCCATGTCCACCGATTAGTGCTCTACTATCTCCAGCTCATGTAGGCCCTGGTAGTTTACTCTGGGTCTGTACACTCTTCTCTTCCTCCTCACTGTGGGTCAGTCGTCAGCATTCTCCTCCTCACCACACTCAGTCTCTAACACATATTGATGGAGTAAAGCAGCAGCATCTAACATATTTAGTTATTTTTTCCAGTTAAAAATCTCCCATCTGTGTATACCGGTGGTGTAGAGCTTGTGGGAAAAAAAAAGTCTGTAGGGTGTTTGCATAGTTTATATTAGTGTGTTGGGCTGCTGCCAGCTATGCTAGTTCTCCTTGATTTCCTTCCTACTGCTGTTTCCCCTTCCCACTTCCTCCCTATTTAAGCCCAGAGGTGCGCTGCACATACCCCATGCTCAAATGTAAACAGTTCCGCTATTTCCTCTGTTTTTATTTATTTATTTTTTTTAGGTCCACTGCATACCACGCACACCTGTTTAGCTAATGTAAACACTTTTATGCAGAAATGGCCATCCCTGAATGTGAACACGCTCTGCATTTCATGGAATAAGACAATACAGCCTCAGACACACACCCTTTCTTAGCTGTGCTTAGCTAAGGGCAAACATGGGCCACAGAGCTCCATTGAGCTTATAGCAAGCATGACACACCACCTTATGAAGTTATTCAGCTCTTATACTTGTACTGTTGTATTACTGAATCCACACGGTTAGGTGCAAGCTGACACTTTAAGGAAATCTGTGATTCAGTATAACTCCCCTTATTTGCATACCCCAGTGTGTAAGTCCTTAGTTACTGCACTTAGATGGACCCTTTACCCTTGAGAACCAGTGCTTCCTCATATTGTTTACATTCTGCATGCCATTGACTATAATGGCAAAATGCAGAATTATCTTAAAATTGAATTTTCTCTCTCTTTCTCTCTCTCTCTTTTTTTTTTTTTTAATTTTTGGCATGATTCCATTTGCATGCCACTGCCCTAAGCTTAAATGTCTGTGATCGGTCAAAAAAAAAGTTTAATTAAAAAAAAAAAAAAAAAAAAAAAACATTTATTAATGCCATTGGTATGTGTGTTTGACTGCAATACATGCTTTCCATGAGCTGTCTTGCCTCCGTTTGCTCAGATGCAGAAATGTATTCAGTTACTAACTGAATACATTTCTGCTCTGACAATGTTCCTGCATAGAGTCCAGCAAGCTTTGTGGATCGCAAAATCACCTCGCTTGCATGTTTTTTAGCAGCAAATGAGGTGATTTGCATCCCACATGGCTCTCCACACAGGAACAGTATAGAGCCGCACATGCACATGAAAATGGCACTTTCCTGGATTGCTCAGCAGCCCTTTTCCATGCAAGAGCTCCTACACTGTTCCCACATGGAAAACAGCCATTCGTGAATCCCAGGGATTATTCATAGAAAGTCCATTAGGGAACTGATACAGTCTGAGACCCTTATGTACTTATTTGTTTTTGAGACTTTCATTGAAAAAAAGGTTGTCATACTGTATATTTCGTACCTTGAAAAGCTTTTGTTCCGGCTCCTTCATTTTCTTTTCTAAGGGTTTCGGTGGGTGTTGCAATGTAGGGCTGATGTTGTGACCAGAAAAAGGAATGTTCCTATAAATCCACTCTCTGAAGTTAAAGTTGTTCATTGTTGTACAATCTACAGCTTCAAAATTATTTTTTGGCAATCAATTTCTATAAAATGGTGCTGGTAATCCACTAGCCCCATTAGTATTGCTGTTAGTGAAGTCACCCTGGTTTACCAGCCTTGTATGTCCCAGATGTACTTCAAAGTTCACTTCCTTCCTTTTCACTGCCTCATTGCATTGTGGATCTCGTAGTCCATCTATCTTCTTGTCCAAAGCAGCCACTTGCTGGGATAACACGGCGACTATTTGTGACAATTGACAGTCCATTTTATTCAAACTAGGACTGTCCATGTTAACTAAAGTGGGCGAAATTGGTGAATTTCTTGATCCAATGTCCATAATCAGAAACACCTAACCTCCCCCTCTCTATTCCCCAATTTACTCAAAACCTTTCAGCCTACTACTTAATCCCCCACTTCTATGGCCCTCTCTACCCAAAATATTCCAGCCTTCTACTCCCTTTACTCTCTGTTAATACCAACACTAACACATATTTCACTATCAGTGTAGATCTGTTTTCTGTAATAAAATAATTTTCTAACATGAACTTAAGTCTGCTTTTTTTCCCTTTCCTTTTTACATATCTATAAACTCTCTTATGATGTCCACTCAGCATTTTTAAATTTTGTATATATTTTACATTGCAACTTCTGTTATTGTAAATATGTACTACAATATAAGTATGTAAGTGTTCCTGCTTTATGAATGTAAGATATAACTATGTAATTTTCTTGTTTTTTGAATTCATACATGTCAATCTCTAATAATTGCGCTGGAGCTTTTCTCCTTAGGTCTCCACTAAAATGGATCTTTGGCTCAGCTGGACCGACTTGGTTAACAAATGACAAATAAATCAATAAGCAAATAATGAGCATACAAGCAATTCTTATTTCATACTCAGTAATAAATAATTCATGCAGCTGGACATTCTCATTTGATTGTAAATGTATGTGTTTAACATATTTAGTGGAATGAGTGATCGCACATTATTTATGAATATGTTTGCAAAATTGCAGCTCTGCCTTATCTTTTATTCTGGAAATCATTCCCTTATCTCTGCTTTACTATCAAACATGTAATATCTGATGCATATTCCATCATTTTTCTTTCAAAGTGTGATACAAGTAAATAGTCAACAACATTTTTCAACAAAGGCAAGAAACTATGCTATTAAGCCAAGGAAATATACATGAGGGTATCTGGTTTTGTTTAAAAGCTCAGTGCAGTTAATTCCACACATTGTAAGTGTATCTTCACTGAAACCCATTTCAGTGAAGGTTGACTGTGCATTACTGTGTTTTGCTTCAGTTAGAGTAATCATTCACAGTTGAAACCATTAGCACCTTACAAAGGTGTAGAGGCTACACTATGTTTATATCTGCTGAACAAAGTCAAAAGTTTGATATTCAGTGATTCTAAGTAGTTCACAACTCATTTGCGTATTTAGATTGCTCAGAGGGCTGAATCTACACTGAAAGTTAACCATGTAGTTAGGGAACTTGAAGGTAAAGAGACTGTTTTCAATCATGCTTAGTGCTCCACTTGTGGGAGTGTTGGGATAAGTACACTTTTTGGAATGCTTTTTCTATAATGGGTATTTCAGATGCATGAGCCTGTTTATTTAGTAAAACACATAAGTATGCATTACAGATGTCAGTCATATCAGATATTGATGGCATTGGTGGACAACTTACACACATTCTACTAGTGACATTTACAAGTACCAGTTAGAAATATATTTGCCATTCATTCATGTTCTTACACATTTATTTTTCTATTACAGTTTCAACACTTACCATGATAGACCTGCAGTTGCAAGTGTTTTTATCAGTGACTGATTCTGTCTGATGCTAGCAATACACAGCCTTTACATGGGGAATTTAAGGTTGTGAGTATTGCCTAGCATCAGTTTTACTGCATGTAAGATGAAATATCTATCCCTTAGGTGGTCATCATGTGCGCAATCCATTGCTTGTTGGCCAGGATGAGGGCATATTGTGTATGCCTACATCCATCTAAATCCAGAGCAGCTGGGGTTTCTCTGTCTGACTCCTCACATATGTATGGATTTGGTGTTCTTGCCAGTGGTGGTGGAAAAGTTGCTGCTAGCTCTTGTTATTCATGCTGCAGCTGTTCATGCAGGTCAGTTTTAGACCTTTCTCACATCATCTCCTCTGCTAAACCACACTGACGTCATACTGTATAAAGTGCACTCTTACACTGGATAGTTCAGACTTCTGTGGTAGTGCTTCCATTAAGTACTGTGTCATTTAGATTATATAGCTTGATCTATAGATAGGGGGGTTCTAATCTCATAGCAGTGAACTTGTGTGTGTGTTTGTGTGTGTGTGTGTGTGTGTGTGTGTGTGTGTGTGTGTGTGTGTGTGTGTGTGTGTGTGTGCGTGTGTGTAAATATGACATAAACAACTGCTGTCCACAGTACAGTAGTAGCCTACAGTTAATTTTAAACTACAGGGTGAGTCTATATCAATTTCACACCATTCTCCCAACATCATCTTCTCTGGTAAACCACACTGATGGCTTCCTGTATAAAGTGAATTCTCACACTGTAGAACTCAAACTTGATTTGTGGTGCTTGCATTACATACTGTGTTTTCTAGATTACATAGTTAAATAGATAGGGGGTTCTAATCTCCTTATAGTCAATCTGTGTGTGTATGGTATTGTGCAAATATGACCTGACCTACTACTGTTCACAATATAGTAGTACCCTGGAGTTAATTTCAAACTAACTGCAGGGTGGGTCCACATCAGTTTCAGACCCTTCTGCTAACACCATCATATATGTTCAACCACAATTATGTCATCTTGTATAAAGTGCACTATAATTGTGTATAAATCAGAATTTTGCAGTGGCGCTTGCTTTAAGTACTAGATTGCTTAGGTAAGGGGTTCTAATCTCATGGCAGTCGACTTGTGGGTGTGTATCAAGTTGTGTAAATATGACCTTAACTGCTGCTGGCCTTATTAAAATAGTATCCTGGTATTAATTGTTACACCACAGGGTGTATCCACACCAGTGTCACACCCTTGTCCCAACATCATTGTCTCAGTTACACCACATTGATGCCATCCTCTATAAAGTGCACTATCGTACTGTCGGACTTCTACTGTGGTGTTTGCATTAAGTACTGTGCCATCTAGGTTGTATAACTATATAGGTAGAATGTTCTAATCTCATATCAGTGAACTTGTCAGATGGTGGTTTCATTGCATCACTGGAGGATTATTTAAGAAGGTGTGCTAATTTGACTCCAAATCATGAGAAACATTTAGACGGTGAGATCAATTCCCATTTCCACATCATCTTTTCACTCTGTCCACAAACAAATAGTGTTTGCAACACAGTGATGAAGTGATTATGTTAATAATGCACTCACACCACAAAGGTCTGACCTATAATACCCTTTTGTGTAGATTGTGCCAGCCAATATGTAGGGAGTTCAAATACAGCACTGAGACTCTCCTGATTAGGTGTGTGCATGTGTGAATGTAAATGTACACTGCAGTGTGTTACATCTCTTAGTATTGACAGCATTTAAAATTCCACAAAGCTGTAGAAGTAATTTTTGCTCACAGTTTTTTCCATGACACAGCTGATTTTAGTTTTTCAAAAATGCAGTATTGCTCACATGCGGTATGTGCATATAATATACTTTTATGTAGGTTATTTAAGTGTATACGTAGGGAGATTGAGTACATGAATGACTGTAATATGTGGTTGTGTGTTTCTTCTTCTTACTGTGCAGAACTGGCTCCAAATACATATATGAGGTATATCTATATAGTGTGCTGTGTAGCCACTTATTCGTGGAAAGAGTAAGGTAATACACAATGGTGATGTCATCCATTGAAATGTGCAGTGTCACAGTCACCAAATAAGTTTGTAGCCACACTTATATTTCAGCAAACCTACATAAGCTTGTGATGCTAGCCATATAGCTCAAATCTCAATGTTACTGCTTTACAGTCATTGTGCATGTTGTTAACAGTGTTGTCAACCATGTGTGCTATGTTCATGTGTAGATGTTGTTTTCTGTTACAAGTGTTTATTCTACATTTCCTTTGGAAAGACTGATTGAATTTGACAGGATTGTCATTACATCATAGTTATAGTGAAACACCTCAGGATGGAGGACATGAGATGTTAAAATGTATGTTGTTGCCTAAATAAGGCATGTGTTCCAATACAGGATTATATCCACATTGTACAAAATTGCTGTTCTACTTTGACAGTGACAACAGCAGGGTGCTACATTTGTGTTTGGGTATACCTTGCATCAGGCAATGTTGTTTGGCATACAGTGAAATGTGGTCTAAATAATTACAGGGAGATATTCCTTGATTCACACACATGATGTAATGCTTTCACATAACCACACATATGACAATTGGCAATACATTTATACCATGGCACATTTATTGATGCCACAATGCTGTTTATGTTCTCAGTGCTTAGGCAAGTGTTCCAAACCAGCATTGAGTGACTACAAGCCTTTGTGTCCTTAACTGTTCTACATGAAAGACATTGCCCCTATTATACATTGCACTTATAGAGTGTCAGAGACCTCCCATATTAACTTTTAGCAGATAAAATTTATGGCCAGTTAAAATTTATTGCCAATTAAAGTACAGCTGATTGAATGACTTCACATAGGTGGAGTTTAACTGCTGTAATAACATTTCCACTTTGGTGAATGTGATTTATAGCCATCTTGTTATTTGGAGGCATTGTACAGCTTGATCTTCAATTCTAGCATAGGGGTCATTTTGTGTGAACATACTGGCATCACACAACAACCATTATATAATGCCAGTGTTATCCATGTGAATGTAGCTTTGGATTTCCTGGAAGTATACATTAGTTCTGCCAAAGTAATGGTGAGAGTGCTAACTTGGCACATGCATTGAGTACTGCGATGTCCACATGTGTGCTCCAGTTCTTGAGTGGTATGTATGCAGACATATAGAGAAGCCATCCTTGACCACAGAACACTAATATAGGACTGATCACAATTGTTTGCACATGAACATTCTCGTTTAATTGCCATCAGTCTGACATGCTGATATGACATTCATGAACAGCTATCCTTTCTTAAATCACATAATAATTTCATCTGTTTGTCACAATACCCATTGCTACCTCCTGTGGCAGAAGCCAACAATACACATCTCTGGGGAATACACTGGATCATGGTGTGGAGTTTGCAACTGCTATCTGTTAGCCTAATAATTGTTAGGCAGGGTGCCTTACTCAAGGGTATTACATATGTCACATTGTGCTCCCACATTTGTAACAACACACACACATACATATAGAATGCATAACTATTATAATACTGAGCTGCATAATTCCTTTCAAGGGTGATCCTCCTCATACATTTGCTTGGCCTTTTTCTGTGGTGTACACAATTAATACATAGGTTACTGTTGACATTTTTGACATGGATTTAATTCTTGCAAAAGGTAATAGTGGCTTCTGAGACATTCCTATTTTCCTACATGTTATACGGACATAATGCACACTGTGCAGATATCCCATTAAGTATGTGCTGTTATTGTGAACTGTCATCTGAACTCAGCATATGAATGGAATTTATATGTCATGTAATTCCCCTCTACTACAACATGATTTTGTGTAACTATGACATCCGCTAATATCATGTCTACTTTTATTTACCTACATTAGCTCAGGAATAGTGACCACCATAATTTCTTCTCACATATGCATTGCGACATTTTATTATTATAAAGTTGCTTTTGTGGCATAAGCACCTTCACATCAATCATTGTACTAGACTTGGAACATTCACCCTCCCCTCTGACATCTTTCTGTATACATCTCTTTGATTTCTGTGGACATTTTCCTCAGTACACTTTTCCTTTTGTTAATCCATGTATTGTTCCCCTTGCCACTGCCCATCCCCTGTTATTTATTTTTGTATTCACATTTCATTTATGCACCCAGTGCACTCAGTACACTCTAACTGCCTGCGTACATCATGCATTATTTCCCTTATCCAGCTCTTTGTGCTGTCCTGCTCATGTTGCTCAGTACAGTTTCCTGGCCACCAAAACTGATGATGGTGACTGAAACATGCTTGTATTCATATTAGCGTAATGAGCAGCATGCCCATGCAATTAATGCTGCTGGTCATCACACTAACACATAAACATTGTTAAAGCCTACACAATTCTTATGAATCCCAGGGGTTGTTTTTATATTACGTCTGTGTAGCCTTTTCTTTACTAGCCAAAATGAAGACTGAATATAAGATGGCAGAGCCACTTAAATGAAATAAGCACAGTTGTCATAATAGGGTCTGTATTAGCACACCAAAAGTTTAATGGTTCAAATCACTATAGGTTGACCTTTAATGATCAAACCATTAAAGTTTTGAATGTTCAGAAAAAATAAATTAAAAAAAAAAAAGAAAATCTAAACGGTGTAGGAAGAGGGGCTGCGCCCCCCTGCACCCCCCACATGGGGGCTGCACCCCACCCCCCCGCTACTTAAATATACCAACTCTGAGACCACACTACATTGAAGTAAATGGAAATTTCCCCTTACGGAAATTTCCCTTTACCTGTTCAATGTTCTGCACTTTCGCTATTCTCGTGTCAACAATGTCGGATTCGACATTGTCACCTTTCAAGAATATAATAGGTAACCATCATAATCAGCCTTTCATCTGTCATTTTTTTTAAGAAGTAACATAGTGATCGATCCATTCACAACCCCTTTTCCCATTTTAGCACATGGGGTTGAGATGTGACTTCAACAGTGGTAATCCTCTAGAACCAAGGTTTATGCCACCAGTCTGGATGAATAGTGATGTTAGTATTCAGAGGTATCTCTATTAGAACAAGTGCATTAAACACTTAGGGTTTGAAATTCTATTAAATGACAACTTTCATGTAAAGAAGGCTGATTTATTTTAAAATAAAGAATAAAGAAGAATCTGCTCTGTAATATACTTCAGTATTTCGGTCAAAAGATCTGTAACTGCTCTTATGGGCATGGGAAATGACTGAACAGGGTGAATAGACCATTTCAAGTACTTAGCAAATGTAAATAAATAAATATGAGAGAATGAATTGCTTAACTGGGTCTTCTTGATCAAATGGTTGTTCTTAAATGATTATTTTTAATAATGTTATTTTGTGTTTTTATTTATTTATTTACATATTGATTACAAGGGTAGAGCACCAGTCACATTTTATTAGATAAGGTCTGTAACCTCAATGTGTTTTGGTTAAGGGAGATGACATATCAGAGTAAGCCATACTCAATTTGTGCAAGCAGGACACCTTTCCAGTGGCTGCCTTGTATGGATGGAGAGGAGGTATTTTCTGAACTCAGAAAAAAGGCCATTGATTTTAGATCTAAGTTGTTGAATAAGTTCCTGAAAGTGATGAGATTGGCTGAGCCAGATGCCTTGGTATCTGAATGAAGTGGTGGTGACCTTAAGCTTGTTGTGCTTGTCCAAAAGCCTGAGCAAGATGAGAACTTTGGAAAGTCTTTTCTTAGTACCAATGAGCATATCCCTGTTTTAATTTTGTTATTTTTGGGGGTGTGGGGGTGGAGAAAAGATTTTTGGAGGAAAACTAGTGGATCAGATCAGGAAGTAAGTTTTTAGTGTGTTTGAATTATTTGTTAGGCTGGATTGGATCTGCAGATAACCATATCTTTAGCACATAAAAGGAGTGGTAACTGCAATATGTCAAGGGATAATTTATTTATAAAAGTGTAAAATAATATTGGGGAAGTATTAATCTCTGGAATAATTGAATGAGTATAGACAATATGTGTTGTAGAGGAGACAGTCTACCTAGAAAAGGATCTATTAGACTAGATGTTTTCGTACAACTGTGCAACTTTATTGTTGATGCCAATGTCAAGGAGATGGGCTAGTAATATTGAGTGGTCCACTTCACCAAAAATTCAGGACAGATGAATGAAAATGGCACAAGCGAGGCTTCCTTTATCCATGCTGGTGTGTATGCTGTCAGTCAGAGTCCAGAGTGCAGTCAAAGTACTTCTTCCTGCCCAGAAGACAAGCTTTTTGTTGGAAAGAAAATGGTGTTTTCCAGTCATGAAAATTGTTGGCTACAAATTAGATTTTGAAGTATTTTGTCAGGAACAAAAAGTATGGGTTGGGCTGCTAGTGCCTGGTGGAGAAGGGTTTTGGATCTATATAAACAAGCGTGAGAAAGGCTGACTTCCACATCGTGGGCATTGTGTTCACTGTGAGGCTAAGGTTGAAGGTATGTTATGAGGGCATGACAATGTAGTCTTTAGAATGATAAAGAAACCAAGGATGCATGCTGTCTAGTCCAGAGGGAAAGTCTAGTGTAGTTTGTTCAAGATATGGAGTAATTTGCTTTGTACAGATTTTATTAAAGTAGAATTTTTATCTATTTTGGAAGGATAAGAAGGAATGTTGTTATTTACAAGTATGTGTGAAGTAAATACAATTTGTATTTGAAGTAAATAACACAAGAATTGTTTTGGAAAGTATATGGGTATGGGTATGGTTATTTTAGATTTGAGGCAATTGTCAATGTGCCTATGGATTACAGGTCTATATTAGATCAGTGAATGCTTAAAAAAGCGAACGCTGATTGATCGAACTTATGTAAGCGAAAGCTTACAATCTCAAACTGTCAGAACAGCGATTTTTTTTCCTAGGGAAACAAATCGCTGATCCAAAACACATACACACAACAAAAGCACACCAAACAAACAGCAATCCACACACATACACCTAAAATCTGACACCTAACCCTACACTAAACTATACACACCACTAACTATCCACTTACCTTAATCCAAACCCTAACCCAAAGGTCCATCACTATCGCACACTCACCTCACCTCAAGCCCTCCCTAACCCTAACTCACCTAACCTGCCTTAACACTCACATCCGCACAATCCCACACTTACCTGAACCTGACCTGTAACTTTCCACCACAGCACTGAAAATACTGAAGCAACAGAAACAGACAACCAAATTCTTTCCCTAGGAAAAATTTCAGGTTTCTGTTGCTTTGATATTTTAAGCTTTCGCTTACATAAGTTCGATCAATCAGCGTTTGCTTTTTTAAGAGTTTGCTGATCTACTATAGACCCTGGATTACTTGCTTCTTGATATTCCAAAACTCGCTGTAGTGTTCTCTGTTTGAGGTTGAGATATCTTTTTTTCCCAGTTTCACAAGGTTTCATATTGAACTGTATTTGTGTTTCAGTTCTTTGGTGAGCTATTCAGTGTTAATATGTTTAAATAGTTTGGGGACTATGGGGAAGTGAATGTTCTCTAAAGTTAGTGAAAGATGAGCAAACTTATTAGTGGCGATGTTGAGAACAGATAAAAAAATTAATCACTTATTAATTAATAGTTGTGCATATTTACTGGACATTTATTAATTTACCCAGACAGTGATTGATAAGTTAAATGTCTTAAAAAAAATGTTCTCTTGGTGTTTACTCTGGTAATCTTGTGCTCAGCAGAGGAACATAGATCATATAAGGTAGATTTGTTTCAATATTATTTTCAATACACCTGATATTAACTATTGTTTTAGTATGTTCATTGTCCAGATTCAGTTTTCTTGATTCTTGCTATTAGCTGTTTTTTCTTTCTTCCTTTTTTTTTTTTTTTTTTTTTTTTACACAGATTTAGCTGCTGGACAATGAATTATTGCAACCCCTGCAATCTGTGATATGCATTTTAGATCCTTAAACCACAATTCATTAATAGTATATATATATATATATATATATATATATATATATATATATATATATGGTTTACCTTGATAATATTGAATGCTGAATGGTTGTACCTGAATTGGTTTTACACACAATGTTAAATGATCAAAATGTTGAACTAAAATTAGTCTAAACTCCCAATGTCGAAATTATCGACTTTGCCCATTTCTGCACTGTAGTGCGATATCGTAGAGGTGATCTCATTGCTTTTTCAATTAAATGAGTCGAGACATTTTGGTAATTCAATGTTTTGTGTTTAGATGTTATTTTTCGACCAAATGAACATTAGACATTATGGCATTCAATATTATGAAGGTTAACATAAATATATATATATATATATATATATATATATATATATATATATATATATTTATCACCATTCAACAAACCAATATAAGCTTCTGTTTTGCATGTTTTGTTGTTAAGACTTAGAATATTTAGCAAAATTGCCTTTAGTTCTGGTATTTATCTAGTGTAGCTCTCTTTCTTCCATTTTTATATATACATATATACAGATCCATCTGTCTGTCTATCTATTACTTTATCTATTTATTTATTTTTGTCTTGGAATTCAAAGAGAACTAAAGAGATATAAGATCATATGAATAGAGCATTTCCTGTTCTGTACTTCTACTCACTGAGGAGAGAAAGGTGAAGCCTACCTGCACAAAGCACTTCCACTGGCTGCACATTTCACTCCATATCACAAGCATTGAATGCAATACGGTCTGGTGTGCAAAATGGGTGACAAAACTCAGGTGGCAAGATCTGCAGAAGACTGTCACTGACATTACAGTGGCCTAGTGAAGTGACATAGGACCAGACTGATGGCATCAAAGAACACAGTGAAAGCAGTGATGCTATTGATCTTTGCCAAGTGTCATCGTCAACATGTTTACTTAGAATTAATTTTGGCTACACATCACATGTATAAAACCCTTATTTGTGAGACACAAAGGTAAGAAAATGAAGTGTGATTGGAATATAGCTACAGGTAACCTCCAAAAATCCATATGATGCTATTAAAACATTACTGCAAGAAGTTTTACCTAACTCTGATATTCTGACTAACCACAATATATTGTATTTATTTCCCCGAAATGCACTTTCAGTGCCACTTTTCTATGGATTGCAATTATAATTCTCAGTGTTCTAACCTGAACCATAATATGTCAAAACCAGATTCATCAGTCTGGGGTTTAGATCTGAGAAGACACCATGGATGTTGACTGTTATTGTTTGATTGTGGGTGTTAGAGATGTTTATAGATGTATGCAATGACCTGATGCGGTAGGAATGATATTTTTTTTTCTGGGTGGGGTAATAGTTCTGGAGTATGATATACCCATGTGACATGATAGATTTGTCACTGTGGTACTGCATGCACACATCTTTTGAACAATGGAATGAAACAGCCTTGTTTTATGAGGTTATTGTGTGTGTTTGACATTTCTTGCACCTCTGTCTGTTAACAACCTTCAGCATTTTAGTGCTGTAGAAAGACACAGGTTGTATGATGTATTCCATTGTTAGCATGTATTGTGGCACTTATTTGAATGCATACCTTTTGTACACTTGAAGTCAGTGCAGATAATTGTCTTTATGGTTATTTTAGCATGCTTAGTAGTATGTTTGTATGCATTTGTTTTTGTAGAGATGTCATCTTATAGACATTTAATTATTCTTTATCACATGACATGAAGAATGAATGAAGAAGAGGATGAGAGATGGATGGCTTGAAAGAACACTGGTTGGAAAGCACATTATATTTCCATCTTATTGTTATGTTCATGGTGTTATATTATGCAATGTGAAATTACACTAGAAAACATTATTTGGCCTTTTCCCTTTGTGTTTGCCAGGCTATTAAGAAAGGAATCCCTCTTGGAGCACATTGATCATATGCTCCAGGAAGATCAGCATTCCAATAACCAGTCTTCTCTTACACATCACTAATTATATCTGCTTCATATTTTTTGTTATAGTCTACATGATTTTTCCTGCTATTTTCATTAGTAAAATGTACTTTATTATGGAAGTGTAGTCTGTTTTATCTTTTAAGACTGCAATTACAGATTTATTCAAGTAGAGTACACGTCACAGCAAAATTTGCAATTTCAGAACTTGCATATTTGCTCTTGATAAACTAATTTTATTCCTGTGTCAGGTATGGCAAATCTCTGTGTCATAAGTGTCAGCTGATGGTGTCTTTTAGATGGCTCTATGTCCAATTGTGACATGGGTAAACATATATGCATCACCTTACCCTTTGTACTCATATTCATAGCTACTGCATTTTACCTTGCGCACATACTACAAAGTGCAACATGGAAACATGAAGTAACTAAAGTTTGCAAATCATTTATTTGTGACAGATTTTCCTTGCCACTGTTTACCCATCCTTTCTTGGTATGTTGCTGGAAACACAGCTAGCTTGTAGGTGTTTCGCTATTTTATATGAATAATTTATGGTGTTCCTGTTCACATTTGCTCCTTGTAGGTATCTATAGATCTCATGGTAACAATATGCAACTCACATTTAGTCATGCATAACTCTTTCATTGCCTTGACTGGCATGTGTAGATGAACCTCTCACCTTGTCCACAAATTTGCATTGCCTCTTGACACATTTTCTTACAGGAATTCATCTTGAATAATTTCTTGCTTGATTTCGATAAATATTTAAATCCGGGCAGTTAGTGCCAAAATTATGGGTCTAAGCACTTGTTTCAGTAAACTCTATATTTAAAGTCCTGTGCTCTCATGAATGGTATTCATACTCGCTTTCAGATTTCGGTGATGGTACATATCACCTCTGAACTAAATATACTTTTTTGCATAATTATATCTCAATATGTGATAGGAAAATATGTGGCATTATGTGTGGCAGGATGATATGGCAAATCTCACCTTTATAATGCTTGTAAACAACTGAATGCATTTATTTTGGTAATGCATTTCCTTTAACAAGAATGATTTGATGTTGTCTTGATTTTGATGGCGTAATCAGCAAACTGTTTTATTATTTCATGTTTTATCAAAACAGCTGTCATGATTTATCTGATATTGTGGCACAATAGGATGTTGTTAGATTTAAGATTTACATTGGTTTCTTGTCAGCAGGTGTTGTCTGTTTAAAGGAAGTGTCAGAACTATGTTATTTTATTCTTTCTTGTCAAGTTTCCAGTCTTTCCTCCTGATGTTCAGTCACAGGTTGAAAGGTTCACAGCTAATCAGTAAGCTATCATCCCTAAGAGTCATTTTAAGCCTAGTCAAACTTTCTCCATTGCTGACATATGAAAAAATAACACAAGGAATTTTATAGTTTTAACATAGGCTTGCACACATTGAACGTTCATAGGCTGTTCCTACCCATTAGGGACATAGGTGTCAAACGGGGTATTTGCCATTTCCCATACACTGGTCCAAGTTATATTAGAATAGGCTTAAGGATCAGCAATGCTTCATGTGGATGGGAAGCCTATTCCATGGAAGTAGTAATCTTTGAGGTACATACCTGTCCTGCCAACATGTAATGTTTTGGTTGAAGATGAGGTTTGTGTCTTTAGAGGTGGAATTTCTGATGCTATTTGTTTTGAGGATGTACAACAGAAGCATCAATGCAAGATCAGAGGATGTCTTGTAGGCTAGATATGCCCATAGGAGTCTGTAAGAGACTGATTGCAAGGACATGGGGGTTGAGATTGTCCATACAGGAATAACTGTTTACTCTTTGTATTCTTTTTTTCAGAAACCTCCTTTGCAAGGTCACGGTCAGGTACATACCAAAGAGTGAGTTGTACTTGACAACTGGTATGGTAAGAGCTGAATACAGCATAACAATGAGCTCTTTGGACCTGGAAGCCATAGACTTAGTTATACGTTGGGCAATGTATTATGATTTGCTCACCACAGTAGGCACAGGATGGTCAAAAGTTAGGATACTGTCAATATGTGTTCCCAGAGTCATGACTACTGGATCTACTTTTAGGGTTGTATTATCAATGTGGTAACTTCCATTGGTGGCCATTTTTCCAAACTGTGAATATTATGCATTTTTTTCATATTAATTTTTATTCTGTAGTTCTGGCACCAGTTGTTGGTCCATGTCAAGCCCTCTTAATGGGTATCTGTGTCTTTAGGGAGATTTGTTAACCATGCCTAGTTTTCAGTCATCTGCAGAGTTGGTCTGCCAGAGGCTCTTGACATTTATTCACCTTGACTTCAGAGAAGTAGATAGTAAAAAGAAGAGCCCTCCCCACCGCTCCCTGTGAAACCCTGCTAGAAAATGACCTCTTTGTGTGGGTGGATTCTGCTATTTTATCTTCATCTACCAGCTGGTAGTGCATCACATGACATGTGGGTTTATGGCTAATTTTGTAAGTTTGTGTTCAATGCCAGAGTGAAGTATTCTGCCACTTTCCTTGGACAAGATGAAATTGGCAGTGCTCACTGTTTTGCTCTTATTCATAGCTTGAGTGACTTACTCAAAGAAATCTACTAGTTTAGCTAGGCATTACTTGCCTTTGACAACAATAAACTGAGTAGGGTCCAGTGTATGTATGTTTCCTGTATCATTGTTTATTAGATTCATGATAATTTTATTTATTTATTTTATTTTATTTTACATTTGTTAACCGGGAAGATCCGACTGGATACATATCCATTTTCAGCGGAGGCCCGGGGAGAAAAGCTCCAGCCATGACAAAAACTTTTAAAAGACACATAATCAAATACAATTCAAACCAGAACCAAATAAGTTATTCCATCATATTTATACAGAATGTTAGAAAAATTAGCATAGGAAAATAGCCAGGTGCTTGGGAACTATGTTAAATAGAGAGTTAGCTAGCCCGGGCTTAGACAATGGCAAGTACGTATTGACCCCAGGTGTAGTTTTAGTTTAGTTTTAAATTGACTTAAATTGGAGAGAGAGGTAATATCAGGGGGAAGTTTGTTCCAAGTTCTCCCTGCAGAGTTGGTGAGAAGGGAGTCCCCAGCTGAGTTATTAGTTTTGCATGTCTGGATGAGGAGACGGTTGGATGACCTCAATGGTCGTGGGTTATTACAAAGGGCGACCAGCTTTTTGAGTGAGGGAGTGTAGTCGGGGTTGTATATTATTTTGTGGGTCAGGACTAGTAGGTTGTAAGAAATTAGGTTCGGTAGTTCAGTCCAGTTGAGCTTGGCTAAACTGGTACAATGATGGGTCCTATATGGTGACCCAGTAACAAACCTGGCGATATGATTGTAGCAGTTGGTGAGCTTGTTCATGACAGTTTTACTAATGTTGTGAAGTAAGGGGGACGAGTACAAGAGTGTGGAGAGAAGGTGAGTTTGGGCAATGGCAGTTTTGGCTTGGGGGGGTCAAGAAGCTTTTTATTCTATATAACGAGCCTAGCTTCTTATTGGTGGTTTTAATCATTTGGTTTACATGTATATCAAATTTTAGATTGTTGTCTATGGTTACCCCTAATAATTTTGTCGAGAGGTCTGGAGAAATTATGGTCCCATCCTTGGCTTGGATCGTAAAGTTGATGGAGCTAGACCTTTTAGTCGGTGGAAACAACAACATTTTTGTTTTTTTAGGATTAAGTATCAAGTGACGACTAGAGAGCCAGTTTTCTATATTGCTAAAAGTAGACTGGTAGACTAGGTTCCATGACCTTATATGTACGACTAGTCAGACTTATGGGTATGTAGTTCCCCAGGGCCTTTTGAAGCCCTCTTCCTACTGTGTATGAGGGATAACTGTTGCAGTCCTCCATTCATGTGGTATGAAGTCTGTTGCTAAATAGAAATACTAGTGAGCCTGGCAGGTTAGGTTTCACACAATTCCGGAGGCATCATGGATTATAATCAGGGTCCATCAAAGCAATGTTGTTGATCTTAGAAATCACAGAGAGGACCTGTTTCATAGTGATCATTTTATTTTATTTTATTTTATTCATCCTTTGTTAACTGGGTTAGTCCCAGTAGGCTAGTAGCCTCTTTTTATGGGAGACCCAAGGTGGTAGTCATACTACTAAGGAAAATTTGGCCTTGGCATCAGGGAAATTCCCCTACTTTTCAGCATAATGGAGCAGAATTGAAGGTGGCACATCCAGTTCTTGTCTCTGTTCCAGGCACAAAGGTAGCCCAGAGAGACAGTAGAGACATGGAGGATGTAACTCTGTGAGCTGATAGCACTAATGTTGTAGTTTTTGTTGAAAAGAACATGGAGTTGCCAGAATCACTGCCAAATGGAAACATTAATGTTGTGATGGTGGAGAGTGAGTCCATATCAGAGGAAAAGGACAGAAAGGAGCAGTCTGATGCACCGGAGATGGGAGGGCCAAATTTAGAGGATTTGTTTCAAAACAGGTTATTCGAGGGTGAAATGGAGCAGCAGGATAGATGTATTATTACAACCCTTCAGTCTGGAGGGTTGTGGAATGATTATTTTGTCGACATGATTAACCAAAGTGAACAGGAAACTGAAACAATGGTTTCTTGGCGGGAGATAATGGAGAAGATTATGGGAGAGTCTGAAGGAGAAAAGCAAAAGGAGTCAGAAAAGATCATATTTTCAAACTGTAAGGCGGGAGAAGAAAGGAAAGAACAAGTACAAGAAGCAAACGTTTACTGTACATATAAAGCAACAATAAGGTGCAAGGACTGAACAGTTACGAAGTTCAGGACTCAATAATTACACCATTAGGAGTGACACCCAAAGAGCTAAGAGTATTTATTTTATTTAATATTAATAAAAATACCTTTTCTGATATGCTATTTGAAATTGGACAGGTTAAGGAAAATTTCTTAGGAAGATATGAACAACAAAAAAGCAATAGTTTATGGTCTGAATATGTTATTGAAGCTTTCTTTAGACAAACAAAAAAGAATAATAGTGCAATTCAGGACTGAAATTGAAACCAGTGAGCTGAAGCAACATTTATTAACTATATGGAAAGGTGTTAATGATACAACAAAGGTTTTTGATGAAAGAGGTCTATGGATTGTAGGTTTGGAATGTGGTGTCTCTTTAAAAATGGTAAATGATAATGTAATTCACATTCCAAGTGTAATAAATGTGAATGATAACAGGGGTTATGTAAAGTATAAGGGTCAGCCAAAAACATGTTTCTTCTGCGGTAAAGATGATCATTTGATAAGTCATTTTAACAAAAGAAAATATTTTCTATGTGGTAAGACAGGATATGAAACAAATAAATTTGACTTAAAGTATAAAAATGTGGTAATACTAATCATGCATTTTTAGAATGTGGAAATGATGCCAAAATAGCTTAAAAAGAACAACATAGAGAACATGAAGCAATGATAATACAAGAAAAAATAATACAACATGAATTAAACAACACGGTAGAAGACACTGTAAAACAGGAAAATAAAGGTAAGGGTAATAGACAAGTGAGGAAGGAGAGGTAAAATGGAAAATAGATGGAGGAAAATTCCTATAGGAAAAAGAGTAAAAGAAAGAAAGAAAAAGGAAACGTAAAGGTACAATCATAAAAGAAAACAAGAAAGGCAAAGGATGAGAAAGATAATATAATAACTTCATCATAAGAAAATGAAGATGTTTGTATTGAATGTTAATAGTATGAGAAACATTAAAAGAATGATAGGCATATTGGAATGGTGTACAAAGTTAAATATGAATGTAATAATGTTACAGGATATTAGACTTTTAACAGAAAATGAAAGGATTCAAGAAAAAAAATTATGGAATGGACCAATCAGTTAGAATATAGGTAACAAAACATTCCCTGGAATATGTATGTTATGTAAAGATGATATTAAAATATTAGATGTGACCATTGTTGAAATAGGACATATAACTGTAGTGGATATTAGATGGAGAAATAATGTTTACAGAATCATAGCTATATATGCATATGTGAAAAGAAAAGACAGATAACTGATGTTTAAAAAAATGAATTATGTGGCTATAAATGTTAATATTATATTAGTAGATGATTGTATTTGCAACTTAAGAAAAACAAGAAGTATGTATGTGGCATTAAAGTGTTGAATGAGATAATTAGATGTGGTAAGTTACATATATGGGAAGATAACCATTGGACTTATAGGTGGAATGAATTAAAAACAGAAATTGGCTACTTTTTTAATATCAGAAGGTTTAAGAGTTATACAAAAAGGAATAAAGCAAAATGGATTTTCTGATCATTTAACTATATGGTTAAATATACATTAAAAAGAAGAATACATTTAAATAGGAAAATGGATTAAAAGGTTAAATGAAAAAGAATTGGAACCAAATATTAAGAAAGGAATTTATAAATTATGAAAAGATCAAATCGATATGAGAGAGTTTTATGAGAACTGGACTATTTGGTGTATTAGTTTTAACGAAAAATACAAAAAAATATGTTTTCTGGAATGCAAGCAAGAGAAACAGAAAAAGGAAACAGCAATATATGCTAGATTAAGTCAAGAAATATTTAGAGAAATAGTTAGAAAGGAGGACAAGGAGACCTGGTGGTGGAAATGAGGAAGTACAGGAGAGTATACAGAGGAAGAGGCTGGCGAAGAAAAAGTGGGATTGTCAAAGAGATGAAGAAAGTACACATGAGTATAAGGAGATGAGATGCATGGCAAAGCGAGAGGTGGCTAAGACTAAGGATAAGGCATATGGAGATTTGTATGAGAGATTAGACACTAAGGTAGGAGAAAAGGACCTGTATCGATTGGCTAGACAGAGGGACAGAGCTGGGAAAGATGTGCAGCAGATAAGGGTGATAAAGGATAGTGAGGGAAACGTACTCACAAGTGAGGAGAGTGTGTTGAGTAGATGGAAAGAGTACTTTGAAGGGCTGATGAATGAAGAGAATGAGAGAGAAAGAAGGTTGGAAGATGTGGGGATAGTGAATCAGGAAGTGAAACAGATTAGCAAGAAGGAAGTAAGGTCAGCTATGAAGAGGATGAAGAATGGAAAGGCTGTTGGCCCAGATGACATACCAGTGGAAGCATGGAGGTGCTTAGGTGAAATGGCAGTGCAATTTTTAACCAGATTGTTTAATGAAATTTTGGAAAGTCAGAGGATGCCTGAGGAGTGGAGAAAAAGTGTTTTGGTACCTATCTTGAAGAATAAGGGTGATGTGCAGAGCTGCAGTAACTACAGAGGGATAAAATTGATCAGTCACAGCTTGAAGTTATGGGAAAGAGTAGTGGAAGCTAGGTTAAGAAGGGAGGTGATGATTAGTGATCAGCAGTATGGTTTCATGCCAGGAAAGAGCACTACAGATGCAATATTTGCTCTGAGAGTGTTGTTGGAGAAATACAGAGAAGGTCAGAAGGAGTTGCATTGTGTCTTTGTTCATAGGTTCATAGGTTCATAGGTTCATACTAGGCTATCTGCCCAAGGGCATTTATAAGCCTAGCCCAGAGTTTTTGTGGCTTTCGGCACCCCTTTAGTTTGAAGAAAACTATGCCCATTATTTTGCTGTGCCTCTGTCAAGCAGTGACACTGAGGTAATCCCTGGGGTATATCTGCGATCTCCCATCCATTGGTCAAGATTTCTTTTGAACACGGCCAGCGAGGTGCTCTGCCTCACATGTACCGGGATTTTGTTCCACAGCATAGGGAGTCTTTGGGTGATGAATCTGTCCCTCCAGCATGTCCTATTAATGACCGTGTCAAGGTTTAAGTCTCCTGCCCTTGTAGTTCTGAGGGATCTAGATTTTTTGAGGTGAAGCATGTTCATCAAATCTGGGTTTGACATGGCCTTGTATGTCAGGCACAGGTCACCTCTGAGCAAGCGGTAAGCAACTGAATAGAGCTGAAGTTCTTTCAGTCAGGCAGCATAAGACATATTTTTGAGACCCTTTATCCTTTTGGTGAGGAACTTTTGGGGCCTTTCCAGCTGCTGCAGGTGTCGGGTCAGATACATTCCGAATGGGGCATTGTACTCAATCATTGGTCTGATGAGTGATGAGTACAGGGGGACGATGACCTCCCTTGATCTAGATGTGAATCCCTTCATGATCAGGTGGGCGATGTAGAAGGTCTTCCTAACTACTTTAGCAATGTGAGTGTCAAACGAAAGGTTACTGTCAACCTGGGTCCCCAGATCTCTGATAACTTCTTCTGTGCTCAGTGGATTTCCACCTATATGGTAGCTAGGGGTAACCTTGTTTTTCCCGAAGGGTATGACTATGCATTTCTTGGCGTTTAACTTTAGGCCATGGCTCTGGCACCAGTTATCCGTTTTTGTGAGACCCTTCTGAAGGATATCTGTGTCAGATGTGTTTTCGACTATGGCGCCCAGTTTGCAGTCATCTGCAAACTTTGTCAGCCATAACCCTCCTGTGTTTGCTTGTACTTCAGAAAAGTAGATGCCGAACAAGAGTGGGCCCAGGACTGAGCCCTGTGGGACACCACTTGTGACAGGCTTTGAGTCTGACATGGCACCAGCAACTCTGACCCTGTGGGTTCTGTCACTTAGCCAGTTTGCAACCCATCTTGTGATGTATGGGTTTACATTTAAGCTCATGGGTTTTTCAATGATACCTGAGTGGGGTATTGTGTCGAAAGCCTTTGCCAGGTCAATGTAGGCTGCATGGACTGCCTTTCCCTCATCAATGGCCTTAGTGACTGTTTCGAAAAAGTCAACCAAGTTTAAAAGGCATGATCTGCCTTTGACAAAGCCAAACTGGGTTGGATCCAAAGTCTGCAAGTTCCCTATGTCTTTATTTATGAGTTCCATTATGATCCTCTCCATGGCTTTGCAGACCAGGCTTGTCAAGCTGATGGGACGGTAATTTCCAGGGTCGGTGGAGGCACCGCCTTTGTAAAGTGGAACCACAGTTGCCATGCGCCACTCCTTGGGTACGTATCCTGAGGTGAGGCTAAGATTAAACAGCTGTCCTAACTGCGGGTTTAATTCCTCATTGAGTTCATGGAGCACACAGCCGGGGACACCATCCGGTCCCATGGATGCTGTGTTTTTCGCCTTAGAGAGAGCAGTTCTCACCTGGGCGTTAGAGATGTTTGGGGGCTACAATCCTCTGGTATAGATATCTCTCCTTTTGGGGGGAGGGGGGAGAGGTTTGCACTGAACCTGTCAGCCAGTATATTGGCAATGTCTGTAGGTTCAGTAATTTTCACATCATTTTGAACTAATTCTGAGCATATCTGGGAGTTTCCTCGCAGGTTTCTAACATAGCTAAAGAAGGCCAGACACACTCGTCATTGGTGACTCCATAGTCAGACACACTGACGTCCCGCTCACCAGATTGAGTAAGGAGAAGGTCACAGTAAGCTGCCTGTCGAGCGCTAGAATCCGCCACATAACGCAAGCACTCAGGTCTCTCAACAGCAGGTACAAGTACGACTCAGTCATTGTCCACGCTGGTGTAAACAACCTGAGATGTACCTCCTTGGACTACATGAAAAGAGACATTGAGGAGCTCTCTGATTATGTAGCCCAGGCAGGTATGACCCTGACCTTGAGCAGTATCCTACCTTCACCAAGAATGATGCCACAATACAGAGATAAGATGATCAGCTTTAATAATTGGCTTAAACTCTGGTGTCATTCAAAGGGGATACAATGTCTGTCTGCCTGGGATGACATGCTGGACAAGCCACGCTGCTTCACAAGGGATGGCTTGCACCTGTCACCCCTGGGCTTCCGGATATTGGCAAAGGCTCTTGCCACCCCCATAGTGCCTTTTTTAGGCAAGGCTCAAATTCTAAACCTACCACCCTAGAACACAAAAAAGGAAAAAAACTAGGGGTAATGCTGCTCAATGCCAGAAGTCTCAACCTCAAGATGCATGCACCTGAGGCCCTTCTCAGTATGGAGAACATCGATGTCTGTGCTGTGACTGAAACCTGGTTCAAGGCTCCTGAGAGCACCCCAGCACTATCAGGTTTTACCTCATATCATGCATTCCGGCCCCAAAATCCGGACAACACCAAGAAAGGAGGAGGGTGTCCATATTCATCAAGGACACCCACACCTCAAGGTTGGTGGCAACGCACGATGCATCGGAGGCCATCCAGGTGCAATTAACCATAGGCAAGACTGCTCTGCAATTTGTAGCATGTTACAGGCCACCCTCTCAAACTCAGGAAACTCACATAGCTTTCCTGAAAACACTGGAGGGGATAAATGTATCTCCAAACACCATCATACTAGGTGACTTCAACTACCCTAATATAGACTGGGATCACTACTCAAGCCCAAACACTCTAACCCAAAGGTTCCTGGAGTTCATAAACTCAAATGCCATGGAACAACTAGTCACCATCCCCACAAGAGGTGAAAACATACTTGATCTCATCATCACGAACATGGGATCACAATGTTCAACACCGGAAGTATACCCCTCACTGGTGAGATCAGATCATAAACTAATCTCACTGGAGGTCCTCATCCCTCCCCCACCTGAGATAAAAAAGACCACAGTGAAGAACTTCTCAAAAGCTGACTTCACACTTCTAAAGACTAGTGTGGTCTCTTTTAAGGCCCCCAATCCGGACTTAGAGAAAGCATATGACAGGGTGCCTAGAGAGGATTTGTGGTATTGTATGAGGAAGTCGGGAGTGTCAGAGAAGTATGTAAGAGTGGTACAGGATATGTACGGGGGTAGTGTGACATTGGTGAGGACTGTGGTGGGAGTGACAGATACGTTTAAGGTGAAGGTGGGATTACATCAAGGATCAGTTCTGATTTGCAGTGGTGATGGACACATTGACAGATGAGATCAGACAGGAGGCCCCGTGGACTATGATGTTTGCAGATGACATTGTGATATGTAGTGAGAGTAGGAACCAGGTTGAGGAGACCCTGAAGAGGTGGAGATATGCTTTAGAGAGGAGAGGAATGAAGGTCAGCAGGGCTAAAATAGAATATATGTGTGTAAATGTGAGGGAGGGTAGAGAAATTGTGAGGATGCAGGGAGTAAAGTTGGTAAAGGTGTATGAGTTTAAGTACTTGGGATCAACAGTTTAGAGTAATGGTGAGTGTGGAAGAGAGGTGAAGAAGAGAGTACAGGCAGGGTGGAATGGGTGGAGAAGAGTGTCAGGAGTGATTTGTGACAGATGGTTACCAGTAAGAGTGAAAGGGAAGGTCTACAAGAGGGTAGTGAGACCAGCTATGTTATATGGGTTGGAGATGGTGGCATTGACGAAAAGGTAGGAGTCAGAGCTGGATGTGGCAGAGTTAAAGATGTTAAGATTTGCACTGGGTGTGACTAGGATGGACAGGATTAGGAATCAGTATATTAGAGGGTCAGCTCAAGTTGGACAGTTTGGAGACAAAGCAAGAGAGGCGAGATTGCGTTGGTTTGGATATGTGCTGAGGAGGGATGCTGGGTATATTGGGAAAAGGATGCTAAGGATGGAGCTGCCAGGTAAGAGGAAAAGAAGAAGGCCAAAGATAAGGTTTATGGATGTGGTGAGAGAGGACATGCAGGCGGTTGGTGTGAAAGAGCATGATGCAGAGGACAGGAAGAAATGAAAACAGAAGATTCGCTGTGACGACCCCTAACGGGAATAGCCGAAAGAAGATGAGTTAGAAATAAAAGAGAATGTTACGAGAAAGAAAAAAGAAATGTGTAAGATAAATTAGAATAAAATTAATAATTTATTATGTAAGCAAAGATATAGTTTACAGGGGGAAAATAAGAGGTAACACCATACTTAAGTAAATTAATAAAATAAGAAAAGAGAATAATAAGAAAATTGAAAAATAAAGATTGAAAGTTAATGAAGACAAGACACAAGAAGAGATACGTGTGATAACTAGGGATTATGTAAGACAATTTCTCAAGAAAGACATTAATGAAAAGTCAAAAAAATGACGTTAATAAAGTAAAAAAGAACATTTGGAAAAGACAATAAATATAGCAGAGTTGAACGAAGTATTGAAAAATATAAATTTGAACACTATCACAGGATTAGATGGTATACAATATAATATGTACAATAATATGGAAAATTGGAAAAAAATATTATTTCTTAACATATTGAATGAATGGTTGGAGAAAGGGACACAATATAATGAAATATGCATAGGTGTCATATAAGATTTACATGGAAGAGAGGTGATAAGGATGATTTTAAAAACTGGATTATAAAATATTTATGAGAATTATGAATAAAACACTGACATGTAAGACTGATAAGTTATATGATCAAGCTATATTTGATAGAAAAGGAAAAGGTAGTCAGAATTAACTATGGATGATAAGGGAAGTAATAGATGATATAATAAATAAAACGTAGGTATAAAACTTATGATAGAGTTGAGTAAGGCTGATGAGAAAATTCAGTACGAGCCATTATGGAATATTTTAGAATCTTATAGCATTTTTAAAAGAACAATGCAAGTAATTAAATCTGTGTTGTTGTTGTGTCTTTCGGCTTTTCCCCGTTAGGGGTCACCACAGCGGAACTCCAGTCCACTAAAGATTGGCAGTAGATTTTTATGTGCCGAGTTGCCAGCCCTGATGCACAACCTTCAATGAAGGTATGCCCATTCACGCATGTCTCCACACAGAAGACGCTTTCGCTGAGAATCGAACAGGACAACGTCTTACAGTGAGGCGACAACGCTACCGCAGCACCACCACCACAATTATTAAGTAATTAAATCTGTGTATGAAAGAAATTATATTATAATAAATGTGAATGGATGGATAAGTGAAGAATTATGGATACAATGCGATGAAAGACAGGGATGTCCAGCTAGTAACATTATTTTTTCTTTAGTCATGAATACAGTTGTAAATAAAGTTAATGCAATGACAAAAGATACAGGATATAACATAATAGAGAAATTAAGAATACCTACAATGTACATGTATGCAGATGATATAGTGTTAATAACTAAACAGCAAACACTCTTCTCTAGACTGGATATTAACAAACAGACCAGCCCTCTACATTTACTCTGACTGTCTAGCAGATAGTCTCAGTGACCACTACCCTACTTACTTAGGAAACAAGCTAACCCATCTAAATTAAGATAATAATATTGTTACTCAATTTAATAAATACTTTACTGAAACTATATTAGCTCTGTTCAACAATCAATCCCCCCCACCTTTTTCAACAGATATCACTAACTACCAACCATTTGCAATATTATCACCACTGTCCAAAATACTACAGAGGGTCATTCACATGCAATTTACTGATTACCTGCATACTAAAAAACTTCTAACCAACACTCAGTATGGCTTTTGAGAATTTCATATTACTTCACCTGCCCCAATGGCATTCACTAATACTGTTAACTATCACAGGAATACCAATAATTATGTATCCTCTGTCTTCCTTGACCTATTAAAAGCCTTTGATATGGTTTCTCTCCAAATTAAACTTTTGTCATTCTACTTTTGCCTGGTTCCAGGATTACCTTAAGGGATGCCAGCAAGGAGTCTCTTGGCAACAGACTTTATCCCCCCTTCTACCAGTGACTCTAGGTGTCCCCCAACCCTCGATCTTATGCTCACTACTATACTCAATATTTAAAAATAACCTCCACAGCACAACCCCACAAGCCTCTCTCATCCAATATGCAGACAATTCATCAGTAATATGTGCTGCTCCCTCAATTCAAAAACTTCAGAATTTAACACAATACTTTCTAGCAGTTGAGACCTGACTTACAAATGTTCAACTAATTTTAACCCCCCCCCAAAAAAAAATAAACTTATGATTTTCTATCCCTCTAAATCAGCCTCACCTACTCACACTTTCAACATTGCATCACTAAACAACACCATCATTTCCTCATCACCACACACCAAACGTTTAGGAGTCAAATTTGATTGTTACTTAAAATTTGACATTTACATTTCCCAAAGAGTAAAAAAAGTACGCAAAATACCCAAAAAGTTGTATGGGAACAAACACTACTTCACTAAAAATACTAACACTACCATTGCCCAATCTCACTTAATCTCTGCACTGCTGTACATAGCTCCCAAACTCACAAATTTAAAAAAAGTATAGCTAGCAAAACTTGAATCTGGTTATAACAAAATTGACAGATATGCTGCAAAGTTACCAGCTAGACCTCACCATTGTATAGCACTCAAGCAACTCAACTAGCTAGAGCTCCGCCTCCTCCTTCATTACAACCAGTTAACCATGGCCTATAGAATACTCTATGAAACTGAGAAAATATCTGCCCTACAAATATTACTTCAACCTTATGAGCTTAACAGAAACCTATGCTCCACTACCAAACATCACATAAAAATCAGTAAAACCAAAAATCAAGCAGGTGATTCCCTCTTCTCAAATTATATAAGAAAAATCTGGAATACTGTGCCAGAAAACATTGCAAGTATTACATCACTAGCCCAGTTTAAAACAATACTAAAAAAATTATTAAATAAATGGCTGAGTCCTTGCTCTGCTCCTGAATAATCTTTCCCTCTAACAATGCTACTACCTTTACTTCACTTAATGACTAACCACTTCCCTCTGTCTATTGCATTACAAATGCCTCTTTGAATACTAACATTACACAGGACTTTACCATTGTGGAGTTGATGACATATTGACTAGACATTTTAATTTTTTTGTAAACCGTATTCAGAAACTGCAATGTCATATCGGTCCCTCTATTTATTGACACAGATATGTATAATGATGTAATGACGCTCTACTTATGTTTAATCTTTTGTTGCTTATTGACTTGGTATCCACTTATTGTGTATTATGCACACTTAGTAATCCATTGATTTGCCTTTTCATATAGCTGATTGCCCAAATTGTTCTGAGCTAGTTTTCTAACTGCTTTGTCCTATGTACACTTCTGATATACTGTAATTCTGTATGTTCATTGTGGAGCTTTTCTCCCTGGGCTTCCACTGAAAAAGGACATACAGTATGTCCAGTCAGACTTTCCTGATAAGCAAATGTAAAATTAATAAAATAAAATAAAATAAAATAAATAAACAAACTACATTTAAATGAATTGAAAACAAAAAACACCTGAACCCCAACAGCGTTATAGATGTACTCAAACATTGTAACTGGACATCACTTAAACTTTTACTCCTACAGGAAGCAATTGATTACTTCAACTCTATCTTCCTATATTTAACCAAAAGAACAAACCAGACTAATAAAACAAAATAACTAACCAACTCCAAGTCCAATTCACAGTTTAATGGTAAGCTCTTTCGACCGGTGAACCAGCCTTTATCAGGCAAATTACACACATCTCTTTCAACCTGTTATACACAAACCAATTGATTAATCAAACAGTTAAGAACAATAATGCATACTATATAACTATTTGTATTTAAACTCTTTAAAAAAGCAACAACCCACAACCAGATATAGCCATTAGATACAAAACAACACTCTAACATTTATCTATTAAAAGATTTCATTTTTAAAATACTTGAACTAGAAATGGTCTCATTTAGATGAGGTTTCACTGAAGCATTATGAAAAATTTGCCACCAATATTCTCTATTTTCTAAGAGAATCTTCCAAGTTCCAAACTCAACAGCAGATGGAATAGCCTATCCTATATCAATTCTTATCAACAGATCCATAGCAGAATGACAAGTCCTGCTCATTTGGAAAACCTCTCACATTATACCCCTTCATAAACGTGTTTCTTCAACAGATCTCTGTAACTACTGCCCAATCACAATATTATCACTTCTGTCTAAAATACTAGACAGGGTCATTCAGATGCAAGTTACTGATTACCTGCATACTAACAAACTTCTAATCAACACCCATCATGGCTTTCGTTCATTTCATAGTACATCAGCCACTCCAATGTCATTTCAGCAATACTGTCAACTATCACAGGAACAACAGTAATTATGTACCCTCTATCTTCCTTGACCTATCAAAAGCCTTCAATATGGCTTCTCACAGTAAACTTCTAAATATTCTCTCCAAACGAATCTTATGTTAATTTTCCTTTGCCTGGTTCCAGGATTACCTTACTGGATGCCAGCAAGCAGTTTCTTGGCAACACTCTTTATCACCCCTTCTACCAGTGACTTGAGGTATCCCTCAAGACTCAGTCTTAGGCCCACTGCTATTTTCAATAGTTACAAATAACCTCCACACCTCAACCCCACAGGCCTCTCTCATCCAATATGCAGACAATTCAACAGTGGAATGTGCTGCTTCCTCAGTTCATGAACTTCAAAATTTAACACAACAATCCTTTCCAGCAATTGAGACCTGACTTACAAACTCTCAAGTAATTATAAACCCCAGAAAAAACAAACTTATGATTTTCCAACCCACTAAATCAGCCTCACCTACTAACACTTTCAACATTGTAGCATTAAATAATACCATTATCTCTCCATCAACACAAACCAAACTTTTAGGAGTCGAAATTGATTGTAACTCAAAATCTGATATTCACATTTCCTAAATAGTAAAAAAAAGTACACAAAAAACTCAGTATTTGTATAGGAATAAGCACTACTTCACTAAAAATATTAAAGCTACCATTGCCCATCTCACTTAATCTCCACACTGTTGTATGCAGCTCCCATTCTCACAAATATAACAATATCAGAACTAGCAAAGCTTGAATCCTGTTATAACAAAATTGCCAGATAAGCTACAAAATTACCAGCTAGACCACTCCATTGTATAGCACTTAAGGAACTTACCTGGCTAGAGCTCCCCCACCTCCTTCACTACAACTAGTTAACCCTGGCCCATAAAATACTCTATGAACCTGAGAAAACACCTGCTCTGCAAATATTACTTCAGCCATATGCCACTAACCGAATCCTGTGCTCCACTAACACAACATAAAAATCAATACTACCAAAAATCAAGCAGGAGATTCCCTCTTCTCAAATTATATACGAAAAATCTGGAATGCACTACCAGAAAACAATGCAACTGTTACATCACTAACCCAGTTTAAAACAACACTAAAAACCCACTTATTCAATGAATGGCTGGGTCCTTGCTCTGCTACACACTAACCTCTCCCTCTGACTATGCTACTGCCTTTGCTTCACTTACTGTCTAAACCTTCTTCCTGCATCTATTCTATTACCTATATGCCTCTTTGTATACTAACATTACACAGTACTATACCACTATAGAACTGATGATATAATAAGACTAGATATTTCAATGTATCTGTTAACTATATTCAGAAATGTGTAATGTCATATTGTCTCTCTATTTATTTAGACAGATATATGTAATGATGCAATGTCTCTATTTTTTGTTTAATCTTTTGATTCTTATTGATTTGGTTAAAACCTATCATGTATCATGTAAGCTTAGTAATCCGTTAATTAACCTTTACGTATAGCTGCTTGTCCAACTGTGTCTAAGCTACTATTTTAACTTCTTTGTCCTATGTATGCTCCTAATATATTGTATTTCCATATGTTCAATGTGGAGCTTTTCTCCCTGAGTCTCCTCTAAAAAAGGACATGTGTCCAGTCGGACTTTCCTGGTAAACAAATGTACAATAAAAAATAAAAATAAATAAAAATAATAAATGAATGGAAGAAACCAATAATTAATTCATAAGGTCATTAAATAAAACTGTATTATGTAATAACAAATAAAAAAGTAAAGTATTTGGATAAAAGGGGAATATAGGAGACATAGAATTCAGTGAGAAATATATAGATATTTTAGATACAATATATGGACAGAATGAATATAAAAATGCTGATCAATGGCAAAATATTTAGAGAAATAAAGGAGATTACTACTTTTTGGAAAACTTTTAGGTTTTCATATAGAAAGAAGGAACATTTGATTAATAGTATTATATTGTGAAAAATTGACTATATAGCTAGTGGATACAGGATTCCTACAAAATATGAGAAATAATTGATGGAAATGCTATTTTCCTTCATATAGGGTTGTAGACTGAATCATGTTAAGAGGGGGATATTATATATGAAAGAAGAACAAGGAGGACTGGGTTTAATAAACCCAATAGTATATGCAGTATCTTTGAATTTCTATGAAATATTACAATGTATTACAAAAAAAAAAGAAAGTTTAATTGGTACAGTTCTTACATGTAAATATAAAATACTTTGGAAAAAAATGAAAATAGGAAAAAGTCCAAAAGATGTAATTAATAGGGAAATAAAATAATATCAAAATAAGATTATGTGATGGAAGATGAGAATGGATATGACTGAGGGAAACAGAAAAGACTAGTATTTGAATATTATGAGGACACACTTTTTTATTGATCCATCAAGCAATTTAAAATAAATAAAAAGAAAGCCATATTAATCAGCTATGAATGGTATAAAAGGTTACCTGAGTGTAAAGTCTTTCTGTGCAGCTTATTGATAAGCAAATTGCCGGTTAAGGCAAATATGTCCAATAAAAGCAAAGAAAATATGATATGTAATAACTGTAAGGAATATGAAACTACAGAACATGTGTTTTTGAAATGTTTAAGAGTAAAAATGTTGTGCAATGAATTAGGTAAAATAATGTATTGAGGAATTTTATAAAAGCTGAACAAATAGCATGAACAAGCAAGAAGATGGTAAAAGAATGTACAGAATAATAATTTATGTTTCGTGGGCAATTTGGAATGAAACACTAAATGAAATTAAATTTAATGGCAAATGGGTACTGGCAAGAATAATAGAAAAAAATATGTTTCTGCTTGTATAAGAAAGGGTGAAGGCACAGTAATTAATCTATAGCAGAACATTAATATAAATGTGTTAATAGTTGTAAATATTGTAAATAAATAAATAATAAGACTTGTAAATATGAATTATGATTTACAATTAAAAAATGCTATTACCTTTGATAGGTGCCATGGGATCTTTTACATGCACCTGAGCTACCAACTCAAACTGATAGGGCCTCAGTTTAATGTCTCATCCAAAGGATGGTAAAATCAAGAGTGCAGCACTACCCCCCTTACAGTGTCAGTAACAAATCTATCTGGTGTGGGAATAGAACCTATGTCATTCTGTACCAAAGATGAGTGTGCTACCTTTTGTGTCACTGACAAGTGTTGTGCCACAGACACTGATAGTTGGTGGAAAATGGTGGAGGTTATTTCCTGGGGGGGTGATGGGGGTAAAATTGGAGTTTAATTTAGTATACAACAGATTAGCTATATCCTCTAGCTCCACTAGATTCAGCACATTGTTGGGTGTTGCCCTTAAGGTTATGGACATAACTGAAGAAAGCCTTATGGTTGTCCTTAGCTTGAGAGGCAACTTTTATTGCAAATTTGCCTTTAGTGGACTCTTTTAATCCCCTGAGGTGTATGACTGATTGATGAGGGAGTTTATACCCTGCTACACAATGCCATTACTGCTTTTGTACATGATTTTTTTATTTGTTATACAGCCTATGTTTACTGGGATTCCATCAAGGTAGCTTGTTTTTGGAGGCTGCTCTGTTTAATTTGTGTAAGCACAACTTTGTCTAGTCAGCTATTCACATGCATGTACAGGGTTTCTGTGAACAATTCCACATAGGCAGGATGTACTCACTGGGTTTGCAGGGGCTTGGAATTTCGCTAGACTGTTGCTCTGTAGGAAGCATTTAGCCTTGGAATATTTAATACATGTTCTGGGATTAGTTGTGGTCCTGGCCTTAAGATTTATATCAAAACATTTGGTTTTGTGTCTAACTTGACTATTGAATACTTTACACTAGGGGGTTTATATCATTCCTCCATTTTTGTGAGGATCTGGTAAAGATATTTGCACAACTGGTGTGGGCATGCAGACTAGTTTTTAAAGAGTGTTTGAACCATCAGAAATTCCAAAAATCTCTGTGCCTGCAGGTCATGTATGATTCATTCCAAGTTAATGCTGGGGAAGGTAAAGTCACCCACTAATATTATATTGGGTTAAATGGAAATGTGTCTAGTACATTCAAGTATATGATATGGGGCTTCCTGTATCATGGATTGGGGCCTATAGCTTTCAAAGATGTAGTATGAGACTTTACTTATGGCAACTTTGATGTAGAAAAGCTCATGTGTGATGCATTGTTTGACCAGCCTTGATGTGTGCTCATGTTTGATGTATATTGAGATGGCGCTACCTGTGCAGTACCTGGACTAAATCTGTGGAAGGCATTATAGCCTTGCACTGCTGGGCTAATTTTTGCAGCTTTAATCCAAGTCTTGGTAACTGCACAAATGTCTATATTCTCCAGGATTGGGAAAGCTTAAAGTGTGTGAAGTTTCCTGCTTTGACTCCTTGCATTGAGTAGTGACATCTTTAGATTATTCTGAGTTTTTTTTTATCTACATCAGCAGGTTCATCAGGTTTGCACTGCCTAAAAAAGGCTCTATGAGAGCGGACAAGATTTTAACTAATAGTTGAAATTCTGGGGGGAGGGGGGTGGTTAGCTATAGACCACCCCTGGCAAAGCAGCATGGTCTGTCTATCATATTACCCAGGCAGACAATACTGTACCCCATTGGAGTGACACCAAAATCTAAACCAGTTAAACCAGTTATTAAAGTCAATTATCTTCTTTTGTTAATGTGGCATTATCCTTGGAGAAGGAAAAATGTTGCTCAATGCTAGGCTCATACATTGTCCAATAGCTCTATCAGGTCTCTCTTCATATAGTCCAGGGAGGCATGTCTCAGGTCATTTTAAAACCCCATGGACTATTTTGGAGTCATACTTGTGGTACAATGACATGAGTCTGTGTGTGTGTGTGTGTGTGTGTGTGTGTGTGTGTGTGTGTGTGTGTGTGTGTGTGTGTGTGTGTGTGTGTGTGTGTGATATAGTGGATTCTGGCCCCTTACCCTCTTCTTGTTCAGCCTGGTGAGTGGGACATTTGTGTGTCTCACAACAGAGTCTCATGTGAATAAAACATTAATTTCCTAAAATGACCTAACATAATTGTACCTTACACAAAATATCTCTTTTGACAGTATTTTGGACTCTTAAAATCTAAGAGCTCTGCTAGTAAATAAGTACCAGCTATCAAACCTTAAGACTATGCACATTATATCCATTGTTACTAAATTCTCAAAGGATTTTCCTGTTTAGTATGAGAGCTTGCAGCACTTGACATATTGATTTCTTCATTTACTTGCACAGCACTAGTAGCTCACGAAAGAATACTGAGCAGGAATCAGCGTATTTAATATTTGTAGCTTAAAAAGAAAAATCTGTTTGATTGGATACCTCTTTTTGTAGGAAAATATACATTAGCTTGTCAAAATTCAGCATGGATGCATGCTGGATTCAGCTTCAAGTATTTGGCCCACTCTATTTATACACTTCAGTGTTATCACAAAAATGATACTCCTTTTTAAATGAAAACAAAGCTGCACCTACTAAATATGTCAGTACATTTCCATCAATGTCAATTTCTGAGCCAACATGAATAATTCAGAACTATACTCACTGTCACTTGCATGCACCAAGATTTAATAAGCAGGAGTGTGCTCCTGCTGAGTCCCACAGCCCAGCTTAGACAACATGTTATGCACAATTTAAGAATGACTTTTACTTAACATAAAATAAAATAAAATGAAATAAAAACAAGTCAAATAAAATTAAAAGAAACCGCTTCTTTGACTTTTTTATATTTTGCTCTACATTACTTTTACTGAATAATTGAAATGTCTTTCTGCATCATTTCCAACACTGGCATCATCAATATTAACCTCATTTGCTCTTTTTTGTTATGCATTTAAGAAAATTAAATTATATACAATGCACCGCAAATGCACAAAACAAAAATACTTTAAAATAAGTACAATAAACAAGTAAAAGAGTAATTCATTGTTTGGTAATGAAAAACAACGGCATCACTTATCAATAATTATATTAATTTCTTCCATTACATTTATACACCCCTAACCCCTTCCCATCATTACCTCATCTAGCACCCTCCCATCACAACACAAGACACACCCCGTGCAAACTCCTCCTACATACTTACACTGCTACCTCCCACAACATGACACAACTCACTAATACACTACAACACACACAACTCCTATTACTCATTCTCACTTGCAGAACCTTTCTGGGCCTACTATGCAATGCCATCACTATATATATATCTTCCTAAGGCCCCCTCAACAGCCATCCAGCACTTACACCCTTCCACTAGCAGTCAACAACAATAGTTATTCTAACATCTCTCCTTTAATTGAAACCCAAACCACCACTCTCAGTCAAACCAAATTTCTCTATACCAAAAATAAACTTAAACTCTACCTTTCACAATATCTCAGGCCCCTCTGAAAACATAATCATGCTAAAGCTGTAATTCATCATCTCCTCACACTTACTATATTTGGAGACATTCACCCAAACCCTGGACCATACCACTCCCAAGATTCTAACATAAACCCAAAGCACCACCATTTAGACTTTGTAACAATAAATATTTGTAGCATCTGCAATAAAATCACTGAATTTCATGCCTGTCTAACCACCCGCACCCCAAATATGATCGCAGTAACTGAAACATGGCTAAAGCCACATATTTCAGATACTGAAATATTCCCTCTAGGCTACAACATAATTCAATCCGATAGACTCAACAAAAAGGATGGGGGTGTTGCATTATTATTATACCAAGATACCCTAAATGTCACTCCCTACCTTTCAAAACCTAGAATTGCTCCTAACAACTCTTCAATTAAACAACAACAACAAAAAAACTAACTATTGCAGTAGTCTTTATCCCCCCAGGCCAAAATATTCCCATCCTAGAATAATTCTTAGAATGGGCAAACCAAAATATATCAAATTAAACTATAATCCTAAGAGATACAAATATCATCTGGCAAAGTCTTACCTCCACCTCCCCAACCGACAACATAAACTTGCACAGTTTTACCCAGCTTATCAATGCTCCCATTCATGGCCTATCTACAGGTTCAGAATCTATCTTAGACTGGATATTAGTTACTCACACCCACAACTACTCCAATTCTGAACCTCTATCCAATATACTAAGTGATCACCTCCCAGCATATATCCACAGGGCACACTCTCATATAGCCAAGACTCACTCCTACAAAGCATCCAGAAACCTCACCCACTTTGACCAGAACAAATTCTCAAGCATTTTAAAAACCTTAAACTGGATTCCACTAAACACTCATCCACTAGATGAAGCAGTTAATTACTTTAATAATCTCTTCTTAGATACACTTAACAGCCTAGCCCCCATATGTATCAAGCAAACAAAACGAAATCACTCCCCATGGCTAACAAAAATAATCAAACAATGTACCCTCCAAAGAGACAAAGTGTGGACAACTTGGCATAAAAATAGAACACAACAAAATGAAACCAACTTCAATCAACTAAAAAATAAAGCCAAAAAACTAATAATAAATGATAAAAAACTATTTCTCCTCTAGGCTAACATCCCTGCAAAATAATGCTAGGAAATTCTGGAAATCTGTCTCCAGCCTTCTTAACCCTGGCACCATTTAAAATTCATCTCTCGAACCAGATAAGACCCCTCAGCAAATCTCCCACAACTTCAATACCCACTTCATTACCACCATTCAAAACTTAATCAAAGATTCCACAACAAACCCAAATCCATACGCCCGAAATACAGATAACCCCAAACAAACTGACAAGTCACCTCTTCTTCATGACAAAAATTCCAATACTCCCACAATTCATTAATTTTCTCTGCAACCTATAACCACATCCCTTATATGTAAACTACCAAAAAAGCTAAAACCCTGCTCTCTTTCAGCAGATAACCTTCCCCTAGAATACTTATAACAAGCAACAAATGCAATTTCATGCCCAGTAAGTATTTTTATAAACAGCTTTCTCGTAGAAGTCTATGCTCCTCATCTATGGGAAAAAATCTATCATCACTCCCCTACATAAAGACAGAAACTCTCATGACCTCTCAAACTATCGCCCTATTTCTATACTTTCTTCATTATCCAAAATACTTGAGAAGTGTGTACACACAAAATTACTCAAGTACCTTATTGACAATGATCTCCTGTCCCCCACTCAACATGGCTTTTGCCCACAACACAGCACCATTACACCTTGCTCTCCTTCACCAATACTTTCAACAAAGGCTTAGATACAGATCACCCTACATCAGTTATTCTATTGGATTTATCTAAGGCTTTTGGCAGTTTTACATACTAAACGTCTGACCAAATTGACTAAACTTGGCTGTGGACCTACATCCCTCAACTGGTTTACATCATACCTAAATAAAAGACAACAATCTGTAAACTGGCAAAATGCTTAATCTGATTACCTCTCAAACAACATAGGAGTCCCACAGGATTCCATTCTGGGTCCTTTACTTTTCAACATCTTTATAAGTGACCTCCACAAAGTAACACAACTAGGTAAAATTATCCAATACACTGACAATTCGACTATAATCTTAACCTCAAACAATTTCTCCAATCTACTGTCAGCTACTCAAAATGCCTTTACACATATTGAATCTTGGATAACAACTCTTAACTGCTACTAAATACCCTCTCAAAAAATACCTTCTATTATTCTCTTCAAAAGCACCAGTCTTAGACTTCAAAATCTATGCTAAAGACAGAACTGAAATAGAAATAGTTAAATCTGCCAAACTACTAGGCATTACAATTGATAATTAACTCACCTTTGAAACACACATCCTCAACACAATAAAGAAAACACACTTTAAACTTGGCAAACTCTATCATCATAAACTTTACATGGACAACAACACCAAAACAAAACTATCACATGCCGTACTAATTCTTACCTTACTCTATGGTAGAACCATCTTTACTAACTTTCTCTCCTCCCTCAGCAGCAAACTCCAGTCCTCTTACTATAAAATAGGGAAATTTGCCTTAGGAAAACCAAACAGTTCACACAATTGCCAAGTACTAAATTAACTGAACTGGTTGGATTTCCCTAACTATCTTTGCTATACCCAGCTAATGCTTGCTCATAAACTAATTTATAGACTAAATAACTGTCCAGCATTGTCATCAATACTACCAGGTTATGTCCCTGCACACACCCTTCGATCCTCAAATAAATTACTTCTAAATGTAACCAAGCCCAATAAAAGTGCTGAGCAATGCCTGCTCTCACATAGCATTGCTATAAAATGGAACTCCCTACCCTCCCATATTACTCAAGTAGACCACATAAAGAAATTCAAAGTGACATTAAAACCTATCTCCTTGGCAACCACAAATGCCATTGCCAATCAAAAAAAAAAAAAAAGACACCATAGAACCAGGACAACTTAATTCTAATCCAGCTCCATAGTCTCAAAATAATTTCCTACCCTGACAGTATTAGCTCTATTACTGCTATCTACTACTGCTGTGATTTTAGTTCCTTGTCTTGTTTCATGAGAGACCAAAGGAAACAACTCAATTGCTTGTACTACAATACCAATGGTTACATAATGTTTAAATATCATTCTGATTCATATTAATAAGTTTTATACTGTATATTAATGTTTTAATATTTTTTTCTTCGGTCTATATTTGATAAAACTTGAACTTTTACTGTTTTGCTACTTATTTGTATACATTTTTACTTTTTATTGTTAATTGCTGAGCTTTTCTCCACGGGCCTCCACTGAAAATGGGTCTCCAGCCCAGTGGACTTTCCTGGTCAGCAAATGTCAATAAATAAATAATTAAATAATTAAATAAATAAATGATTCTCCCTTTGCTTGTTACCCCTAAACCATCTTTCATTTCACTCATACAAATCCACTTGTTATCCTCCACTCACTCTAATTCAGAATACCAACTGTATCACCCAAATCCTCTTCTGATTCTCTACATTCATTTATGTATCCATAACTCATCACTTTAGCATACTTTCTAATTTTCTAACCTTATCTTATTATCATGAAACCTTAATTATTGCATTCCTTATCTTAAGTTTCCCCAAGGGTTTCATTTGCTCTGTTTTTCACCTTTGCACTTTCCTCAGCTTCATTCTTATTCCTGTATTTAAAATTTCCTGTTTCATTACACCATCGACAAGTTTTCACTAATCTCAAATTATGCCATCAACCCAAATAAACCAATAATGTATCCATTAAATCCCCTTGGACACAGAGAATTCTTCATAACAGAAACAAAGATCAAAGTTAAATATTCACTCAAATATCTGGGTATAACCTTTACCCACCCCCAACAGGATCTAATTAAAAATAATCTCTATAAAACGTGGTCTAAAGTCATGGAAGATCTTTCAAGATGGAAAAATTTAAATCTCCCCCTCCTTTCTAAGACAGCCATTATAAAAATGAATATCCTCCCCAAAATTCTTTTCCATTTCTATGCCATCAAGCAGAATATTCCAAACAGTTTTTTTTTTCTTGAAAATGGAGACTCCATAAGGGAATTTTATATGGTACCCCAAGAACACTAGGATCAGTTATTCCAGACTAACCCTTCCCAAAGAAAAAGGAGGCATGAGCCTCCCTTTCTAACATACTATAATATAATAAATGCCAGTCGTATTATACATATAACTAACTACGAACCTTCAAATAAAGCTTGGAACCCCCTATGGATAAAAATCTACCATTCACACCTAATAGCATCCAAGCTCAACCCAAAAGCAACTATATTCCTCAATACTAAAACTCTTAAAGACTTTAAGATTCACCCTACATTAATAAAAAATATTGTAGGTTTTCAAAAACTTATAACATCTCTATATTAAAAAAAAATCCTTAATGATGGCTCAACCAATTCACTTAAATCCTAACTTCAAACTACATAACATGTTAAACGTAGACAGATTTCCTCTCATCAAGAACTGTATAGTTTGGGACTTTATTAAAATCAAAGACCTTCCATTTGATTCTATTATAACAGCTTTGGCAGTCAACAAAAAATATTACATAATTGTCAAACAAATATTATACCTAGTAACGTTGTTTACAGATAAGGTCAAAGTGACACCATTAGATTTTCAACTCTATCAGCAATTAATAACTCAGCTTTCATTAAGGACTAAAATGCTATCAAACGCTTACAGTTTAATAACAAAAATAAAACACCATGACAAAATTCTATACTCCAAATATTGGGAGAGCCAAAACAAGGAAATAACTCTTGACCAAAAGCTTGAGGTGATTGACATAACACTAAAACTAACCCCCTTCAACAAATTAATTTATACTCAGTTTATGATAAACAACAATGCTTATCATGCGCATCTGTTTAGAGTAAAATTAATCCAAACATTTCACCTTTTTGTCCCACTTGCCATAAAACAACAGCCAATCCTTTACATATATTTTGGTCCTGCAAAAACATTTACAAACTGTGGTGTTCTTTGAGAGCATAGCTTGAGAAAATGGGATACATGAAATCCACCCTTTCATGGGAAATGGCAATTCTGAACATCTTTCCTAGCTCCTACAATTTTATTTATTTATTTATTTTACATTTGTTGACCGGGAGAGTCCAACTGGATTACAAGTCCATTTTCAGTGGAGGCCCAGGGAGAAAGCTCCAAGAGAACATTTTTTTTTTACAAAAAATAGTTTTAAGGACAGACTTTTGACATACAATTTCCACAGAAGAGACTTTGACATTCATATTAACTAACAGATAGGATACATTATATTATTAATTATGAGTCTAAACATATTAT